>NW_028270188.1:24884862-25225358 GCF_037043375.1 Chiloscyllium plagiosum
GAAAATGACAGGTAAGGATGGAGTGACTGGAGGAGGGTGCAGCAATAGGGAGGGTTGGAATGCCTGGAGGAGGTGGCAGCAATAGGGAAACTTGGTGTGACTGGAGGAGTTGACAGAGATAGGAATTTTTGGAGTGACTGGAGGAGGGAAAAACATTTAGGGCGAGAATTAATTGAAGCGTTGACAGCAAGAGGGAGGTTTGGAATGACTGGAGGGGGTGATAAACATTGTGGGCTGCAGTGACTGGAGGAGGTGAAAAAACATTGTGGGCTGCAGTGACTGGAGGAGGTGAGAGAAATAGGGAGATTTAGATTGATTGGGGAAAATGACAGCGAAAGGGAGATTTGGAGTGACTGCAGAAGGCGACAGAGATTGGGTGGGGTGAGTGAAAGGAAGGGGTTACAATGATACGGAGGATTGGAATGTCTGGAGGTTTGCAGAATTCAGTCGAAGTGAAATATGTAGGGAGGATTGTTCAGTCTGAAGATTATGAAGTTATGAGGGGCAGTTTTATTTTACACAGAGAGTGTGAGGATTCTGGAGAATGCCGACAGGTGTGGTTGTGGATGCAGACGCGATATGGGCTGTTAAGTGGGGTTTCGACAAGCACATTGTGATACAAGGAATGGAGCGAAATAGAACAAGGGCATGCAGAAGGAATTAGTTAAATTTGGTGTCATGTTCAGCACAACATCTTCGGCCTGATCCTTTGCTGTATTGTTTAATGTTCTTCGTAACTCTTTTACAATGATCCATCAAGGAAGGATCTGGACTTACAAAAGACTGTCAGAGTTGAAAGGGAGAGAGAAAGGGGCGGGGGGCGGTTGGGGTAAGAGTAGTAAAGGGAGTATAAGAGGGAGCACGAAATACCAAAGTAAGCAGGAGCTTAGGAGAGTCCGAGTGATGCATGTGAAAGAGGCCACGTATACGAGTGGAATAAATTAGCAGCACAGATCTGAGGGACCTGCAGTGGTGAAACCGTCTTTCGAACATGACTGGAAGAAATAACAACAAACTACCTCAAAGAGTTAAAATACTCATTATTAAAAATAAAACAGGTTCGACAATGGCAAAGATCGGGAGCAGAGCTATGCATGATCGTGGACCTACATCCACAAGAGGACCTGACCAATGAACCACAACAAAGCAGGTTAGGTATCGAATTATAGATTGATGCTGAATGATATTCACCTCTGAAAAAATGACATCGCACTTCAATGCATGCTCTCCTGATGGACCTTGTAGCTGAAAAGATAGCACAGAAATGGAATCAGAGAAACCTTCAGTTTTCATGTCTTCCACTTCGTTGAAAAATGAGATGATAAAATAAATATGTTGAGAGACATTCAGAAGTAACAAATACATCTCTTCGTTTGAGTGCCAAACGTCCACATGTTAAAGGACGTTCCAAAATCCATCGCCCTCAGTTCAGGGTGGGAATTTTCAAATGGTTTGAGGAATCAAGTATTTTAATGACAAGGTTTATGTTGTCGAGAAGGTTTAAGAGGTGTGATAGATGCATGCAATTTAAGATGCCTTTGTAACGACAATTTTGTTTTCCAAAGATTATTTGGAAGCAGAAGCTTGAAATGCAGGAAGGAGAAAATGAGTAATGAATATAATCCACATTCTGCACCAATTCGATTCAATTGCATTAAGTGTCAGTTCAGAACACTTGATGCTGTCAGGTAGTTCTGCTAGCTTTAAACTGTCTTAAAGCTACAGTACTCTTGACCTCTTCATAACACCTCCCACCTTCAAAAAAAAACAAGCATAATTAAACGATGGCTTTATTCTATGGTTTTCTTTAAACACATCACCCTAACACACCGATAAATTCAATCTTCGTTCATCTTAACTTCCTCCCGTATATCTGTAGAGACCTTATAGCAGTAAGTAAATTCAGACGTCACCTAAACTTTATCAGTTAAACCCACAACAACGCATCGGCAATTAAAGCATTACGAACCGCAACGTGTACGGAATTAAATTTAGAAGTCTGTAACGTAAGCTCCAACGAAATAGTCTCATATTCTTGCCTGCAACGCGTTCTATGAATGTAAGCGGATTGCGATACGTGCACAGAACCGTCTCCAACACATTGTCCGTGATATACATATTAAAATGTGGTCAGGCCATTGCCATGCACAATAGTCTTTGTTTTTGTTCATGTAGTATGTCCTCTGTTGGATGTTGATATTCTTCGAAAATTTTCCAACCAGCTGTTCAATCCCATTCCACTTCTTCCTGTACGAGAACAACTCCAACTCCTATGTCAGTAGTATCAATGCCGACTTTCAAAGGTTCTGAAAGGTTTGGTGTAGCTAAAACTGTTTGGATGCTCAACATTATTTTAAAATGGTCGAATGCCTCCTGGCATTTTTCTGTCCACCCAAACGTTGTGTTCTTCTTCAGCAAAGCAGTTAAAGGCTCCACTATACTGCGGAAATCTGGAATAAACTTCCGATGGAATATGCTGAGTCTGAAAATTCGAAGCATCTCTTTCTTCGAGGTTGATTGTGGAAATTGCTGAATGCCCTTCGTCTTTCAGTTCCCTAGGATCAACCCTCCGTGACCGATGCTATGTCACAAGAACGCCCCTTCTGCTTTCTCAAATTCAGTTTTATTTTAGTTTATCACCAGTTTTGTTTCCTGTAGTCGTTCAAAGAGCTCTGACAGCTGTACCATGTAATCACTACATTGTACAAATAGATGACACAGGTTGCTAACGCAACCACAACACTGTGCAGGAGTCTTCGGAATGTGGCGGGTGCATTCTTCATTCCAAAGGGCATCATTTTAAATTGATATAACCCATTTGGTGTTACAAACACAGAAATTTCTTTTGACATCTCTGATAAAATACCCGTCAGTAACCACGCATTCAGTCCAACTTGGAAATGCAACTGGCTCGTACGACTTTCTCCATGCTAGAAATTAGATATGAGTGCGGTTTTGTAGCGATGTTGACCTTCCGATAATTCACGCAGAATAATGGAGTCCCGTCCAATTTGATAACCAAGACTATCAAAGAACTCCACGTGCCTTCACCTCTTCCTGGACCTATCCAGCTTTGAAGTATTGAGCATAAGGTTTGTTGTTTTATTGGAGCAATTTTCCCTTCGTTACTTCATGTACAGTGGCGTTAGTCCTCCCCATCTGATTAGTACATATATCCTTGTACTGCAGTAAGAAATCTTTCCAATGAGGTCTATCCTCCTGAGACAGATAACTTACTGACTTATCGCACTCCTCAAAGACTTCTCATCTATTTTGAGGAACATCAAAATCCACATCACCTGACTTTGGTTCCTCACTCTGCAGGGTAGCAAGTCACAACTGTTTCTCCAGTTATTTCTCTCGCCTATTTCCTGGGAGGGCACCTATACCCTCAAATATGATTCACGAGAAATAACCTTCAAACATGAGTATTAGCAACAAATGTGCCAGTTTTATTGCCGTCGTGTCTTACCTACCACTTGGCATATACCACACATAGACCAAAAACGAATCATATCTTTGTGCATTGCAGGCAAAGAAAAAATATGTTTTTGTACCTTAGCCTGAAGCTTTTGTGCCTCTTGGAGACCTCCTACATGCATGTCATGTGCTATCTGCAACACCAGAGGATGTGTGTGTGTGTGTGTGTGTGTGTGTGTGTGTGTGTGTGTGTGTGTGTGTGTGTGTGTGTGTGTGTGTGTGTGTGTGTGTGTGTGTGTGTGTGTGTGTGTGTGTGTGTGTGTGTGTGTGTGTGTGTGTGTGTGTGTGACTTCTATTACCTTTCTCGCCGTTGCAATTCCCTTAGCCTTTCAGGACTAAACACATTGGCTTGCTATCTACCTATTCAAATAACAAAGAACAAAGAAACTTTACAGCCCAGGAACAGTGCATTCGGCACTCCAAGCCTGAGCCGATCCAAATGGACTGTCTAAACTTGTCGGTCAATTCCGAAGCATTTGTATCCCTCTGCTTCCCACCTTCTCATGCATCTGTCCAGACGCATCCTAAATGAATCTGGCTCTACCACCTCTGCTGGCAAAGCGTTCCAAACGCCCACCACTCTCTGTGTGAAGTCCTTGCAGCCTGTATCCCCCTTAAACTTTACAGCTCACCTTGAAAGCATGACCTCTCGTTATTGAATCCTTCACACTGGGGGAAAAAAATACTTGTCTCTATCCACCGTGTCTATACACTTCATGATTTTGTAAACTTCAATCAAGTCCCATTTCAATCTCCTTATTGTTAGTGAAAATAAACCTAACCTACTCAACCTCTCTTCATGGATAGCGCTTTCTATAACAGGGAATATCCTCATAAACATTCTCTGTCCCCTCCCCAAAGCGTCCACATCATTTTGCTAATGTGGCGACCAGAACTGTACCCAGTATTCTAAATGCGGCAGAACCAATGCCTTGTACAATTTTAACATGACTTGCCAGCTCTTATACTCAATACTCCGTCCACTGAAGGCAAGCATACGTTATGCCTTCTTGACCACTCTATCCACCGGTGCAGGAACATTCAGGTCACAATGGACCTGCACTCCCAGAACTCTCTGCCCATCAACTATTCCCAAAGCTCTTCCGTTCATTGTATAATTCGTTCTAGAATTAGACGTGCCTAAATGCATCACCTCACATTTGTCTGGATTGAAAGCCCTCTGCCACTTTTCCGCCCACCTCTCAGTCCATGTATATCCTCCTGTATTTTCTTACAGTCCTTTTGGCTTTGTGCTACTCCACCAATATTTGTGTCATCTGCAAACTTGCTGCTCATACTAACAGAGTCCTCTTCTATATCATTTATGGATATCACAAAAAAAAAGTGGCTCCAATACTGACTCGTTGGGAACACCACTGGTCAACTTTCTATCTTTCGAGATCCTCCCTCAGCTATTACTCTCTGTCTCCTGTTTCTGAACCAGTTCTTTATCCACCTGTCCAGAACATCCGGCACACCATGTGTCTTCACTTTCTCCATTAATCTACAATGCAGAACCATATCAAACGCCTTACTAAAGTCCACGTATATGACATCAACAGCCCTCCGTTCATATATCAATCTGGTCACTTCATCGAAGAACTCTATTAAGTTGGTAAGGCACGATCTCCACCCCCTCCCCCCACCACAAAACCATGTTGACTATCACTGATTTGCTCATTAGTTTCTAAATATATGTAGGTCCTATCCCTCAGTACCTTCTCCAGCAACTTTCCCAGCACTGACGTAAGGCTCACTGGTCTGTAGTTACCGGAATATCATGACTTGCCTTCTTGTACAGGGGGAAAACATGAGCAGCCTTCCAGTCCTCCGGCACCTCACCTGTATTTAAGGATGCCACAAAGATATCTGACAGGGCCCCAGCTATTTCCTCTCTCGCCTCCCTCAGCAACCTGGGATAGGTCCCATCCGGTCCTGGGAATTTGTCCACCTTTATAAAATCTAGCATACCCAACACATCATCCCTACTAATTTCAATGTGTCCAGACTACACAAACTTCAATCTCCCATCTCAACATTCATCATATTCAGGTTTGACCCGCACCGTTAAGTCAAACAGGGTATCAGTGGACAATCGATAATAGACAAGAGGTGCAGGAGCAGGCCATTCGGCCCGTCCAGCCAACACCATCATTCATTATGATCATGGCTTATCATTACCAATCAGTATCCTTTTCCTGCCTTATTCCCATAACCCTTGATTCCACTATCTTTCAGAGGTCTATCCATCTCTATCTTGAAACTATCCAGAGATTTGTCCTCGACTGCCTTCTGGGGCAGAGCATGTGATATATCCACGACTCTCTGGGTGTCCGCTGACTGAACCTCAACTTCTTCATCTTTCTCTTTACTTTTCACTTCGTGCTGTCACTTCAATAGTGAAATCGGGTTACCACACAGTCTGGGAAAATACCGAGATATTTCCGTTTTACCTCCTCAGTCTCTTGGTCTTTCTTGGACTTTTCCACAAAAATGTATGTCACTCCGACCTTGGATGCTGCCATATCATTCACACGAGCAAACTGAACTCCTGGAACTGACATTTTCTCAAACACTCACACTGTTACTTCCCCGGTCTTGAGTTGGTATTATGACCTAAACGTCCATAGGCATACGCTAACAATCTGTCTATCTATCCCACAAATTATGACACTCTCGAGTAACAAATTAGAAAGAGGGCATTTTCACTCATCCCTTCCTATCAATGCCTGATTAGATCCCGTATGTCTCAAAATTCTACCTAGTTTTCCGTCTACCGCGTTCTTTCTGAGTAAACTTTAACCACAGAAGCAAATTGTTTCTAGAGATCAGGTATTAACTCCATACCCAGCCCTGCCTCAGCTGTGCAATCTCGTGCAGCTCCTCCGCTCTTCTGGGATTTCCCTTCCCACTTGCACTCATGCCACTGGCGAAGCTTCTTTTATGGAATGTTTTCCCACTGCTCCTTCACTTATCGACCAGCACTGTGTCTTTACATGTCCCACTTTCGGGCAGTGGCAACATCTTTTCCCAGAGACGTTCTGAAACCACCTGACCGTAATGTTCGGTGTCCCACTCCATTATGGTGAAAACAACTGAGAAAGTTTACCTCTTGTCCACCTTCTTGGGCTTCTTTAACCTGTTTTAAACTCTTACCATTGTTCTCTATTTTTTGTTTCGTAGTGTAGGTTCTCCCCTTCTCCCAACATTTGTTCCTAACAGGACGAAGGTCTGGCCAGAAGATTATCTTATGCACCGACATGTATGTATTCCTCGGTTAATTCTGGTAGCCCTCTCACTTTCTGAACGTTTTGCTCCTCCACGTGAATTCTTACAATCTCCGGTAGTGAGTTTTTAATCTCCTTCAGCAGAATAATCTCTCTTCGAGCCTCAATCGTTTAATCTAATTTCAAAACACGTCAAATATGAAAATGACTGTCTAATTCTTTCGAACTCGACATAAGTTCCTTGTGTTTCTGAACCGCATGCATTTCTGTTACCAACTCATAGGCACTCAAAACAGTCTGTTTTACCTCTTCGTAATCCCTTGACTCATCAGATGACAGCACGGCAATAGCCTCACTATTACTGCCGACCAGGTTATTTGGAATTAGCATTATACATGAATCGTGGGAGCACTCCATTTGCCTTGCCAATTCCCCAGGAGAAATAAAGAAGGTAGGAACATATTTTTCATCAAAATGTAGCAGAGTTTTGACAACTTTATCTAAGTCACTACCTTCTCTTTCAATTTCCTTCCTGTGAACTTGAATTTTGTGTCTAAGTTGCAAGTTCTGCAGTTCAAATTATCTCTCGTTTTCTCTCTCCCTTTATTCTCTCTCTCTCCCTCTTTCTTCTCATGGTTCTCAGTTTGAATCAACAGCAAATCACCAAAATTAAACACATTGTCTCATTTACACATTATATAACGATCTAGCGTCTGTAACTGTTTAAATCTGCTAGGATTTGTCGTTTTATAGAATATAGAACATCGACAAGTTCAGCACAGAACAGGCCCTTTGGCGCACAATGTTGTGCCGAGATTTAATCCTAACGTAAAATATGGCAACTTAACCCGCGCACCCCTCAACTCACTGCTATCCATGTACATGTCTCGCAGTCGCTTACTTATCCCCAATGACTCTGCTTCCACCACGACAGCTGGCAACGCATTCCACGCCTTCACAACTCTCTGCGTAAAGAACCTTCCTCTGACGTCTCCTTTATACCTTCCTCCTAATATTTTCAAACTATGACTCTGTGTAACCAGTCAACCCTGCCCTGTGGAAGTGTCTCTGACTATTGACTCTATCTAGTCCACTCATTATTTTGTACACCTCGATCACGTCTCCTCTCTTCCTTCTTCTCTCCAGAGAGAAAAGTCCGAACTTATTCCCCTTTCTTCATAAGGCAAGGCCAACATTCCAGGCAGCATCCTGGTAAACCTTCTTTGCACCCTCTCCAAAGCCTGTGTATCTTTCCCATAGTAAGACGTCCAGAATTGGGTGCAATATTCCAAGTGTAGTCTCACCAGGGACTTGCAGAGCTCCCGCAAAACCTCGCGGCTCTTAAACTTGATCCCCTGTTACTGAAAGCCAAAACACCATATGCTTTCTTACCAACCCTATCCAATTGGGTGGCAACTTTGAGGGATCTATGTACTTGCACACCCAGATCCCTCTTGTCCTCCACACTGCCAAGAGTCCTGTCTTTAATCCTTTCCGCAGCATTCAAGTTCGACCTACCAAAAAGCATCACCTCGCATTTATCCAGGGTGAACTCCATCTGCCATTTCTCAAACAAGCTCGATAACCTGCCTACGTCGTGCTGCAGCCTGCAGTTGCCCTTTATACTATCGAAGACACCTGCAACCTTTGTGCCATTTCCCCAAAATCTTCAGTGGGCCTTCGGGCAATGAACTGTTGATAATTCCTGCTTTCAGTTGATATGTTTGGGTTTTCTTCGATTGGTAATGTTATTTCATGTGGTGATGTTATTTCCTGTTCTTTTTCTCAAGGCGTGAAATATAGGGTCTAACTCGACGTGTTTGTTGATAGCGTTCTGGTTGGAATAGCAAACGTCTAGGAATTCTCCTGCGTGTCTCTGTTTGGCTTGTCGAAGGATAGATGTGTTCTCCACAGTCGAAGTGATGCGCTTCCTTATCTGTATGTAAGTATTCTTGTTAGAGAATCATGTCGTTTTGTGGCAAGTTGATGTTCATGTATCCTTGTGACTAGTTTTCTGACTGTTTGTCCAAAGTGGTGTTTGCTACAGTTCTTGCAAAGTGTTTTGTAAATGACATTAGCTTTGCTTGTTGTCTGCATAGGGTCTTTCAAGTTCATGTGGTGCTGCTTTAGTGTGTTGGCGGTTTGTGGGCTACCATGGTGCCAAGTGGTCTGTGTAGTCTAACAGTTATTTCCGAAATGTATTTTATGTAGGGCAGCGTGGCTAGTCTTTCTGAACGTGTTTTGTCTGCTTGTTTCGATTTGTTGCTGAGAATTCGGTGGACTGTGCTCATTGTGTACTCATTCTTTTTGAATACAAGTTATAGGAGGTTTTCCTCTGGATAGCTTAGTTCCTCGATGCTGCAGTGCTGTTGCCTCCTTGAAATTATGTTTTGATGCAGCTTCATTTGTGGATGTTGGGATGATTGCTTCTGTAGTTCAATATTTGGTCCGTATGTGTTGTTTTCCTGTAATTGCTGGTTTGAAGTTTCCCTTTGCCTGTTCGCTCTACTGTGACATGCATGATGACAGTTTCTTATTGTTTTCCACCTTTTTAGTGAAGTTTAAGCCAGTAAGGGTATTATTGATGGTCTTCAATGTTTCCCCTAATTTGTTTTGTTTGTCTTGACAAAGAGTTAATCCACGTAGCGGACGCAAAGTTTGGTTTGGGAGGTTAGCAGAGCTTTTTGTTCGAGTCTCTGCATTACTGCCTCTGGTAAGAACCATGATGTCGGAGATTTCATGGGTGTTCCGTTGGTTTGTCTGTCGGTTTTGTTTTTGAATATGAAGTGTGCGGTAAGGCATAGATCCACTAGCTTGACGATACTGTCCTTGCTATCATGCACAATATCCTCTATCCCATTGCCAATACCTTGCCCCTAACACCATGGAGTCTTCTCTTTTTAACCACCCTCTTGTGTTGTACGTTATCAAAAACTTTATGGAAATTTCCATGCATCAGGGCCCTTGATTGTCCTTTGTTAAATCTGCTCATTACCAAATCGAAAAACAGATTCTAAACAGTTTCTTCGACCCGACTTCCCCTTTTCGACTCTGCCTTATCTTGCCAAGGACTTCAAAATACTCCGCAGTTGTAGCCAGTAGTAATGGACTGTAACATCTTACCAATGACGCAGGTGAGGCTAACCACCTTATAACATCCTGTCTTCTTCCTTCCTTCCTTCTTACACAGGGTTTATCCATTTTCCAGTCTTCTGGAACCCTCCCGGTCTGCAGTCATTGTTGAAAATTCACTACCTAAACCTCCAGAATCGCATCAGATTTTTAACTCAGAATCATTGGTTGTCGTTCATCCACCTTGCATAATTCATCTGTGTTCAAACCTTGCAACTGACGCAGGTGCTCTTTATTGCTGGCCACTACACTTGTCTCTACACCCTGAATCTCTTGAAATTTAGGAATGCTCCTGGTCTCGTTCATTCTGAAGATTAATTCAAAGTTCTTTTCAAATTTTCCTCCATTTCTTTGTTCCCTATTTCCGTCTCGCCCGCCTCATTTTACAGTCGTCCGATGTCCTCTTTCTATCTCTGTCTTCCTGTTATATATGTTAAAATTACACTTGCAATCTCCCTTTCTATAATGGGCTAGCTTGCACGCTTCATGTTCTGCAGCTTACTGCTTTTATTTTCAGTTGTCTTCTCTTGCTTTATATTGACTTCCGAATGTGAGTGAGAGTGCTCCTGTGAACAATCACATAAGCATACGAATCCCATTTCGCATCAGTTAGTACAGCTGTTAGCACTCCTGCCTCACAGCACCAGGGACTCGGGTTCAAATCCAGCCTCGAGCGACTGTTGATGTGTACCTTATACATTCGCCCTGAATTTGTGTGGTTTCCACCAAGTACTCCGGTTTCCTCCCAATGTACAAAGATGTGCAGGTTAGGGAAATGACCAGGGGAAATGCTGTTTACAGCGATAGAGTAGGGAGGTGAGTTTCGAAGGGATTTTCTTCCCAGAGTTGGTGTGGACTTGATGATCCAAATTGCCTCTTTGTACACTGTAGGAATCCGAGGATTCTATGGTTCTCTTGACCAGAGCCTTGTACGATTTGGTAACACAAAGGTATATCTGAAAACTTGTTAAATATTATGAATGTTTCTGTCTCTATAGCCCTTACCGGTAGGGAATTCGATGCCCAAGCTCTGTTTGATAACATAATTTCCTCAAATTGCCACTCAACCTCTTGCTCCTGACCATAAATCTAAGTTTCGAGTCATTGATGTCTCCACCAAAGGGAAGAGGTTACTTCAAAACTACGCCTGTGTACGTCCTTCTTTACGTTATACCTCTCAATAATGCATAAAACGTTCCAAAATAAGTCATAGACGTTTCACTAAGTCGGACAAGGTGATATGAGGAAAGATGTTTAAATGTGCTTAATCAGGACAGTGAGGAGAAGAGATTCAGGCAAAGAATTACTGACGCTCACAAACAGGCATGGCCAGCAGTACTGCAATAATGAAACTCTGGAATGATACAAAAAGATTCCAGAATAAAGGGGTATAAGTGTTTTGCAGGGTGCTCTGATTGTTTGTGTTGGGGGTGGCGATAGACAAGACCATGGTTGGAATTAATGTCAAAGATGTTAGTTTTATATCTGAGGCCATACTTGCCCTGTTAGGGAAGACAAGGGCGATGGATGAAGGGATCTTGATGCCGGATACATGCAACAGAGTTATGGATGATGTCAAGATGCCAGATGTAGGCAGGACCAGACATTTCCAAGGTAATAGAGAAAGAGATGAAGATTTCAGCAGCAGATAAACTGGAGTGAAGTGAATACGAAAACAAAATCAAGAACGTTTATGGATTTGTGTGCGGAATCTAACCCTGAATCAAAAATGAGTCAATGATTCAGAACAATATGGTTCAACCTTAGTCTCAAGGGAGCGGAATGGATTCCAGCTGTGTACAGAATTTGTGATGTTAACTGAAGTCAGTGCAGGAATGGAGAGGGATGGTGGTGAGGTAGAGCTGTGCCTTGTCAGTTGACATGTGTAAATTAACATGCTGCAATTGGATGAGGTCAATAGTTGATAGCATGCAGATGAGAAAAAAGGACTGCCGATAGTTAATTGGAAGTACAACAAATACAGGGACTTTAGAGAGGAAATGAATGGAGGAGATGGGATGGGGCTTACAAGGACAGAGGGCATTTAAAAAAAAACAAGAGCTTCATCTCAGAATGCCTGTGGCGGCGGACTGAAAGGAGGGGAGGAGAAACAGGAGAAAGGATAAGCGCGAGTTAAAATAGAGATGTTGAATTGTCCGCAGTTCGGTGAGTTCAGTTTAACATGACTTCTACAATGGAATGCTGAGAGTAAAGTAGGTAAAAGTGAAAGTTCAGAACTAAAACAGGAAAGGTTTCCGAGGGAGTTGGCCTTCTGGTGGCAAGTGGGTGAGACGGATGCTCCAGCTCGGATTATGTCCAGCTCTCTGTAAAACAGCTCCTGAAGCTTCTCATAATTATTGGAGATGAGAATGCAGCAGAAAGGGAGTGAGGAAGAGAGAAAGAGCACTTCGAAAGGAGCTAGCTTGTTTTCAAGACATTTAAGAAATTATCATATTTTATGCTTAATCAAAAGCTGACTTATTTCAGGTCCCCCCCCCCCTCCCCCCCCAGAAAGTTAAAATCTACACGTAGCGTGAAGTTCGTTATACTTTTCAGAATAATCAGGAGGACAGAAAGGGGTCATCGGATAACTTTTGCAAATAGGTTTTACGAGGATCTAAATGCATTCTACAAATACATTAATGACAAAAGGGTAACTTGGGAGAGAAGAGTTTCCGTAAACGTTCAGCCAGAGCGTAGGAGATGGGGGTAGATGAAAAGCGAGAATTTTGTATCAGTACTTACTGTTCAGATGGTGGAGAACATAGGAAAGTGCACGGTGTCATCTTGAAAAATGTCCATATTGTGGAGTAGGAGGTGCTCGAAGACTTAAAATGTATAAACGTGGATACGTCAGGTGCACCTGAGAAAGCTGTGGGCAGCAAGGGAAATTATTGCTGGGCCCCTTGCTGAAATATGTGTAACATTGACAATCACAGCCGAGGTGCTGGAAGACTGGAGATTTCATAATGGTGCTCCTATGGATGAAATTACATGTTAGGAAAATCGAGGGGGCTATCAGTCGGCGTCCCTGACATTAGTGGTGAGAAAGGAGCTGGAGGCAATCCTGAGAGATAGGATTTACATGTATTTGGAAAGACAATGACTGATGAAGGACAGTTAACATTGCTTTGCACATGAAAACTATCTCTCACTAACTTGGACGAAATGTTTGAGAGGATTGATGAGGGCAGAGCAGTGGACGTAATGCATATGGACTTCAGTAAGGCATTCGACAAGGTTCATTTTAGTATATTGATTAGTAAGGTTAGGCCACGTAGAATACAAGGCGAACTGGCCATTTGCATACATAACTGGCTCGAAGATAGAAGACAGAGGATGGTGGTGGACGGTTGTTTTTCAGACTGGCGAGCAGTGGAGTACCACAAGGATCGTTCTGGTGTCCATTGTTTTTCATGATTAAGACATATAATTTGAAAATGAACACAGGAGATTTCGTTAGTAATGTTGCAGATAACACCAAATTTGGTGGTATAGTGAACAGTGAATAAGATAACCTCAGAGTACAACGAGACCTTGATCAGATAGGCCAATGTGCAGTGGAGTGGTAGGTGTTGTTTAATTGAGATAAATGGGAGGTGCTGCATTTTTGAAATTCATATCAGTATCGGACTTAAACACTTAATGGTAAGATTTGGGTAGTGTCGGTGAACAAGGTGCTCTCGTGTTGCATTTTCATAGTTCCTTGAAGGTAGAGTCGCAGGTAGATAGGACAGTGATGAATGCCTTTAGTATGCCTGTCTTCTTTTGTCAGTTCATTGTGTATTAGATTCCAAAAGAAACGTTGCAGCTGTACAGGACATTGGTAGAGCAGTTTTGTAATGTGGCATGCAATTCTGGTCTCCCTGTTGTTGGAAGGATGTTATGAACGTTGTAGAGGTTCAGAAAAGATTTGCAAGGCTGATGACAAGCTTGGAAGCTTTGAGCGACATGGAGAGGCTAAACAATCTGGGACTCATTTCTCTGTAGTTTCCGAGGCAGACGAATAACCTTACCTCTAAGTTTATAAAATCATGAAGTGCATGGGTACGCTGAACAGACAGATTCTTTTTACCAACTGGGGAAGTCCAAAGATGGAGGGTATATCTGTTAACTTGGAGACAAAACATTTAAAAAAGTCCTAAGGGGCAACGTTTTCACGCAGAGAGCGGTGTGTGTACTGAATGAGCTGCAGAGCAAGTGGTAGAGACTGATACTACTGTATTTTAAAGTCGTATGCATGGGTCTATAGGGATATTGTTCAAATGCTGACAACTGAGGCTAGATTTACTTAGGATATCCGGTTGGCATTGGCACTTTGGAATAAAGGGTCTGTTGGCATTCTGTACATCTCTGCCACTCCAATTCCCATCATTACATTGAATTTGTACACTCACCAGTGACTCAAAAATGGGATGGGCTGAGTTAATAGTTTTCCACAGAGCTGGTGAACTGTCTCTCCCAAACATGGTGGTGTACAATGAGATCAAATGGTAGCCAGAACAAAGTCTCACGGTGAGAGCACGGGAATGCTGTATTCTCAATGTGAACATGTTGAGAGATCATCAACTGCAGAGACTTTTTTTAGACTTTTCTACGGTTTAAACATTTAAATGCTCTGTCTCCAATGTGAATTCGCTGGAATGTGGAATCCTTTTCCACATTCAGGGCAGAAGAATTGACCATATTGGTTGGTGTATGCCAAAAACATTGTCGCTGGATGGATATCTGAATCTATTCCTACATTCCACGGTTTCTCAGAAAGAAAAGTAATTTTTTATTCCCCACTTCCATGACTGAGGTCTGACGATGTTCAAGATCGGGATATTCTACAGAAGGATAGAACCGACCCTTGGTATTTATGAAACCTCGAGGTGCATTTTTCCCTGCATGGATAGACCCGGACTGAACAAGTGATCCTGCACGAGGAGCGTTGCATTTTCCTCTCTCTCCCCAAGTATGTCAGACTTGCTGAGTTTATCCAGTATTCTCTGTATTTGTTTAGGATTACTGTCATTTGCAGCATTTTTGATTTGTTCGAGAGAGTAAGGCAGCAATTGCAGCCGGTTAGGGGAGTTGGAGCTTGCACGACTGTGAGTGTTTGTGAATGTTTTGCGGTAACGTGCATGAGTGCACAACTCTTGACCATACACTCAGTCTCTCTCACTCCAGCAGTCCACCCATAACTGCACGTGGCATTTCCTTGCACCATTCATTGGAATACCTTCACTAACTCCCTGGCTCTGCATATTTCCTCTGCAGGTCGAAAACACAAGAAACTAAGCCCTAAACAGTGCACGTTCTTACCCACAAGAAATGCCAGTCAAAGAATGCACTGTTGCAAGTGTGACAATGCTGCTCCTTCAAAAATGTTATCTCACCCTTTTTTTTGTCTCAGAGAGGTTGTAAAGGCAGAGGTTCCGATATGTCTGGTAATAGCTACTTGCAAAAATAAATTAAGTCTTTTTTAAAGCACCTGTACAATGAAAGAGGAGTGGCCTATTTCAGGTGTTCAGGTTTTCTTTTCCTTATCATTTATTTTCAAACAAGATTTCAGCTCACTGGACCTCATCTGCTTCGTCGCTCTCTTTGTTGTATCTATCCCTTCTTGCCTTCACTTATGAATAGGTGACCGTGTTAACACACAGTCCGGAAAAAAATGTCCATGTTTGTTTTAACTCCTGAGTTCCTTCGTTTTATTCAGGCTTCACAACGACACGGTGCGTCACTCACACCTTTGATCATGATGGGTCATTTGCAAGAATAAACTGAATTCCTGCATAAGACACAATGTCAATTCCACCCGCTATCACTTTTTGCAATCTTCATTGGATCTTCCAAATTGAATTTACTCAGGGGAACGCTAAACCTCTCTCCATCTAACACGCACTGCGTCGTGTTACATTTCAGATGGATACAAATATTTTCCTGTCTCTCTATTAGAAACGGATTATCTCCTACATCTTTCAGTATTGTAACTTCTTCCTCACCCGCTCCCCGTTCTTCCTGAGTAAAGTCTTTTTTTTGAGATCGGGCACTATCTCACTATTCAGCCCCTGAAAAGAATGTGCACTTTACTGCAATTCTTCGAAATATTTCGGATTTTGTTCAGTACTAACGCCATTCTCACTGGTTTAGCCATCTTGACCACATCCTCTTTCCCAGCGTATTTTAGTTTACAAACACGAACGCTGAGAATTTATGCGTCACAACTTATTACATTGAAAACACCTGAGAGATTTCACCTCCTTTTCACCCTTTCGTGTTTCTTTTGTCACCTGTGGTAAACAATTCCCAGCGTGAACTACCCTTTGCTTTTCAGTGGAGGAACTCACTCTTTCCAATTGCTATCCCTTGCGGAATGCAATTGCTGCTCGAAACGGGATGTCAATTTATGCACTGACGCATATTCATCCGCCATATCTGCAGCTCTTCTCGCTGTACGAAATTTCTGTTCATTTGCATGCGTTCTAATCATTTCTGGAAGTGAGATTTTATAATCCTTCAGAAGAATGATCTCTCTAAGAGACTCATATGTATTTTCTACCTTGCATGCTCACATCCATCTATCGAGATTGCTATGTTTCTTTCTTTCAAATTCGACGTCAGACTGCCTTGGTTTCTTCCTAATCTTTCTGAACCGTTGTCTATATGCTTTTGTTACCAATTCGTAAGCACTCAAAATAGCCTATTTAACATCTTCATAACATCTTGACACTTTATCCATCAGTGCTGCAAACATCCCCCTAGCTCTGCCTACCAGCTTGGTCTGGAATAACATCATCTACAGAGTCTCTGGCCAATTCATCTGCCGTACCACCTTTCTGAAAGAAATGAAAAAAAGGCTTCAACATATGTTTTAACGAATTTTGGTGATGTGTTGACATACTTGTATTTTTCTCTCATAGGTTGTTGCCTTCGATAATATTGCTCATCATTAGAATCCTGCACTCTTACTTCTCCTATTTGTAGTATTTTTGCTTCGAGGTCCAACTTTATCTTTTCAAACTCAAACGATTCATTTCTCTAACTCCAACAATGTAGAAATTCATAGAAGCATAAATAAACCGAACAATTCCTTACCAACTCCTATATTCCCAAACTGAATTCAAGTCTATACTGTTTTAAACGTTGTTTCATTAATACCGTTCCATTTATATAAATACAATGAATAAGAATAGGAAATTAAAACTTAATCTCTCAAATCTGCATTGAAAGTATGTCTTTCAAAATGGTCCTCATCCAGTCGTCAGGCTTACTTCCCTGCTGTTACCTGGAATTTCCTTACTTTCCTTCTTGTAAAGGTAGACAGCATTAGCAACTCTCCAATCATCCGGCACTTCACCTGTGTGTAAGAATGATGCAAAGATACTATCAGGGCCTCAGCTATTTCCTCTCTCGCCTCCCTCAGCAAGCTGGGATAGATCCCATCATGTCCTGGGGGCATTTGTCCATCTTAATATCTTGAGCCTATCCAACATATCTTCCCTCCTTGTGTCAACGTGATCCACAGTAAACAAACTTATATTTCTAATCTGTATATTTATCATGTCCCTCTCCGCAGTGAACACTAATGCAAAGCAATTATTGAGACCCTATTAAAAACCTCATGACTTTATAAAGCTCTATATGGTCACCTTGCAGCCTCCGATTCTCATGGAATAACATCCCCAGCCACTTCTTGAATCTGAAATCTTCTAACCCTGGCAACATCCTTGCAATTCTGTCTGAAGCCCTAACAGAGAAGGCAGATGAACTCAGGGCATGATTAGCAACACGGGACTGGGATATCAAAGATATTACAGAAAAGTGGCTCTGAAATGGACAGGATTTCCAGCTGAATGTTCCAGAATGCAAATGCTGTCAGAAGGATAGAAATGGGGAAGAGAGGGGGGACGGTCGAGTTTTAGATAAGTGATCGCATTACCACTCTACGTAGGGAGGACAGAAAGGCGGAAAGAGAGGGGTGTACGTATGGAGGTGGAGGACATACACAGATACCCGCACACACAAGCACATTGTTTTACTGAAACGTTTTGACAATTTCCAATTTTGTCCTGGACAGGACAGTGTTGGGGAGGTTACCTGTAGAATGGGCGTTTGTATGGTAAGATAAACCTCTGTGTATAACTCCAGGGGATGGAGGGGGCGGATTATGCGATGTCTCGAACCCCAAAACACTCCCAGTGCTGTACTGTTCTACGTTCTTTGTAACACTTCCCAGGCTGATCAAAGTCTTACTGAAATTTCTGACAACCTTCCTCACTGTCCACTATACCACCTACTTTACTGTCATCTGCAGACTTACAAATTATACCTTGTACATTCTCATCCAAATCATTGATGTAGATAATAAACAGCAAAAGGCCGAGCACCGATTCATGAGTGACTCCAATAGTCACAGTCGTCCAGTCCTACAAGCATGCTTCTACTATTGCCCTCTTCTTCAGAACACAAAGCCAATGATGTATTGAATTTACCTTACCCCCGTGAATTACATGCGATTTAATCTTCCAGAACAGACTTCCTTGTAGAACATAATCAATCGCTTTACAGAAATTCATGAGGCTACTTGTTCTGCCCCATCCTCTTCAACCTTCCTGGTTACTTGATCAAAGAACACGAACACATTTGAGAGGTATGAACTCCCACGCTTTACAGACTACTCCTAATTAAACCCGGTCTGTCCAAAGGCATGTATATCTTATCTCTAAGAATCTGCTCGAGAAACTTACCTACCAAATTGTTAGGCTTACAATTCAGTTTTTTAAAATTTTCTTTGCAGCCCTTCTTAGATAAGGGCATAGCATTCATTACCCTTCGCGTTCTGGGCCCTCACTCCTGGCTAACACGTTGCGAAAATATCAGTCAGTGATCCACAAATTCCTCCCCAACATCTTGGATACATCGAGTCAAGAGGTGCAGATTGATTCAGCTAGAAAAATTCCAAGACGTCCAACACCTCCTCTACCGTGATATAGACTGGCCCCATGATATCACCACAAACGTCTTTAAATTCTCAAGCCTTCAAGCTTTCTCCGCAGTAAGCACACAGAATAAATATTTAATGAAAATCTCACGCATGCCCTGTGGCTCTACACATACGTTCATTTTTGAGGTGTTTTATTCTCTCTCCAGATATTCATTTTATTTAAGGTCCTTAAAGAACCCCTTCAGAATTGCGTTAATATTCGCAGCCAAGGCGACTCGTGCGACAAGGTCCTGATCTCCATCGTCAGGAAAGTCCTCTCTGCCCTGTATACCTCCAGGGATATCCTTGTTACCAGCTGCATGCATCTAAGCCACGCCTCCACTTTTTCTTTCTCTTCAAAGCCTCAATACGTCTTCTCATCGAGGGTTGCCTTTTCGGAACAGCATCGCCCTTCGTCCACACAGGAACACGTCCAACTTGAAATCCAGCTGTTTCACTTTTAAAGGTCTCCCGCTGGCCAAATATCCCATTACCTGCAAGCAAATTATTTCAATCAACTTGTGCAATCTCGTGTCTAGTTTCATCAAAACATTTGTCTTGATCCAATCTAGAATTTGAAACTGTGCAACAATTTTTCTTTTCTATCTCGACAGCTATTTTTAAATTAACAGAACTATTGTCACTGGTCCTAAAGTGCTCCCCACTGTAACCTCTGCCAGCTGTCATACCGTATTTTCCAAGAGTATTTCAAGTTTTGCCCCTTTCTAAGCCAGACCTATAATATACATTTCAAATTATCCCAACTGAACGCACTTATCAAATTGCACCCCATATAAGCCCTGAAGGCGATTTGACATCAGTCCATGTTTGGAAGATTAAAATTTCCTGCTGTACCAAACCTATTGCTCATTCAAGTGTACCAATCTTTACATATTTGTTACTTCGATTCCCTTAGACTCTTGGGGGCCTGGAGTACAATGCCAATAACGTCACCGTCCTCATTCTCATTCCTTAGCTCCACCCAGAGACCTCACTGGACGATTCTTCAGTTATTTATTCTCTGATGACTGCAGTGATAATCGCCACAATCAAAAATGCAAGTCACCTTACTCCCTTTCCACCATCTTTGTCCCACCTATATCACCTGTACCTTGGCACGTTAAGCTGCCAATCCTGTCCCTTCCTTAGGCATGTTTCTGAAATGGCTATAATCTCACAGTCCCACGTACATATCCATGTCTCCGAGTTAATCGGCCTTTCCTGTCAACTCTGTTGTATTGAAATAAATGCAACAGGCAATCCGTGCACCCTGTGAAATTCCAGTCTGACCTGTCCCTTCAACCTACTATTTCTGATTATTTTATCTCCAACCAGCCTCACAGTTGCATTCCTGCTGTTGAGGACGGCACCCACTCCCACCCACAATGGCCACCTTCGCCGTCAATAATGTTTAAGCCCTCCCCTTTATCATTAACAAACCTGGTCGCCAAGATATTGGTACCCTGCCATTTCAGTTGCAAGCCATCCCTCTTGAACAGGTCACCTCTGCCACATAAAAGATTGCACTGACCTAAAAATCCGATTCCCTGTCATTTGCAGCAATTCTTTAGGCACATATTCATATTCTATATACTCCTCTTCTAACCTTCGCTAATTCTCGGTAATGGAAGTAATCTTGAGATAACAAATGGCGATTTCCTGGTTTTTAACATTTTTTTCCTACCTCACTATAATATCCTCAGTGGAATTATAATCGTCCTTTAGGACGCTATCTGTTTAGTCCTTCTCTCGGACACGCTTTCCTCAGGCAAATTCGTGTTCTCCAATTTCCTCATCTCTTCGGAGTTTGCTTTGTAAAGTCTATCTCCGTTTCCATTTCTGTCCACTTTTCTCTTTCTGTTTTTTCCTTCTTTTTTCTTTCTCTTCTAATTCCATTCTGCGCCAATTTCCATTTTCATCAATTTCACGTCTTAGAGTCATAGAATCACAGAGATGTACAGCATGGAAACAAACCCTTCGGTCCAACTCGTCCATGCCGACCAGATATACCAACCCAGTCTAGTCCCACCTGCCAACACCCGGCCCATATTTCTCCAAAGCTTTCCTATTCATATACACATCCAAATGCTTCTTACATGCGAAATGGGACTATTTTGCGCCGCCCTTTCGGCGCCGATCGTTTGGCCCCGCCGTTTTGGCTCTAAGCTGTTTTGGCGCTCATTACTTTAGCACACAGCTGTTTTGGCACCAATTCAGAATAAGAAAAAGTCTTGTATAGCACGTAAGAAATTCGTTTTGATTGCATTTTAAGAAATAAATCTAATTATTTTTTATTCATTGAAAATTGCATGACAGCTTTCCAATGTGAAGGCAGAAGGGCTTAAGTATTATTAAGGCAGTAGATGACTATTAACAATTGTTAAATGAGAAAATGGTTACAAAACGAGATTTGAATCTGCGGCAGATCAGTCCAGCTTTGACTATCAACTCTTGCTAGGTGAGAACATTACACCGGGTCGTTAGTCATCCTCTATTCTTTAACCAAAAAAGACTTTTTAAATTCTGAAGTGGCGCCAAAACAGCTTAGTGCCAAAGTAAAGAACGCCAAAACAGTTGAGAGCCAAAACGGCAAGGCCAAATGATCAGGGACAAAAGGGCATCGTAAAAACTTATCTGACCCTCTTAAATGTTGCAATTGTACCAGCCTCCACCACTTCCTCTGGCAGCTCAGTCCATGCACGTGCCACCTTCTGAGTGAAAAAGTTGCCCTTAAGTCTCTTTTACATCTTTCCCCTCTCACCATAAATGCATTCCCTGTGTTTCTGGAATCCCGACCACAGAGAAAAGACTTTGCCTATTTACCCTATCCTTGCCCCTCATAATTTTATAAACCTCTATGAGGTCACCCCTCAACCTCCGATATTTCAGGGATAACAGCCATAGCCTGTTCATCCTCTCCTTATAGTTCAAATCCTCCAATCCTGGCAACATTCTTGTAATTTTTTTCTGAACCCTTTCAAGTCTCATAACACCTTATCGATACGAAGGAAACCAGAATTGTCGGCAATATTCCAACAGTGGCCTAACCAATGTCTCTCTTATTCATGCGTTTTTTTTTTCCATTTGTAAATATGCATCAGACAATTTCACCTGTGGTATCCTGCTTCAAAGTATCCTTTCTTCTTATTCCATATGTTGCAAGGCGATGTGAAATATTGCCACCTCACAAAATTCTGCACACTCTTCTACCTTCAATTTATCTGCCAAATCTCTCCGTTTAGCTTTTATCACATATTTCAGACGAGGCTTGTTCTGCCTTCCACTTTTTGAAAACCTTTAGTCGCATCCAATGCCATTGTTATGTTTGGTGTAATAAACCTCCCCACTACACAGTTGCTTCATATTCCGGTACTTGCAGCTGTTATTTCGAACATGAAAGTCAGAAATGTATTGTAAATATCACGTTGTTATATCAGCTGATGTTATTATTGGATAATATCATTTGCTGGTTTCAACAATGTGGACTCTCACTGAAACAGAATCACACAGTGCTGTAGATTAACAAAAAAGATTGATATCAAACAGAAACCAAACCATTGACTTTCAATAAAATATTTTAAATGTTTAGTTCTAAAATCCCAGTAAACACATTATCGCACACATTTCACAAACTCAGTTAAAATTTGGATAATAACTAAACGGCTTTGTTTTTTTACAAAATGCAAAACACAACTCATTAAACATAGAAACTAGGAACAGGAGTGCACCCTGCAGCCTTTAAGCCTGTTCTGCGATTCAAGGACATCATGACTGATCCTGATGACTTTATTGTTAGTAGGGGAAAGTTTTGGTGTACATTTCAGGATGAGGTCGAGAATGATATACAATAATTGAGAGTGGGAAAAAGGTAAAATTGACTAAGAGCTGTCTTCAATGGGGCAAAGATTAAGCTGGGAAGGTTTGACTGGAACAAGTTGGTCAGAAAAAGAAAAAGAGAAGAAATGGTTTGGGTCCAGTCGAGGAATGGACCCTCAAACAAGAATCACTGTATGACAGAGAAGAACAACAGAGTCACTGTCAGATAGAGAATCGAAACGGGTACCAGGAGAAATGTTGAATGTTCAGATGGGAGATGGAAAAGCGGGGGAAATTATGTTCTGGATTACAGTGGTGCAGGAAAAGCACAGCAGTTCAGGCAGCATCCAAGGAGCAGGAAAATCGACGTTTCTGGGCAAAGGCCCTTCATCAGGAATGTAGGCATAGTGCCTGAAGATTGGAGAGTGTGAAAATTATGGACAAACTGAGAGCCAAAATGGAGCTGTCCCAAAGTCATCTGCAGACAGCCGCATATTGAACGGGTTAAAAAAGAAATACAGCTGGTTCGAGACTAGAAAGGGGTTATATGCCGTCAAATAATTCTCCGCAAATCGTTCTGATAAACTTGGAAGTTTTGCAGCTGCATGCTCGATTGAAGCATTCAAGAGAATTGAATGATTAGTGTAACTAAATATAATGTCAGGATATGGAGGAAAGAAGGAGATCAGTACTCAACATTGTGTTCAGTTGAAGAGCTGGTGTCAACATAATTGGCTAAATGACGTCCTTCAGTGAATGAATTCTTCTGTGTGGTTCAGAGTGATGTCCTGAGACATTATTAATATATTCGAGTTATCCAACTCTGATAACATCCTATCTCTGCATCTTCTTTGATCCGTTATGATTCATTCGAATCTTTACACTTTCAATCAGCCAATGCAACCGTGCTTATCTCTGTAACACATACAGATCAAAAGAATCTTCCGTTCACTGGAGACTCCACCATTTCCCGATTTCCTCCCTGCCATATAATAACCCTCAAGTCCTTACAGCTCTCCCTTTCTCTGTAACCGCTCCTTTCTGTATAAACCTCCCAATCTTCGTAATCCCCTTTAGTCCACACAGTCTTCAATGTCACTAACACCCTCTTGCCTTGACAAATATCCTTGTCTCCATAATATCGTCCATCCAATACAGTGCTCGTTATGTCTGCAACTCCTTTCACCACCTGTAGCTGTGAACATCTATTCAACTTCCTCTAACCCCTACACTATTCCCGACTGTGTAGCTTTCTCCAATGCCTCACCAGCTGTGTAACATCCACCAGTCCTTGCAGAGTTCGAATGGTGTAACCACCTTCTACCACCACACATTTCCCTATTTCTGCAAATCCTTCCCTGATCTTGCTTGAAGAAATCCACACCGACGACCCTCAGGTGCCTGGGATTTCCTCGTGACCGTTTTTGCTCTATATCAGAATTCAAAACTCGAACGAATCAGTTCGTACCTTATTCCATATTGAAAAAAAGCAGTTATCCAATCCCCCTGCTATATCCTTTTTTCGGGTGAGGATTGGATAATGATGCTCTGTGAAAAACAGGGAAATCTTTTCCCCGATTTATTTTAACAGCCATGAACATTGTGTGAGTGCATTTTAAAGATGTGAATCTCCTTTATAATTCCCCTCTCCATACGTTTCTCACTCCCAACGTTTGACACCAAATTTGGAACACTTCCCTGGTTTGGTCCAGGCAGACAGAAGCCGAGATAATCAGTTGTTTGATCAAGGGGCATTTTAGTCGAAGTTCATGGTAGGTTTCGCTCCATGCGTTTCACTGCATGGTCTCATAATGCCATGCCCAATCCACCTCATTAACTAACTTCCTTACTCCGATGATCTTCCTCTCATGACACATTAACCTGATGAATTTTTTTCCCTTTGTCAAAACAACTGTCCATTGCCTGAATATCCCACAACGGACAAGTGTTTTATTTGAAACGTCATTCAACTCTTGAATTATCAGTCCGATTCTCGCGTGGACATGGCAGGGGGGATGAAACACTGGGGACAATCCCCTGTTGTTCTGTTTAACGGCAGAGTGCATGAAAGGGACATTAACTTACCCCAGGGCTGAAAGAGGAAGCCATGAATCCAGACACTGCCTGTTTGGTCTGAGGTTGCCCCTGGGTCAGTGAGCTGCCAGCCTTCTGGGTGAACCCCAACAATGTAGCAAGGAGGTCCGTGACCTTCGCCACTCTACCAGGGCAAATGTCACCATAACACTTGTGACTTCCTACTGATTCTATCTCTATTGCTGCACTCAGCTCCCACTAAGGCTCATGTTCTCCCACTCCCATTGAATGCTACACCTTTGCTTGGTCTCTCTCACCACTTCTCGACTCATCTCTCCAACTCTGCTTGCTGGTGTGTTCCATACCCACTTACTCAGGACACCTCACGATCTTTTCCCAGGCTTTCCCAGTACAAACAGCTGTAGCAAACATTCCATCTCACTAATACCTCTTGGCAATTCTCACACTCCAGAACGAAGCATCTCACAGTAGGGCAGAAAGTGCCAAGAGGGACTGGGGTCTCCCAACATACATCTCATTACCCTTAACAGGGAAGGATCGTGACCCTGAAAACTATGAGAGCCTGACTGACAGTGTCCCCGAGCTCGGAACGGTATCTCAGACTCCCCTTGCCTCACTGTACTGGGAACCATAACAAACTTTAGACATGAAATCAAACTTTTTCATTTTGCGTCTGTTGTAAACAACAAGATAATACAGCAGTCATGTAAACCTGGTGGCTCTGGCTAAGGTGCAAATACTCATAAAGTCAGGTTTCGGGAAACGAATCATTCTGTGAGCATTCCATTTCGCTCAAAGTGAGTGTCTACGTGCATCCAGTGTGCAGCCGAAAGGGACAGTAGAACTGTGTGTGTGTCGCTGAGCACAATGTGCATGCAGGAACATTGCAATGAGATTTACCATTGCACCCTGAGCTGTAGCATTGAAGTACAGAAGCGAACTGTCAGTGGGTGTGAGGGACTCTGGCATGGTGAGACGGGCATGTGATAGATGCCGCACTTTTGGGTGTAAAGTGCTTGCAGCTTCTGTCTGTGCAGTGTCTGCTAAGACGTTGGTATCCAAGATAGAAGACCGCAGGAACGAGGGACCAGATGTTGTCACCAGTTTTCAACTCTGACTTTCATGTCGAATTCTCCATATTAAGTCTCTCCACCGTGGGTGAGAGGGCATGAAGCTGTAAATAGATGAGGAGAGACCTACAATAAAGTGGTTGTTGATCATCAGCAATTATTCAGTCAACACCTCGCCATGCAATTGCGAAAATATTGTCCTTAAGAACAGATAAACACTGGAAGAGGGCCTGCAGCCCAGCCTGCCTGTACCGACACAGGGTATTCGGCCATTACAGAGACATGGCTAAAGGAGGGAGAGAAATCGTTGTTGCAGATTCCAGGATTTAGATGATTTGGCAAGGACAGAGAAGATGGTTAAAGAGGCGGGGAATTGGAATTATTGATCAAGAGTAGTATGACAGCAACTGAGATAACGTTTGAGGACTCATCTGCGAAGGTAGTTTGGGCTGAGTTCGAAACAAGAAAGGAGAGGTACGTTGTTGTCAGTTTTCTATAGGCCGCCGAATTGATCCAGAGACATAGAAGAAAGGATAGAAAGGTGATACTCGAAAGGACGAATAATTACAGAGTGGTTGTGACGTTGGTCTTTAGGTTCCCCAATATTGAATGGGAATACTGTGATTCAATTAATTTAAGCGTGTCAGTTGGAGGTGTGCAGGGGGGTTTTCTGCCAAGAGTATGTAGACAGGCCAAAAAGGGGCGATGCCATATTAGATCTGGTACTGGGGAATGAACTCGACCAGGTGTTAGATTTGGAGATAGTTGAGCATTTTGGCGATAGGGTTGAAACTTTGATTATATTAACAATAATAATGGACAGGGATAGGTATATACCGCAGAGAAACAGGTATAACTGGGTAAACGCTATTATGATGCAATTAGGAAAGATTTAGAATGCATAGAATGGGGAAGAAAAGGACAATGTATGTGAGAATACGGACAAAGTGGCTACAAGATTAGATGGGATTGAATTTGATAAAGAGGAGGTTTGAGAAAATTTGGAAGTTCTGAAAATAGATAAGCCCTTTGGGCTTGATGGGATTTATCCTCGGATTCTCTGGGAAGCCAGGGGGGAGAATGTGGAACTTTTGGCTTCGACATTTATATCATCATCGACGACAGTTAACGTGCCAGAAGACTGGAAGATAGCAAAATTTGCTCCCCGTTTTAGAATTTGTTTCAGGAGAATATTTGTAATTATAGGTTAGAGAGTATTAGTTCGGTTGTGATTTAGATGTTGGAAAATGTTATTAATGGTAGGATTAATGATCATCTGGAATGGAATAATTGACTGGGATTAGCCGACACGGTATTGTGAACGTTAGGCCGTGCCTCACTAACATTATTGAGTTCTTCGCGAAGTGACAAAATAGGTGGATGTAGGTAAGGTGGTTTATATGGTGTATGTGCACTTCAATAAAGCGTTTGATAAGCTTCCACAAGATAAGCTATTGCACAAGATATGGAGTTTCAGGATTGAAGGTGATTTAGCGGTTTTGATCAGAAATTGGCAAGCTGAAAATTGACGGGGGTGGTGGTTGATGGGAAACGTTCATCCTGGAGCTTGGTTATCAGTGGTGTGCCGCAGTGATCTGTTTTAGGGCCACTGCTGTTTGTCATTGTCAGAAATCGTCTGGAGGTGGGCCTGGAAGGATGGGTTCGTAAATCTGCAGATGACACTCAGGAAAGTAGAGTTGTAGATAGTGCTGAAGGATGTTGTGGGTTGCAGAGTGATATAGATAAGATGCAAAGACGTGCTGAGAATTGACAAATGGAATTTAATGCGAAGTAGTGTGATTTAGTTAAGTTTGGAAGACGTAACAGGAAAGCAGAGTCATGGGCTCATGGTAAAATTCTTGTCAATGTAAATGAACAGAGAGTCCTCGGTGTCCAAGTGCAAAGTTGCCACCCAGATTGATAGAGCCTCGAAGAAAGGATATGGTGTGTTGACCTTTATTGGTCCGTGGATTGGGTTTCAGAACCACGTGGTCATGCTTCAGCTGCACAAGACACAGATGAGGCTGCACCTGGTGAACTGAATGCATTTCTGGACAATGCATAAAAGGAACAAATCGGAAGCTTTGGAAAAGTTTCGGAGTAGATTAACTGCGATATTGCCTGGTTTTTAAAGAACGCCTTAGGAAGGAAGACTGAAAGAACTGAGGCTGTTTTCGTTGGTAATAACGTTCAGAGGTGACTTTCTCGACACTTTAAAGACAGTCAGAGGGTTAGGTAGATTGGACAGTGAGAGCCATTTTCTTCGGGTAGCGAAGGACAACACGAGGGGATATAGTTTATAATTGTGGAGTGATAGTTTTAGAAAAGATATCAGGGGTCATTTCTTTACTCAAGATTGCAGTAGCAACGTGGAACGGCCTGCCAGCAAGAGTAGTAGACTCGCTGATATTACGGGCGATATTTACTGGTCATTGTACACACATATGGATAATAATTGAATAGTGTAGTTCAGATAGGCATCAGATTAATTTCACAGGTCAGCGCAACATCGAGGGCCCAAGGGCCTAGACTGCGGTGTAATGTTCTATGTTCTATGACCATCTAAAGTCAAAAAAGAAAGCTTTGGCTTCTGTATATTCTATGTAATTCTATTCGTTAACTCCTCATCTCTGTCTCAAGATACGCCTTAAATTTGCTATTGTCTCCTCTTCTCCTCTATTAGTGCCTTCTAGACACTTCCACATTCTGAAGGTAAAGAAAAAGAAAGGACGTGCCAATCATCCCTCCGTCAAATTTCCTCTTTTACCGAAAAGCTATGGCCACAAATAATTGAACTTTCGACTCTTTGATAAATCCTCCAAGGATCTTTCGACCTATGCCTTTGATGATTTCGTAAATGATTATCAGGTCGCCACTCAGCTACTGATGTTCGCGTGAAAATAAATGAAGTTTTTCCATTTTCTCTTTAAGGCTGGATTTCACAGTCTGACCCTTTTTACTTTTGAGAACACGCTTTCACGAAGCCATTTAATCTCCCCTCAGAATACGTGACACTGTGCTGATTATGATTTATCTTCTTGCTATTGTTTCCTGTGCATTTCATTGTAATATCTTCTCAGCTCAGACTGATCATGCTGAAAATCGAAATCTTCGTCAAGCTTTGTCCTTTACAATACTTATGTAACGTAATGATTTTTGATCACTATCCCTGAAATGCTAGATTTTTTTCTTCCAGATGACAGTGATAATGAGTGTGGAAGGTGTTGTCAAAGGAGTGCCACGCTCGTCGCACTCATTGCTGTGTGTCGGTGATGGAGGGAGTGAGTTATTGTGGATGGGGACCAATCAAGTGGGCAGTTGATCTTTAAATCGTGTCAAGCTGTTTGAGTACTGTTTGCACTAAACTCATTCAGACAAGTGGGCATTACTCCGTTATATTCCTGACTTGAATCTCGGAGATACTGGACAGGCTTTCGCACGACGGGAAAAAAGTTACAATCAGCAGAATTCCTAACTTCCCATCTGATGCTCTAACAATTGCAGCTGGTTTTTCCTTCATAAACTTCAGAATGTTATTGTCACACAACAATTGTAATATGTTTGAATGTTGATTAGCGATGGTGAGATGTTCCATGATGGCGATTTTCTGATATCTGTGCGGCATAATTGTTACTTAAAATTGTAAGCCCAAGCCTGGCTATTGTCCAAGTCTTACTGTATTTGGACTAATTTTGTGATTTGAGGAGTTGAGAATGATAAACTCACGAACAAACATGATTAGATATAACCTATGTAGGAGCCAGCTTGCTGATGGTCGGTTTTGCAACGTGCGAGCTGTCTTTCTTCTTCTGGATGGCAGTGGATTTAGGTGGTGCTCCCTCATAAGCCTTGGTGCAGTGAATCTTGAAGATGGTATACACTGCTTAGACAGAGCTTCAGTGGTGCAGGAAATTAATATTTGTGGAAGTGATAGCAGTTAAATGTGTTGGCTTTGTCCTGGCTTATATCTGATGTAATCCATCACAGGCTTTGGGGAGTCAACAGGTGATTTACTGCAGAACTCCTCGCGTCTGACCCGCTTTTGAAGCTAACGTTATTTATGTGGCCAGTCCGGCAAATTTCTGGTCAAAGATAGCATCCAAGATGTTGATCACTACCATGCTGGGGACTCACTGTACAATGTAATGCCATTGAAAATCAAAGACGGATGTTTTGATTCGTTGTTTCTTATTTTTGTAATATTTGTGTTTCCTGAACATTACTTCCTAATTGTCAGAATACGCTTGGTTGTTTTTAAGGTCTTGTTGCATTTCAACACGGACTGTTTCAGGAATGATATAATCAATGGACATTCCCATGGCTGACCTTATGATGGAGATAGGGTCATCGCAGCAGCTGAAAATGGTTGAGACCCGGACATTCCCTTTCCAGAGGAATGGAAGCAGGCGTGTTCTGGAGTTCAAATTACTTACCATCAGAACAATCTTTTTTTTTGCAGGTGAGAATTCCAACAGGAAAATGCTTCTCTCAGATTCTGATTAACTTTAATTTTACTCGGGCCTCTATTGTCACATACTGTTAAATGTTACCTAGATGTTAGAAGCAATTGCTCTCAGTGCCCCTTTCGAATTCCACTCTTTTGAACTGAGGTTACAATGGGGTGAGGAGTTGAGTGAGCCTGACGGGACACTGACTGAATGAAACTGAGAGGTTATTGCTGATTGATAATATTGTTGCTGACACATCCTTCACATTTATATGATAGACCGTATGCTGATGGACCAGTGACTGGGTACAGTGCAAATGCTATGCGTTTTGTTTACAGGAATACTTGGGCTGTTTACCACAATGTTGGCAGATTTCAGTGTTCTTGCTGTAATGGAACACCGAGGCTAGTAAAGTGACAGTCTCCGGAGTTAAATCACAGTTTTCAGTGTCTCAGCTATTCCTTGACATTGTTTGAAGTGAATCGAACTTTATAGAGATTGGGGTATATGACGCAAGGCCCACTGAAGGAATTTGAAATGGATCATCTGCTCGGCTCTTTTGGCTGAAGATTATTACAAATTCGGCAGCTTTATGTTGTCCCAATGTGCTGTGCTCTCCCACAACTCGGGATTGCATTGTTGGAGATTAACGTTCTCCTCCATTGGTCCCTTTCGTTGTCCACTTACCTTTATGAATACACGTGGCAGTACTGCAAACATAGATCTGAACCATTGATTGTGTGATCACAAAGTTGTTCAATCTCTCCACCCTTCAGGCACTCTGCCTGTATTCCTGATGAAGGGCTTTTGCCCGAAACGTCGATTTTTCAGCTCCTCGGATGTTGTCTGAACTACTGTGCTTTTCCAGCACCATTCTACTCCGGAATCTGGTTTCCAGCATCTGCAGTCATTGTTTTTACCTGTGTGATCACAGATGCCTTTTGATCTCTTGCTGCCTATGCTGTTTAACATGTAATTCATCCTATTTTGTAGCTGAAGACAATATGTAATTCTCCACAATGACCCCATATATAGGTTTGCCTACTATTGCTCCAAGCATGTGTTTCTGCACTCGTCATTAAAACAGGTTGGATCCCTGGATTGATGGTTACTGTGGAGTGGGTGAAATGCCGGACTATGAGGTCACAGACTGTATGATTTGTACAGAGTATGGTTCTGCTGTTTCGAATCGTCCACTGCACCTCATGGACGCATCGTCATTAGTTGTTCGATCAGTTTGAAGTCTGTGTTATTCAGCACACAGCTCCCTGATGTCTACAAAATGTGAAGATGGCCCTTCGTCCCCATACGGCCTGTGCAGTGGCCATTCTTACCAATATACTAAATTGAGAGGTGTATCTGCAGCAGATGGACTGGTGATGATGTAATAAATTCTATGTTTCCCTTTTGTTGATTTGACTCATAACTACCTGGTGTAGTGCAGCAGCCACAGGGTCCAGACTACATATGAACGGGCTTGCCATATCTGCCTCGCTCTGGCCTGTCAGTGGGACAGAACTTACCAGAGAGGGTGGTGACATTGTCTGGGACACAGTGTTGTTCACAGAATCCTGCTTTACAGATAATGTCTTATTGTTGCTTGATTGGTCTCTGGGAAATATATGGCAGTCACGTTTAAACTTCGTATATTTTGTACAGTGAAAAATGAATATCAGTTTATTTCTTGCATATTTTAAAAGAAAACAAACATCATTGTTTTTCAGTGGAAAACGATTGAAGGGAACAATAATTAAATTATCAGAGTGCACACTTAAGTATTACACAATTCAGTGACTGTCGTAAACAGTTGTTTCATGTTCTGATCAGTGAACCCACAATCTTTCAGGCAGCAAAGCTGTTGAAAATGACTTTGAAAGATGTGTTAATTCAGACATCGTACAAGTGGACCTCACAACTGACTATAAAGCATTTAGCATCTGGAAAATCTGTCCAGAGAGCTTCCAATATGGTTCTGCACATTATTCACACATTCCGTCACAACAGAACAGTTAGAAACATACCTGATATACAGAAAAATGCGTGGAGCAGACTGGCCAAAGGAGTACCACTTTGAACACTTCAAACAATCACCTGCAAACAAGTACATATGGTAAGTTTATTTATTCTTATGTGCTACATAAACTCTGTAGTTCTGCCACTTGAACCAAAGGCTGAATGGAGATGTAATAATGGTGATGAACTCCTGCAGCATATATCTCCTTGCACTGAATCCCTCACAAATGCTATAGAGTGTATGTCAGTTCGACAACGTCAGCATCCCAACAGAATTGTGCAGTTACGTTGATGGCCAGCATGATCCCTGTCCAACGTCCTTTTGTGTGGCGATTTCTATGTCAATGTTTTCGGCGTTGCTCCAAATATAACAGCAAAGTCTCTTCACTGAAAGGCCGACATTCTTGGATAATACCTACTTTTCGATTGTTCATTAAGCACAATAACCACCCATTTATTCAGTTGACTTTTATTTCAACAATACAGTAAAAACAGTGCACAAAAGACAGTCAGGGACTTTTGAATAACGAGCCTCATTACTGTACCCAAGAGCAAATTATTACTAAGTGCAAGGACTTTTCAAGCATGCAGTAATTTGCCCTTATATTAATATTGTGTGCTAATATAAACACACATTCATATTCATAGCAATAGTAATACCGTGTGTCTCAGCGTTCTCAAACAGATACGAATACATTTTCAATTGCTTCTGTCTATTTCACAGCTCAGTCATACGATGTGTGAATGTCAGTATCTGTGTGATGCTAGGTATATGACCATGCCTCTGAAAAACTGACAGATTGTTTCAAACAGCATATCCCTTCAGCTGTTCACAACAAACAAGGTAATGACTGAACCCAACCAGCCTGCGCTCTCAAAACTCAACCATCAGTTTCCAACATTGGGTGGGTTTCGACTATATATTTCATTCTAATTTATTCATTTAATGAGATTAGGCCAGTATTTATTGCTGACCCCTTGCTGTCCTTGAGAAGATGGAGCTGAGATGCCACATTGAATCCGTGTGCTGTAGGTAGACTTACACTACCATTCGAGCTGGAACGTGAAACAATGAACTGTAGAAACAGCAATATATTTTCAAACAAAGATGGTGGGTGGCTTGGAACGTAATGTGAAATTGGCGGTGCTTATATATATCTGCTTCCCTTGTGTTTGTTAATGTCCGTGGTTTCAGAGATACTTCTTCAGGACCTTTCTAATATTTCTGCAGATCATCGTGTGGATGGCAGGCATTGCGGGTACTGAGCATCAGTGGATGAGCAGTGAAGCTGCACAGTTGCAATGTGTATTTGAACACGCATACATTCAAAGTGTGTCTTATAGATGGTGTCGAGGCTTTAGGAAATCCTGAAGGAACTCGTTGCTGCAGGATACCTAGCCTGAGATATTTTCTTGGAGCCAAATAATTCATATGGCTCGAAAAGTGAGACGCTGGGAATGCACAGGATGACAGGCAGCATCCGAGATGCAGCTGAGTCGACGTTTCAGGCATAAGCCCTTCACATGAAAGGAAGTTGAACTTGTATGATCAGTCCAGTTCTGGATAACGGCAATCCCCAGGATATTAATAATTGAGATTTCAGAGAAGGCGATGGCATTTAATGTTCAAAGATATGGTCCAATTCTGCATTATTCGAGGTGATCGTTTTCTGGCACCTGTGTAATGCAAACGTTACTTGTCACTTTTAAGCACAGGCCTGCATATTTTGCAGAACTTGTTGCATTTGGATAAGGTCTCATTCAGCGTCTGAACAGTCACGAATGCTGTTTAACATTATCAACTCATTGTCAGACACTCCTACTTGTGAGTTTACGGTGGAGGAATTTTCTTTAATAAAACTGCTGAATACTGCTGTGTCCATGAGAGAGACCACTCTTATAACTCACTAAAAGTGTCCCTCCCACTGTGCGAGGAAACTTGACTCAAGTTTCACTTGCTTCAGCGATGTTCAGCAACAGTTGTGAATAGATTAATATTAAAATATCAAACCTAAGAAGCTGAATGAGGACTTGGTTAGCTCAATCAGTTCGACAGGTAGTTTGCAATGGAAATTAATGCCAAAAATGTGGATTCCGTTCCTGCCCTGACTAAGGTGTTCGACTCAACCTCTCCCTTACAGGAGAAAAGCTTACTGTACAGTTAATTGACTACCGGTCGTCTCTGTCTAACGAGGGAGCAACCCGGTTGTCCCATATTTGTATTGTGCCTTACTTTTCCATTCCTGATGTACACACTTACACACACACACCTCTCCTGGGGAACTGGAGCTGGGGAACCATCTTCCTTTGAACCAGATATAACTTCAACCAGTGCAGAGGTTTCCTAAATGGTGATTTTCTCCAGTGTTGCTATTATTGTTTGGTACCACAGTTGGTCAAGTGCAGTAATGATGATCTTAAGTGCAGTCACTCTCGCCTCATCTCTAGAATTCAACTGTGTGTTTTCTTGTTATCCATCTTGAAAACATGGCTTCAATGAGCACAGGAGATGAATGGCCCTGACAGAGTCCAAACTGAGCATCACTGAGCAGGTTGGTGCTGCGGAAGTGCTGCTTTATACCACTGTAGGTGACTTCCTTCGTCACATTATTTATAATAGGGATTAGACCAATGGGGCAGTCATTGATTGCCTGATGTTTGGTCTGTGTTTGTACAGGAAACATCCGGAGTGTTTCCCAATTTGTCAGGTAGATGGCAATGTTGAAAACCAGCAGAAACAGCTTGAATGGAATTTTATCAGGGTCCACAGCCTTTGCATTATCCAACGGTTGTACCTGTTTGTACATACGATAAGAAAGTTATCGAATTAGCTGAAAACTGTCGTCTGGAGGAGATTAAAATAGATCATCACATTGGCACTTCCATCTGAACACTGTCGTGAATGTTTCAACCTTAACGTTTCTATTGTTGTGCAGGACTCTTCCATCATTGAGGAAGGTGATGTTTGTGGATCCGCCCCTTCCACTGTGTTGTTTGATTGTCTGCCACCATCTACATAGACAGCATGTGGCAATATTGCAGAGTTTGGGTCAGATTCGTTCGTGATGCTTTCACTTAGTTCTGTGCATCACTTGCTGCTTATGGTATTTGGTGAGCAAGTGATCCTATTTGGTAACTTCACCTCATTTTTAGGTGCACCTGGTGTTGCAAAGAGAAGGGGAATGAGCATGATGCTGCTGGGATGTGCGGGTGAGTGAGCATGATGGTCGGCGAGAGTGTGGCGGAGTGAGGGTGACGGTTGGGCAGAGTGCCGCAGATTGTGCAGCGAGACAACATGATGGTAGGGGACTGTGCATGGTGGCGAGCGTGACGGTGGATGAGTGTGTATCGTAGTAAGACTTACGGTGGGGTTGTGTGCGGGGCGTTGAGCGTATCGGTGGCAGCATGTTTTTGGCAGTGAGTTAATGGTAGGAGAGTGCGCGATAGAGTGAATGTAAAGATGTTGGTGTGTGCAGAGGAGTGAGTGTGACAGTAAGGGAGTATGCAGGGGAGAGAGTGTGCCGGAATTAGAACTTGTGGGTGCGTGAGGGTGACGATGGAGGAGTATGTGCGGGAGTGAATGTCATGGTGGGGAAGTATGCTGATGTGTTAGCGTGACGGGAGCACCACATGCGGTAAGTGCACGTGACAGTGGTTGAGTGTGTGGGGGAGTGAGTATGGCGATGGGGCAGTGAAGTTCAAGGTGGAAAGGTGTGTGCAGGGGAGTGAGTATGACAGTGGGTGAGTGCGTGGAAGAGTGAGTGTGACAGTGCCACAGTGTGCAAGTAAGTGAGCGGTGGACGAATCTGAGGTGGATTGGGAATGGTGTTGGGGATGTGTTTGTGTAAATGAGTGAGATGGTTGAGGAGTTTGTGTGTAAGTGAGCATTGCGGTGAGCAAGTATTCAGACGTGTTAGCGCGACGTTGGGGCAGGGGAGGGTGGATTGAGCGTCACGATAGGAAACGTGTGGGGACGCGTGAGGGCCGTGAGGGAGTGTGCTGGGTATTGAGCATATTGTTGGGGCAAAGTACGGACATTGAGCATGACGGTTGGGTCGTGTGCGTGGGAGTCACCCTGACAGTGGGGGAGTGTTTGGAAAAGGGAGAGTGTTCGTGTGAGAGTGTGTGGGGGAGTGAGTGTAAAGAATGGGGAGTGCGCGTGTCTGTGAGCTTGGAAAAGGAGGAGGAATGTGCAGGAGGAATCATGATGGTGGGTAAGAGTACTGGGGAGTGCGCGTCATGGGGGATTGTGTAGGGGAGTGAGGCTGACGGGTAAGGAGTATACAGGGGAATTGCCTCACGGTGTGTGATTATGCGGTGTAGTAAGCATGACAGTGGTGTGGTCTGCAGGGAGTGAGTGTGATGGTGTGGGAGGGTGCGATGAATTGTGCATGATGATTGTGTAATGGCGGATGAGTGAAATTGATTTAGCGACAGTGGGTAGGGGATTGAGTGACATGGTAGGGTGTGTCCTGGGAATTGAGCATAGCCTTAGGGGAGTATGTGGGGGAATGGGTGCGACGGTGGAGCAGTGTGAGCGAGGGAGTGAGCGTGATGGTGTGTGAATGTGTGGGAGATGAGCTTGTTGCTGCAAGGTAGAGAATGATGTTGGGTCAGTCTGCGCGCTGGGACTGTAAGTGGAGTGAGTTGGTGTGAAAGGGAAGTGAGCATATACATTGGGGCAATGTACCGGGCAGTTAGCGTGGCGGTGCAGTAGTATGCACGAAGGAGGTGGTGTTATAGTGGAGCAGTGTGTGATGGCATGTGGGGCGGTGGAGAGTGGGGGAATAACCATGACAGTGGGGTAGTTTTCAGGAGAGTGATCATGACGGTGGTGCAGTGTGCAGGGATGTAAGTCTGACAGTGGGGCTGTGTGCAGGATATTGAATGCGTCAGTGGGGGAGTTTGAGGGAGTGAATGTGATGATGGGAAAGTGTCACTGGGAATGACCATGACGGTGGGTTACGTTCGTGAAAGTTAGCGTGATGGTGGTGGAGCGTGCAAGGATTTAGTGTGATATTTTGGGAGAGGGCGGGAGAGTGTGTATGACGGTGATGGGGTGTGCAGGTGAGGGCGTGTAATGGTCGGGGAGCATGTGAGGGATTGAGCAGGATGTGAGGAAGTGTGCATATTAGTGGGTGCGTGTGCGGGCAACTGACCATGACAGTGGAGGAGTGGGTACAGCGTGGCGGGTTGAGCGTGATTGTGGTTCAGCTGCAGAGTAGTTACGGGAATGGTGGGGGAGTGTTTTGTGGAGTGAGTGAGAACTGCAAAGTGTGAAGGTGAGTGGGCCTAATGGCGATGGCGTTGGCGTGGTGTAATTACAGCGCTGGAGCCGTATGTGGCAGTAAGTATGGCGTGATTTCGTGTGTGGAGTAATGATTGTGATGGTGGGGCAGAGTCCTGGGGTAGGAGATTGAGAGTGGGGGAGTGTGAGGAGGAGAAAGCATGACAGTGAGTGTGAGGGGTGTGAGGTTGAGATGGGTTAGATTGCAGGGATTTGACCGTGATGGAGGGTACGTGTGCGGGAGATTGGGTGTGACAAAGGGGAAGTCTGCAGGGAGTGAACGTTATGTAGGGGCAGGTTGTGGGAGATTGAGCGTGATGGTGAGTTAGAGTGTGGCCGAATGAACATGACGGTGTGTGAGTGTGCGGGGGACTGACCATGACAGAACATAAGTTTCTGGGGATTGTGCGTGATGTGCGGGACTGTGTAGGATGGTGGGGCGTGTGCAGGTGAGTGAACATGACAGTGGGGTAGTGTGCAGGAAGGGACCATAAGGTGAGGGTAGTGTGCGGGTGTTTGAGAATGTTTCAGTGAGAGTGTTTGCCGTTAAACGATTGTGCTGGTGAGGTAGTGTGGAATGTGAGATGCATGACAGTTGTGGGTTGTGTGGGGAGTGAACATGAGAGTGGGGCTGTGGACAGAGGCGTGAATGTGACTGTAGGGGAGTTTCGTCGGAGTGAAAATGACGGTTGGGAATTGTTCCATGAATAGAATGTAATGGTAGTGAAGTGTGCAGGGCATGAGTTTGCCCATGCGGTTGTGTGCACGGGCATGAGTGTAACGGTGGCTGAATGTGCAAAGGAGTGTTCGTGACAATGGTGGAATGTGGAGTGAGAGTGTGACGGATGGAGAGTATGCAATTTGTTGACTGTGTTAGTAGGTTATAAGAAGGCAGTGTGACAGTAGTAGAGAGAGCTTTGGGTATTAGCGTGATAGTGGGGGAGTGAGACAATGTGAGGTTTGTGGGAGCTGGAACGTGTTGGATGGGGAGTGAGAAACAGTGGTGATCGTGAGAGTTGGGGAGGGTTCAGGAGAGTGAGTGTGACAGTGCGTGAGTGTGCGGGGTTGAACAGACTATGGTGGGTGATTGTGTGGGGATGTTGGATTGAAGGAGAATGAGCCGGCGGAGGAGTCTGCATTACAGTTCGGCAGTGTGATGGGGAGTGAACATGCACGGTGGGGGAGTGCCTAGGGCAGTGAGATTGATGGTGGGACCACATTTGGTGGAGTGTGCATGATGATGGGGTGTTTCCAGGTGAGAACGTCTGACAGATGGGGGTGTGTGGGGAAGTGAGCAGCATGGTCGGTCTGTGAGTGGGAGAGTGTGTGTGACGAGGGAGATTGCGTGTTGTAGTGAGTATGAATAAGTGGTTATGTGCAGGGAGTGAGCGTGATGGTGGGGGAGAGTGCGTGAGAATAATCATGACAGTGGGAGATTGTATGGAGAATACAAAGTGTAATTGCAGGCAGTGCGTGGGTGATGGAGTGTGACAGAGAGAGGGGGGGTTGGGAATTAATCGTGATGGTGTGGACGTGTGCGAGTGGCTGAGCGGGCCTGTAAGTGTGTTAGTGGTGGAGAGTGCATGGGATATGAGCGTGGCTGTGTGATAGTGTGCAGGTTATGTGTGCAACAGCATGAGCTGTACGGGATATGTAACATGATAGTGGATGAGTGTGTGGGTTGTTACATTGACGGTAGCTGAATGTGCAGGGGTGTGAGATGATGGTGTGGGAGGGAGAACGGTTTTCAACGTGACTTCGTGGGAGGTTGTGGTGGTCTCTATGTGATGGTGGATGAGTGTGTGGGGTAGTGAGTATGACAGTAGTGGAATGTACGGATGAGTGAGCATGACGGTGGGGTACTGAGCAGCAGTGTGAGCACAAATTGAGGCAAAGTGCTGGAAGTAAACATGATGGTGGGGAAGAGTGGGTGGAAGTGTATTGGGTGCTGGGGGTGTGTGCATGAAGTGAGCATGATGGCGAGTGAGGTGAGTGAGCGTGGAGTTGAGCTTGGCTTGGGGGGAGAGCGCGGGTGCCAGAGCGTGCTCCTGGTGGATTCAGTGGGGGAGTGAGTGCGATGGTGGATGAGTGTACAGTGTGAGATTGATGGTCGTGGAGGGTTCAGGGGAGTAAACGTGAAGGAGGATCCGTGTGCAGGAGAGTGAATGTCACGTTGGGTTAGTATTTTGAGCAACTGGCATGACATTGGTCGAGTGAGTAGAGCGGTAAGTATGACGATGAGGGAGTATCTGTGGGAGAGTGTATGACAACAAAGAGGGTGCAGGGAGTGAGCATGATGGTGGGTGGGTGTATGGGGAGTGAGCATCGCAGTGTGTGAGTGTGCGGAGAAGGCAGTGTGATGGTGGGACGGTGGGTGAAGGAGTGAGTGTGACATTGGGGAGAGTGTGATGGTGAGTGATGGTGCAGCGAGTGAGTGAGATGTTGGATGAGTGTGCAATGACTGAGTGTGGTTGTGCATGAGAGTTTGGGATGTTCGGGCTAATGTTTGAAATGTCGACTGTCCTGCTCATTGGATGCTGCCTGTCGTGCTGTGACTTTTTAGCACCACAATCATGACGCTGATCTACAGCATTTGCAGTCCGCAATTTCTCCGAGGTTGGTGAGTTTGGGGAGTGAGTGTCACATTGGGCTAATGTGACGGAGCATGACGGTGGTGAGTGGGTGGGGAGTGAGCGTGGCGTTACGGGATTGTGTGAGTGTGTGAGTGTGACCGTGGGGGAGAGACCTGGTATTGAGCGTGACGGTGTTGATGTATCCGTGAGTTTGAGCTTGACAGTGAGAGAGTGGGAGGGAAGGAAGCGTGACGGTGGCGGGGTGATCAAGGAAGTGAATATGACGGTGAGTGATAGTGTGGGGACTGAGCCTGACGTTGGTGAGCGTGCGGGGACTTAGTCTTATGATGGGTGAGAATGCAGCTTTTGAGCGTGATTTTGGCATTATGGGGAACAGGTAGCATGACAGTGGAAGAGTGTGCGGGGAGTTAACGTGTCAGTTGGTGTTTGTGTGGGGTTGTGAGCATGACGTTGGCAATGTGTACGTGGGACTGTGCATGACGGTGCGGCTGTGGGCGGGGTAGTGAGTGGGACAGTGAGTTTGCTCGTGAGTAAAACTAACGGTGAGGGAATTTGTGGAGAGGGTAAACTGTGCGAGAAGGAGCCTTTGGGGAACTGTGCGTTGAGCTTGGGCAGAGTACAGGGGAGTGAGTGTACATGGTGGGAAGCGTGTGGGAGAGTGAGCGCAAAGTTGGGCGAATGTGCAGGGGAGTGAGCGTGATGGTGAGGGAGTGTGCGGGGGTGTGAGCGCGACCTTGGAGCGTGGGTTGGAATAAACGTGAGGATCGGGCTTTTGCAGGATATTGGGCGTGACGTTGAGGGAGGGTTGGGGGAGGAACTGTCATAGTTTAGCACTGTTCGGGCGAGTGAGCGTGATGGTGGGTACGTCTGCTGGGGAGTGAATGTGTTGATGAGGGAGTTTGTGGAGGAGTGTGATTAAGATGGAGGGGGAGTGTGTGGAGAGTGAGTGTCATGATGGGGCATTGTATGGGGGAGTGCCATGATGTAGGGGATGTGTGCAGGACACTGAATTTCTCATTGGGAGACTGTGTGTGGGAGTGAGAGAGTGCAGGGGAAGGTTCGTAATGTTGGAGGTGTATCCGCGTGAGTTAGGGAGGCGGTGGGCGACTGTGTACGAGTGAGCATGAAGATGGGAGGTGTATGCACAGCAGTGAGAATGATGGTGGATGAAAATGCCGGGACTGAGCGTGATGATGGTCAATTGTGCGGGGTGTGAATGTAACGATGGGTCAAAGTGCGGGGAGTGCACATGATAGTGAGCAAATGTGACAGGCAGGTTGTGTGATATTGGAGCAGTGTGTGGGGGAATGACCGTGATGGTGCGGGAGTGCGTGAGGGCGTGAGCATGACAATGGGGCCGTGTAGGTGAGAGTGAGCATGTCTTTGGGGCATTGAGCCTGGCATTGATTTTGATGATGGGGAGAGTGCAGGGGAATTAGCGTGAAAATGAAGGAGTCTGCAAGCGTGTGAGCACGATGGTGGGGAGTATGCGGTGGAATTAGAGTCACGGTGGGTCATGTATATGAGAGTGAGCTTGACGCTGGCAGAGTGGGAGTGGAGTGAGCATTTTGGTGGGTAAGTGTGCAAGGGAGTGAGTGTCACGGTGGGGGAGGGTGCAGTGAAGTGAAGTGGGGCCGTTGTAGGCAAGTAAGGGTGACGGTGGGTGAGTGTGCGTGGTAGTGAGCGTGACCTAGGGGTCGTGTGCAGGAGAGGAAGCGTGATGAGGCGGCAGTGTATCGGGAGTGAGTGTAATAGTCGGGGAACGTGTGTGGGATGGAGAATGTGATGGGTTGAGCGCGGGCGAGGGGGTCTGACGGCCAGGCAGTGTGCTATTTTGATGAATGGGAGTGTGCGGAGGACTGAGCGTGCCAGAGTGAAAGTGAGCACATGATTTAGTGTGACAGTAGGCGAGCGTGTGGGAGATTGAATTTGACATTGCTACGTCTGGGGGCAATGAGGATAATGGTGATGGAGTGTGATACAGAGTGATCAAGAAGATGAGAGCATGTGTTGGGTGTCAATATGACGATGGGACAGTGTGCATGAAGTGAGTGTGATGTTGGGGAAGTGAGCATGATGGTTAGAGATTGTGTCGGGGTGTGAGTGTCATAGTTGGGAAGCATGCGGGACAATGAGTGTCACAGTAGTTGAGAGTGCAAAGAGTGACTGTAACATGGGGGAGTGTACGGCACAAGTAGCGTGATGGTGTGGGAGTGTGCAGAGGAGTGAGCGTCACAATAATTGTGTGTGCAGGAGATTTACCGTGATGCTGGGGATTGTGTGGGGGAGGTAGTGTGTAGGTGAAAGATTGTGTGTGACCGTTTGAGGGGTGCAGTGAAGTGAGCGAGACAATTATCTTGTGTGTGCTGTGTGCGTGCGTCTGTGTGTATGATGCTGGCCAAGTGTTTGTGGGAATGACCTTGATAATGGGTGAGAGTATGAGGATGCAGCGTGTTGGTTAGAGAGTGTTTGGAGCAGTGAACATGACAGTGGGAGAGAGTATGGGGGAGTGAAAGTGACGATGGGAGAGGTTGCGCGAAGTGAGCATGATGATGGGGCAATGTGATGACGAGTGAATATGATGATGATGATGGAGTGGGCGGGGGAGTGAACTTCATCATGCGGTGAGTGCATGGGAGCGAGTGAGACAACGTGGATGTGTGCAGGGGCAGTGAACGTGACTGTGGCTGTGTGCAGGGGCGTGGCTGTAATGGTGAGAAGGCGTGCAGGCGAATGAACATGAAGGTGGGGCAGTGTGTGAGCGTGATAGTGAGCGTCATGGGAGGTGAGGTTTGCAGTGGAATGAATGAAAAGTAGGGGAGCATGCAAGGCAGTGAACCGGACAGTGGGGATGTGTGCCAGGGAGTGAGAGTGACGGTAGGGAGTGCGTAGAGAAGTGAGCATGATGTAGCGGAAGCATGTCGGGAAGTGAGTGTGATGCTGAAACAGTAAGGGGCAAGTGAGCATTATGGAGGGATTCAGCGGGTGGCTAAGCCTGACTTCGGGGAGTGGGCAGGGGTGTGAGCATGATGGTGGGAGAGGAAGTGAGGGAGTGAGCATTATGGTGATGACGCGTGTGGGGAGAGAGAGTGGCATGGGGCGTTTGCAGAGGGAGCATGATGGTTGAGGAGTGTGCATTGGTGAGTGACTGTGATGATGGTGAGTGCGTGTTGGAGGTGGTGTGAATTTGAAAGTGTGTGCAGCTGAGAAAGTGTGCAGAATTTGAGCGTGATGGTGGAGGAGCATGTGGAAGAGAGAATGTGATGGTGGGGGAGTGGGTGGGGCAGTGAGCGAGACCATGATGGTATATGCATTGGAGGAAATAAGACAGTGGAGGGCGTGCTTGGGAGTGAACGTGACTCAGGATAGTTGTGACGGCGAGTGACTGTGATAGTGGTGGAGTGTACTGGGGAGAAAACATGAGAGTCGAGGAGTGTAATGGGTAGTGACCATTACGGCGGGCAGTGAGCAGGAAAGTGACTGAGATAGTGGGGAGCATTTCTGGGAGTGAGCATGATGGTAAGGCAGTTTGTGGGTGAGTGAGCATGACCGGGGTTGAGAGAGAGTCATGGTGCGAGGGGATTCAGTGGAGTGAGTCAATTGTGGGGAAGAGTGCGAGGCAGTGAACATGTCTTTGGGAGAGTGTGATGGAGAGTAAAGTGTGACGCTGCAGAGTGTGCAATCGAGTGAGCGTGATGGTGGGGAGCATGTCGGGCAGTGAGCATGATGGTGAAGCAGTGAGCAGGGGAGTGAGAATGATTTCCGAGGATCGTGCTGGAGAGTGAGTGGGTTGGAGGGGGAGCGTGCATGGGAGTTAACGTGAAGACGAGGGTGTGCGTGAAGGAGTAAGCATGACGGTAGGTGTTTGTGCAGAGTCGTGACTGCGGTAGTGATGGAGTGTGCGGGGAGTAAGTGTGACGTTATGAGAGTGCCCGGGGGACTGAGCACATTGGTGGGGGAGTGTGCAGGAGAGTGAGCATGTTGGTGGGGTGTGTGCAGTTCAGTGCATGTGGTGTTGATGGTCTGTATGGGGTGTAGTAAGCGTGGCAACATGGGACTGTGCGGAAGAGTCCTTTTGTCAGGGTGAAGTGAGTAAGGGAGACTATGCGTGTGCATGTCGGGGAGTGTGTGTGATGGTGGGTTTGTGTGTGGTCGAGTGAGCGTGAAGGTAGGCGGACATGTGGTGGAATGAGCATGATGGCAATGGAGTGTGTCTTTAGCGAGCGTGACGGTGGGCGAGTGTGTTGGAGTGTGCATGACAGTGTGGGCGTGTCCGGTGGAGCAAGTATAACGGCAAGAGAGTGCTTGGTTGAGACAGTGTGGAAGTGGAAGAGTGTGCTGTGCAGTTAGCCTGACGGTTGGGGGAGAGTGCAGATGAGGGAATGTGACAGTGGGGTGTGTGCAGCAGAGTGAGCACGATGGTGGCAGGCTGGGAGGTAAGTGAGCGTGACGGTGGATGAGTTTGCGAACAACTGAGCATGACAATGGGGGAGTGCAAACTGGAGTAAGTGTGATGTGCTGGAGTATGTTGCAGACTGAGCAGATGGTGCAGGAGTGTGCAGGGGAGTGAGCGTGAAGCTGGCGGACTGTGCTGGGTAGTTAGAATTATGGTGGGTGTGTGTTGGGGGAGTCAGCCCTACTGAGGTGTGCGGTACAGGGGAGTGAGCGTGAAGGTGGAGAACTATGTGAAGTTATGTAAGTGACTATGCAGCTGTATGTGTCGAGTGAGAATGACGGTGGGGGATTGTGCTGGGAAGTGATTGTGGCAGTTGTGGAATTTGTTGGTGACTGAGCGTGATGGTGGGGAGTGGTTTGGTGCTTGTGCATGATGGTTGGGGAGTGGGTTGCGAACGGAGCATGATGTTACGGTTGTGTGAGGTCAATGAACATGACAGTGGGAGAGTGTTTTGTGAAGAGAGCACCCCAAACATGGCCAAGCAGAAGTTTCGTACAGTTACAACATGACATGCAACCCTCAATACTCAATTCTGTGAGTGATCAGAACAAGCATGCTATTTGCTTTCCTTCCCACCATTCCACTTGTATTGCCACTTTCAGGCAGCTATGAGCATGCACGAACCTCCCTCTGTAATCAATGACCCTCAGTACCCCAACTTCCTCACATTTGACCACACAACATGCATACTCTCAAATCTGTCCAGTTAAAATCAATTTGCTATTTCACCACGCATCTTTCCAGCTGGTCTATATTCTGCTGCAATCTTTGTATCATTGTTCATTATCCCCAGCTGCATCAATGTTCTTGCCGTCTGCAGTAATTAGCTTTGCCACATCCTTTGGTATCTCTTGTGCAAGAATCTGTAACCAGGGGCAAAAAATTCCAGTAAGTGCTCACTTATTAAAGATGGAGATGAGAAGGAATGTCTTCAATTAGAGTGCAGTGAATATATGGAAGTCTTATTGCAGAGTGCCGTTGAGGCTGGGTCATTACACGTATTGAAAGCAGAGATGGTTAGGTTTTAATTCATCAAGGAAACAAGGTTTACATGGGAAAGGCAGCAAAGTAGAATTGGACATCATCGGACTATCCACGAACTCAATGAATTGCGGAAATACTCGAGGGGGCAAATGGCCAAATTCCACTCCTACAGCTCATGGTCTTCACGTAGTCAGTTTGAAACACAATGAAAGATTTTATAATGGTTGACTGCTCACAAAGCTTCTTTAGAATGAGATTATTACACATTTCTTGACACTCATTTGATCTCGACAGGACCATTCTCTTGATGGCTCATTGGCATGCTATTGCAAAAAACATACTCGTATATAAGCCATTAGTTATCCAGTCGGGATATAGAATACTGTCACACATAGTTAGTGTACTTCGTTTGCTGCAAGTACATTCAATTTCCTGACTCAAACCATAGTTACATTATCAACGCTGGCTGCTGCCTGTAAAAGATCTACTGGTAATGATTACTGTCCCTTGCTGTTTCGCAACTCCATCAAAATAGAACCTTAATTTTGATATTCATATCCACGTAGCCATCTCACCAGTTCACGGATTGCATCCTTTCTTCGCAACGTTGTTGGACCTTTTTTTGGCTGTTTTGCCTGTCCTGCCTAAATCCCGACAACTCTTCAATATTCACTTCCCTGCCACAGTCATTCTGCAGCCACATTTCGATAATGACAGTTCGACCATATCTGTTCAATTCAGTTAATGCGGTCATTACATCTGCCTTGCTGCAAATCCCGGGACTATCTTCGTGATTGTGGAGATTTAAAGGGATGGAAAGAGGTCACAGAGTTGGGGCAGGGGACGTTCAGGGCCTCGAGGATGTTACAGAGTTACATATAGTTACAAGTAGGCGACAATGCAGGTCGGTTAGAAAAGGGCTTTGGATTGCGGGAATTTACACGCATCGATCTGGCTGGATTAGATTCCAGAGATAGACATGGGTGCAGAAAGAGGCAGTCAGATAGCGCCAGGCACAGAGAGGAGTGTCTCAGAGAGACGATGGGACGAGCTAACAGAGGTATGGAGGGTTGTAGTGTCTGAAGAGGTTTGCAAATATAACAACGCTTTGTACTTTCCGGAGGTTACATAGAAAGGAAGACTGTGGAGTCTGGCATGTTTTCTAAGCCAGAGACAATTACATATTTTGGGAGGATCACACAAACTGGAGGAGGTACCCTGAATACAGAAGGATGAAGGGGATAATGAACATTCCTCAGATTAGGATGTAAGTGCTGCAGAAGAATATCGAAATAAGTAATTTTATGGAAAGATTGGATGAGTTGATATTACAAGTGAGTCTTGTACAAAACGGATATTCGCAAGGATGAGTGTATGATACAGGTCAGGAATTCTGCAGTGACCTGTAGGGATTCCCGAACTAGGAAAGGTTGTAGGGGTTCCAATGATTGGGAATGTTGACAGGACTGGAAATGGTCACACAGAAAGGGAGGACATTAGAGTCTGCAGGAGTTTATGGAGACCGTGGAGGAGCTCGAGCAGCTCACAGAGAGAGGAAAGGTTTTCGGCACAATCGTAACAGACAACATAAAACATTGTAGAGGTGTGAATTATGAAATAATTGAAAGTTTAATAGATCTGGAAGAGCGAGGAGAGGTACGGATGGTTAGGGAACAGAAGAGTTTTATGGGTTATAGAGAGCTGTGGAATGTAAATGGGGAGCAGCTGTTTGAAGGCAAATGCACGTTTGCTTTTAAAGAGAGGTCGATCAGAGTACAGGAGATACATACTCCTGTTCAAATGAGGGGTAGAAATGGCAAGATTAGGGAGTCATGTATTACCGGTGAGATCATGAGATTAGCGAAGATGAGAAGGAAGAATTCCTAAGGTGAAGATGGCCGAAGACAGAGGAAGCTTTGGAAGAACATCGGGAATGTAGGACAGATCTAAAGTGAGGAGTTCGGAGGGTGAAAACGGGTCATTTCCCAAAGCGTTTTCTTCATGTATGAGGAGCAAGTGGGTGATTCGAGAAACGGTTCACCCACTGAAGAACGAAGGAGGACAGTTATGCGTGGAGTCAGAGAAAATGGGTGTGATTTTTATCGCTTACTTTGCATCAGTATTCACTGAGGAGACTGACACGAGAGATGTTGAGGTGAGCAATAGATGTTACATTACTCTAGGTCAAGTCGGCATAATGATGGAGGAAGTGTTGGGTATTTTAAAATACATTGTGGTGTACAAGTCCCGAGGTCGGGATGGAATTGAAGGAAGCGTGAGAGGAATTAGCTCCGGCATGTAAATGTATTTGTTCTTTGTAGATCATGGAGATTAGAGAGAGGGAGAGCTTCAGACACTGATACACACTGGCTTAGGCTTGGAAACTGGGAAGTGATAGAGGGCCTGGAGGAGATTTCAGTAAAACAGGATTCTGATCGGACTGTAAGAGGTTACAGATGTAGGGAGGACTATCAGGTTGGTCACGTTCGAGATATGAAGCGCTGCAGAGATCACAGGGAACCATACAGATAGGGAGGCTTTTAAGAGCAGGGGAAGGTAACAGAATGAGATAAAGTGTAGTGCCGGAATATGTTTCAGCAATCAGGCGGTTTTAAATGCAGAACACTGTCACAACGCCAAGAATGTTTGTAGTCTTCTGAGGAGCATACAAGAATAGGGAGGGCTATAGACGTGGTAGTACATTACTTGATGGAAGGGTTTTGAACTGTAAGAAGTTTAAATAATTGGCATGGTTGAATTGGAGCAACCTTGACAAAATGGATTATGCTTTGGTTTGAAGTTGGAGGTTACAGCGAAAGGCAGCAGTGTCGGAGCTTGAGTCGGTTACAGTGGTTGAAGGTGGTTATGGACACAGGGAGGGTTGTGGGGATCGACACAGGTTATTGAAACAATGAGAGCTGTGGGGAATGAAGGACGTTACACAGATGGGAGTGTCGTCGGACTGAAGGAGTTTATGGAGACAGGGAGGGCTGTTTGATCTGAAGGAGGTGATGGGCATTACGGAGAAACACAGGTAAGAGGTGCAGTTCACCGGCATTTGACCCCACCATTCAATATGATTACAGTTGATCATCAAACTCAGTACACTGCTCCTGTTTCACCCCGTACTCGGGTATTATCGTGATTGGTGAAATTTAGTAATACAGAAGGGCGCAGAAACTGGAGGAAGTTGTAAAGCGATATGGTGGTCTTTGGAGGCGGGATCAGGTGACAGATATTAGGAGGTTTTCAGACATGGGATGAGACAGGCAACGAGGATTATAGGAACTCATGTAGATAATTGAAGTCGTGTCATTATGTCTAGAGTAGGATGAACGTGTAAATGGTTAGAGTGACGAAGGAGATGACCTGCTTAGGGAGGGTAGATGGACTGTCAGAGTTTGAGTGGGCTTTAAAGAGGAGGAGATTACAGTTATCACTCGGATTGTAGACACTAAACTACGGGTAGGCAGGATAGCTCTGCACGGTATCCAGACATTAGTCGGATTGTAACAGCTGGAGAAGATAACCAAGGAAGGTCGGTTTTGTTTACCGTGGTGGGGAAGGTGACATAGATCATGAAGGTAGTAGCAGCTTGACATAGTAATAAAGATAGGGAACCTTTCCAGTTTTGGAAGGGGTTCCACTGATAGGGTTGGGTGACGAAACTGAGGAGTGTTTTCACTGATAAGGAGGGATTGTAAAGGCTGGAGAAGATTTCACCAATAGGGACAGATATAGGAATTAAAGGCAAATAAACAGACTTGCAGGTTTCTTTTGGGAGAAGAAGCTGCCAGGGTTAGACAGGACTGTGGGGATTTACAGAGATAGAGAATATAGTATCTAAGTGGAGAATGCTACACAGATAGAGATGGGGTTCTGGATTGGAGAAGCTGACACATCGATGGAGTCTTCACTTTTTTTCCGGCGGCACTTGGAATGGGAGGAGTAAAAGCGAGGGCCAGAGATCCAAGTGAAGGTACATTTAGAACGATATAAAAGTTTATTTCATGACGGGAAGGTGAATTTTAAAAGGTATAATGGTTTACCTCATCTATCGGCGGAGTCCACAATGAGCAGGAACAGTCACGGGACTGCTGGGTAAGGGATCCTTTATATTTAGGTGGTTACTTTACCTGAAATACTACTTTTGTATTATCTTCCATCCGTTTTCACCCTTTAAACAAAAAAAAAAGATACTGTTCGCCAATTGATAAGATGACTAGTTTCTTTAGTGTTTTCTAGATTTTCAGTAGTCTCGTTACGAATTCAGAATATTGGGAATAGAGGTTATGGTGCAGTTGAATGTACCTGCTTCAGAATTGGGAGGCAAAGGTCACCACTAGTGTCCCTGCTGACTGCATCTGTGGGAAGTGCACCCAACTCCAGAACTTCGAAAACTGTGATGCAGAACTAGAACTGGAACAGGGAGGTAGCCAAAGCTCAGTTAAAAGAAGAACATGGATGAATTATCGTCACTCGAAGGAACAGTAATGTGCATGCAGTGCAGGGATCCCCTATGGCCGTTCTCCTCAACAACAAGTATACCAGTTTGGATGTTGTTGGGGGGGGGGAAGTCGACTTACCAAGGGTAATCAATGGGTCACAGGTCTCTGCCACAGCGTTAATCTTGGTTGCTCAGAAGGGAAGAGGGAAAAGGAGCAGAGCATTCATCATTTGGGACTGTATATTGGGGGGGGGGGGGGGGGGGCTTCAGATAGAAGGTCTGCAGGAGCGAGAGAAATCGAGAGTTGGTGTATTGCCTACTAGGTGCCCGGGTTCAGAATGTCCCTAATTGTGGTCCACTTAGGCACCAACGACTTAGTTAGGAAGAAAGCTAGGATCTAAGGGAAAAATTCAGCGAGATAGGCTGGAATTTTGAAGGTAGAAGAGAGTTGTCTCTGTTTTGTTGCTCGGGCCACGTGCTAGCGAGTCGAGAAATAAGGAGAGGAAGAGTTGAATACCTAGATGGCTACCTAGATGGTGCCGAAGGGAGGGTTTTGGATTCCTAGGTAAATTGGGCTCTTTCTGTGGTAGTTAGCAGCTGTATAAATAAGATCGTCATCACCTGAACCAGAGGAGTAGTGGGGGGGGGGGGGGGGGGGTGAGCGAGATTTGATGATGCTCTTCTTGTGGATTTAAAATACTTCAGCGGGGTGGGTGGGAACTGGAAATTTGGCTCGAGTATATAGGAGGTTGACAGCAGTGAAGACAGAACTAAAGTTTCAAGAAGCAAGAAGTCACTGGAAAGCAAAACGTTGTTTTGAATTTTGTCTGCTTCAACCAGGGCCATCTGCAATAGGGTTTATGAACCTGCATCATGGGTTGGTACCTGGGCTTTCGATGTTGTAACCAATTTCGAAACATGGGTTGAGCATGGAAAGGAATCGTTGTTGCATGTGCCGGGGTTAACTGTTTCAGTAAGAACTCAGGAAATGGTAAAAGAGCGGGTGTGGCACTGTCCGTCAAAACCAGCATTACGGCAACAGAGAGGACGTTTGAGGACTCGTCTACTGAGGTAGTATGGGCAGAAATTATAAAAAGGAAAGGACAGATGACCTTGTTGGGCGTGATCTGTAGGCCACTGAAAAGTTCCAGAGATACAGCAGATGGGATAGCAACGATAATCCTCAATGGGAGAGGGAGTGACAGGGTAGTTGTTACGGGGTCTTTAACCTTCCAAATATTGTCCGGGAATACTATAGTTCAAGTTCTTTACATGGCTCAGTTTTTTGCACTTTGTGCAGGAGTGTTTCCTGACACAGTATGTAGACAGATCAACTAGGGGTGAGGCCATATTAGATTTGGTACTGGGGAATGAACCCGGGCAGTTTTTAGATTTGGAGATAGTTGAACTCTGTGGTGTTAATGACCACAATTCTGTTATGTTTATTTAGTTGTGGAATGGGTTAGGTATATACAGGAGGGCAAACGTTATAGATGGAGATAAAGGCAATTACCATGCCATAAGGCAAGGTTTAGGATGCTTAGGATGGGGGAGAAAACTGCAGGGGATTGCCACAGTTGAAGTGTGGAGCTTATTCAATGCCCAGGTACTTTGGTTCCTTGATAGGTATGTTCCAGTCAGGCAGGGAAGAAATTGCCGAGCGCGATAGCCGTGGTTTACTAAGGAAGTTGAATCACTTGTTGTGTGGAAGAAGAATGTTAGTGTTAGGATGATATGTGATTGCTCATTTCGGACGCTTCAGAGTTACAGGTCAACCAGGAAAGACTTAAATATAGAGCTAAGAGGAGCCATGACAGGAAATCAGAATAGCTATATCACCAAGAAAACAATGATTCTGGATTAGTGGTGCTGGAAGAGCACAGCAGTTCAGGAAGCATCCGCGGAGCAGTAAAATCGACGTTTCGGGCAAAAGCCCTTCATCAGGAATGTCGAGTAGGATGAAGGCCAATCAATTACGGTAATGGGAATTTGGAGTGGATTCGGAGGAGATAGGGAAATGTGTTAAATGAATAGTTTTGGTCAGTATTCACACAACAAAAAGAAAATGTGGTCGTAAAGAATACTGAGACACAGGTTAAAGACTAAGTGCGATTCAGGTGCATAAGCAGGAAGTGTTCGTAATTCTGGTAAGTGCAAAAAAAAGATAATTCTCTCGGCCAGATTCAATTTAACCTAGGATGCTCTGGGAAGCCAGCAAGGAGATTGCCAAGCCTTTGGCTTTGATCTTTTTGTCGCCATTGTCCACAGGAACAGTGCCAGAAGACTGGAGGATAACAAATGTTGTTTCCTTGTTCAAGAAGGGGAGTAGTGAGAAAACTGTAACGTATAGCCCTTTGAGCCTTACTTCGGTTGTCGATAAGGTGCTGGAAAGGATTCTAAGACACATGATTTATAAACACCGAGAAAGGAATTCGTAGATTAGGGATAGTGGACAGTGTAGTTTTTGCCTTTTTGCAGAATGTGGATGCTTTCAAAAAGGTTCAGAGGAGTTTTACTAGCATGTTGCCTGACATGAAGGGGAGATCTTACGAGGAAAGGATGAAGGACATGAGGGTCTTTTGGTTAGTGCGGAGAAGTTTGAGAGTCGACTTTATTGAGACATAGGAGAAAGTGAGGACGGCAGATGCTGGAGACCAGAGTTGAAAAGTGTGGTGCTGGAAAAACACAGCAGGCCAGGCATCATCCGAGGAGCAGGAGAATCGACGTTTCGGGCATAAGCCCTTCGTCAGGAATGAAGCTGATGTGCCAAGCAGGCCGAGATAAAAGCTGGTGGGGACGGAATTTGGAGGAGGGGCGCTGGGACTACGATAGGTGGAAGGAGGTGAGGGTGAGGATGATAGGCCGGAGAGGGGGTGGGTACGGAGATGTCTGGAAGAAGATTGCATGTCAAGAGGGCGGTGTTGAATCCGCGAGTTGGGATTGAGATATGATGGGGGTAGGCGAAATCAGGAAGCTGGAGAAATCTACTTTCATCTCGTGTGGTTGGAGGGTTCCTAGGCGGAGACATACAAAATAATCAGAGGGTTAGATAATGTTGGTGGGAGAAAGGGTTTTTCCTCAGATGGCGGTGGTAGCACGAGGGAACGTAGCTTTAAATTGAGGTCTGATAGATATAGGACACGTGCCACACACTCTCTCTTTTCCCCAGCGACACACAATCTCTCTTGCTCCCTACTCCACTGTCACTCTTTCTCTCTCCCTTCTTCTGTCAGATACTGTCTTCCCTCTCTCCAACAATCTCTCACTCACTCTCCTTCCATGGCACACTCTCTCACTCATTCTACCTTACCGTATTCTCTCTCTTTGTCCGCCCTCTCTGCGATTCTGTGTCTCCTACCCGCCACTTCCTCATGTTGTCTCCTCTCCACCACATTCTCTCAATCTCTCTCTTCTCCGTTACTACTCACTCTCTCTCCTTTCCAGCTGTAATTTCTATGTCTCGTCCCCGCCTCTCCTTCTCTCCACTTCCACTGCCACGCTCTCTCACCACCTCTCTCTTTCCAGCTCTGTCACTTTCTCTCTCTCCCCCTCCCCTGCCACAGTCGTTCACTCTATTGTTCTCCTCTATGACCACTCTCGCTCTCCTCCAGCTGACCCAGACTCTAAGTCTCTCTTCGCTCCCGTGCCAATCTCTCTCCCCTTACCTGCCACACTCTCACTCATCACTCCTCTGCCGCACTCACTCATTCTCTACCACTCCTCGAATGTCGCACTCTCTCTCTAAAACTCTCTTCTCCCCGCCACACCCTCCCTCTACTCCATGCAGCACACTGTCTGCCTCTCCCTCCTCACCGCCACTCTCTCTGTCCTCCCATGTCACACTTGCTCGCACTCTCTCTCTCTCCTTCCCTATCACGGTGTCTTTCTCCTCCTTGCTACTCTTGTTCTGTCTCTTTTTCTCCTCGCTTGCCTCTCTCTCTCTCTCTCTTCTGAGGCCGCAATCTCTAACTCCCTCCTCCACGCCACAGTATCTCTCTCTGACACTTCCCTGTTCCACGTCCCCCACCCCCGCAACACACACACACACACACACACACACACTCATAAAGGCTCGATTAAGTGCCAGTTCAGGAAGGGATGTGAGGTTGGATGAGGTGACAGTGACAAGGAATTGTGAGACAGTTTAATATGTCAGTGACAGGCATGGTTGCGAGGCGGATGCGCTGGTAGTGAGAAGAAGGAGTTTGAGGGTGACTGAGGTGTCAGTGACCAGGATTGTAGTCAGGTTGAATGAGAAGACGGTGACTGGGACGGTTGTGAAGTTGTAAGACTTGACAGTGACAGGTAGGGCTTTCAGTCTAGCTGAGAACACAGTGACAAGGAGCGTTTTGAAGTCTGAATGAGATGACAGTGACAGAGAGTGTTGTGAGGTTGGAAGGCCTGACAGGGACGGGAACAGGTGTGAGGCTGGTTGTGGTAACAGTGTCAGGGAGTGTTGCGAGGATGGATGAGATGACATTAAACGGGATGGTTGTGAACCTGGATGAGATTACACTGACAGGGTGGGTTGTGAATGGATGACATGACAGTGACAAGGAGGGTTGCGAGGCTGGATTAGGTGACAGTGATAGGGAGGGTTGCGAGACTGGATGTGATAAGAGTGACAAGAGGAATGTGAGGCGGATGAGGAGAGAGTGATAGGAAGGGCTGTGTAGCTGGGTGAGGTGACAGTGACAGGGAGCGTTGAGAGGCTGGATGCGGTCACAGTTACAGGAAATGTTGTGAGGCTCAATGTGATTGCAGTGAGACGTCGGATTTTGAGGCTGGATGAGATGACAGTGCCAGATCAGGCTGAGAGGCTGAGTGAGAAGAAAGTGATAGGGAGCCTTGTGCGTCTGGATGAGCTGACAGTGATAGAATGTGTTGTGAGGCTGGAAGGGATGGCAGTGGCAAGGACGGATGTGAGGCTGGATGAATGACAGTGACATGGAGGGTTGTGAGGCTGGATGTGGTGACAGTGGTAGGGAGGTCTGAGTTTCAGGATGAGGTGAAAGTGACAGGGATTCTTATGAGGCTGAATGAGATGACAGTGATAGGGTTGGTTGTGAGATTGAATGAGGTGGCAGCGACAGAGAGGTTTGTGAGGCTGATGAGAAGACAGTGATAGAGAGGATTGCGAGGCTGGTTAAGGTGATAGTGGCAGGGACCGTTGTGAGGCTAGATAACATGACAGTGACATGGAGCATTGTGAGTCCAGATGAGATGACAGTGACTGGGACGGTTGAGAGGCTGGTCGCAGTGACATTATAGCAGGTATGTGAGGCTGGACGAGCGAGGGTTATGGATGTAGTGACAATGACATGGACTGTTGAGAGGCTGGATGAGATGGCAGTGACAGGGACGGTTGTGGGGCTGGAAGAGATGAAACTGACGGGGAGGGTTTCGAGGCTGGATGAGATGACAGTGACAGGGAGAGTTGTGAGGATGACTCGAAAGTGACAAAGAGGGTTGTGAGTCTGAATGAGATGACAATGAGAGGAGGTGTCGTGACGTTGAATGAGATGATTTTCACAGCAAGGTAGTGTGGATAAGGTGAAAGTCACAGATGCGGTTGTGAGGCTGGATGAGATGATGGATGACGATGATAGGGTGGGTTTTTAGACAGAATAAGGTGAGTGTCAAGGAGAGTTGTGAGGCTGGATTTGGTGACAGTGACAGGGAGGGTTGTGAGGCTGGTTGTGTTCTAGTGATCGGAAGGTTCTTGAGAATGGATGAGTTTATACTGATAGTGATAGGGAGGTTCGTTAGGTTGGATGAGTTTATAGTGACAGGGAGAGTCGTGATGCTGGATGTGGTGACAGTGAGAGAGAACGTTATCAGGATGGATGAGATAACTGTGACAGGGAGGTTTGTGAGGCTAGATGAGCAGACATCGATAGAAAGGGTTGTAACTGTGATCAGGAGTTTTGTCAGGCTGGATGAGGTAACAGTGAGAAAGAGGGATGTGAGTGTGGATGAGGTGACAATGACAGGGAAATTTGAGAGGCTGGATGAGCGGACAGTGACAAGGAGAACTATGAGGCTGGATGAGGTAACAGTATTGGGCAGCCTGTGATGCAGAATGAGGTGACTGAGCTATGGAGAGATGTGAGGCTGAATGAGACGACAGTGGCTGGGGAGGGTGTTTTGTTGAATGAGATTAGAGTAATAGGGTGGGTTGTGTGACTGGCTGAGATGACAGTGATATGGAGGGATATGATGCTGGATGAGATGACAGTGATAGGGAGGGATATGATACTGGATGAAATGACAGTGATAGGGAGGGATAAGAGTCTGGCTGAGATGAAAATGACAGGCAGGTTGTGTGGATGAGGTGACAGTGACAGATACGGATGTGAGGCTGGATCAGATCACAGTGATAAGGAGGGTTGTGAGGATGGATGAGATGACAGTACAGGGAGGGTTGTGCAAATGAGGTGACAGTGACCGGGAGTATTGTGTGGTTGGATGAGATGACAGTGGCAGATACAGTTGTGAGGCTGGATGAGATAACAGACAACGAGCTTTATGAGGCTGAATCAGATGACAGTGACAGGGACAATCGTGAGTCTGCATCATGTGACAGTCACTGGGAGGGTTGGATGGATGGTGTGACATTGAGTGCCAGGGTTATGCGTTGGCTGCGACGACAGTAACAGGGTGATTTGTGAGGGGTGATGAGATGACAGTGATAGTGAGGGGCATGAGGCAGGATGGGATAAGAGCGACAGGGAGGGTAGTCAGTCTGGATGAGATGACAGTGATAAGGTGGGTTGTGAGGCTGAATGAGATGACTTTGACAGAACGTTAGTGTGGATGAAGTGACAGTGCCACATACGTTTGTAAGGCTGGATGAAACGAGAATGACAGGGAGGGTGTGTGGATGACATGAGAGTGACAGATACGGTTGTGAGGTTGGATGAGATGAGAGTGACGGGTAGAGTCCTGAGTCTGGATGAACTTACAGTGAAAGTAAGATTTGTGTTGATGAGGTGACAGCGGCAGGAAGGGTTTTGAGGTTGGACAAATTGACATTGATAGGGATGGATGTGACACTGAATGAGGTGTCTGAGAGAGTTGTGAGACTGGACGTGATGACAGTGATGGAGAGGTTGGAGAGGCTGGATGAGATAACTGAGACAGGGAGGTTTGTGTGGCTAGATTTGCTGACATCGATAGAAAAGTTTATAACTATGATTGGGAGATTTGTGAGACTGGATGGTTTAACCACTCCACAATGACCACAAATTCAACGAAACCCGTTCCAACCGCCTGCGCTTGGCCAAAGTCCCTCAAAGTTTTCTGATTCATGCATCTATCCAAATATATTTAAACATTGTAACTCCCACATCTACCACTTGCACTGGAGATTCATTCCATGCACGATCCGCTATCTGTGTAAAAAAAATCAATGATCCTCATATATTTTTCAAAACTTTCTCCTCTTACCTTAAAATAAATCTTAAGATTCTACACGCTCGCAAAAAAGAATCTACATTCAACAGTTTTGTCTTATGACAGGAGCACACTGTCTCTGGACTCTCCTGATCTCAATTTTGCAGACTTATGGAGACAATGGCAGATGGGTGCACCGAAACAAACATTATCAGTAAAGAAGCAGCGTTGGGAAAGCTACCAGCCTAAAGGTAGACAGGTCTTCTGGCCCGGATGTAATGCATCCTAGGATCATAAAAGTTGTAGCGTTGTAAATAGCACATCACTTTTGACAATTCATTCAATTTTGCTGGACTCTGGGACAGTTCTACCAGATTGTGCCTCTGCAAATAAGATGCCACTATATTAGTCTCGGGAGATCACTAAGGCAAAGTCAAGATTTCAGGTAATCTTGGCAAATAAGGTCAAGGATAATACAAATGTAGTCTAAGAAAACACAAAGGTAGATAAATCTCCAGAACATGCTGTAGTGTATTTGAATGCATCGTGGGACATCAGGGAGGAAATCGCAGGGCTCCTTGGAGAGATATTTGTGTAATTTATAACTATGGGTGAAGTGCCTGATGAGTGGAGAGTGGCATGCGTTTTTTCATTGTTTAAGAAGCAATCCAAATTAGAAGAATGGGAATTATATTAGAAGTCTGTGATTCGATGGTTAGCAGGTATTTTGAGATGGATCTGAAGCATAGGATTCGCATGCATTTGGAGCTGCACGGAATGATTTTGGATATTCAGCATGGTTTTGTGAGAGGGTCCCTCATAAATTTGTTTGAGTTTTTTTGATGTGTAAGCAAGAAGCCTGAGAAAGGCACAGTAGACTGAATTGTTTATTCGGACCATACTAAAACGTTTGGCCCAATTCCGCATCTAGACAAATGAATAAACTTGAGGCACATGAGACTCAGGGTGAGCGTGTCAATTGCATACAGACAGCAATGGTTGAGGGTTGTTTATCAGACGGAAGGCCTAGAAACAGAAACTCAGATAATTGCCCTTGGAGCTGAGAATGTTAAACAGTGATATAGATTTTGTGTAAATTTGTTTCCAGGATATATAATTTTCAGAGAGAGAGACATTATTCGCCTTTATAAACTTTGTATTAACACCTTTCAGGTAATTAATGAATAATGCAGTGTGAAAACGTGAAGATTATTTTACTCTGTAAGTTTTGAGCATTTTGTCCAGTTTGAACAGCAACCAGGTGCAGATTCAGCAGGTATTCACAAAAAAAAGATTTGGATGTTACATTTTTAAGGAATGATTTGAGGGCTTTGGAAAATGGCAGGGGAGTTGGGACAGATTTGCAGCATCTCCTGAGGGAGAGAGTACAGCCCAAATGGACTGAATAGCCCCATCCCCTTTGCTCTGTGATAGTGCCCCATTCACTGTGAATGATGAAGACCATCCCAGGGCAGAGAGAGGGAGGGTCCCATCACTCAACTTACAATGGCACGTAACTGATTGACGGCTGTCGTCAAGATTAGAGTGGGGCTGGAAAAGCGCACTAATTCTGGCAGCATCCGAGGAGCAGGAAAATTCCGCTTGGGCCCCTATATCAGGAATGTGATTGGGAGCCTCCAGGATGGAGAAATAAATAGGAGTGGGGTGGGGCTGGGGAGAAGGTAGCTAAGCATGCAATAGGTGGATGGAGGTGGGGATGAAGATGATAGCTCGGAGAGAAGGGTCGATCAGATAGGTGGGAATGAAGATTGGGAGGATAGGAAATGAGAATAGTACTGAACTGGTAGTTTGGAACAAGTTGAAGGTGTGGGTGGTGGGGAAATGAGAAAATTAATGAAGTCCACATTGATTATCTGGGGTTAAAGTTATCCGAGATCATAAATGAGGCGTTCTTCCTCTTGGCGTCGGGCGGTAACTGAGTGGTAGTGGAGGAGACACAGGACCTGCATGTTCTTGGGAGTGTTGGCGAGGGAGTTGAAAGGTTCGGCCACTCCATGGTGGGTTGATTGATGCGGGTATCCCAAAGATGTTCCCTAAAGCGCTCTGCGAGTACACGACCAGTCTCCCCAATGTAAAGGAGACCACATCGGAAGCAATGGATACAAGAAATGACATTTCTGAAAGTGGAGGTGAAACTTTCAAAGATAAGGAAGACTCCTTTGTGGCTTCGGACGGATGTGAGGAGGGAGAAGTGAGCGAATGTATTGCAAAGATTGTGGAAGCAGGGGAAGGTGCCAGGAGGGGAAGGTGGAATTGTTGGGGGGCGTGGCCCTCATCACGTAGTCATGGACTGAATAGTCTTTGCAGAAAGCGGATCGGAGTGTGGAGCGAAATATAAACCTGGTGGTGTGGTCCGTTTGTAGTTGGGGGAAATGTCAGCAGATGATACGGTTTATGTGGAATTTGGTGGGGGATAGGATTAGGACTGGGGGATTCCGTCTTTTTGCAGTTGGAGGGCTGGGGTTTGAGGGCAGAGATCAGGGACGTGGATGAAATGCGTTGGAGGGCATCTTCAACCATGTAGAATAGAAATTAGTCAAGCTATGCCTCAACTGAGAGCTACATTCTCTCAGAAGTGCAAAGGACCCGTTCTGTACTGGAACCTAAGACGAATTCATACTCTCATCAAACAATATTTCTCCACCAACTAAAACGTTAAAACCTGTCAGTACAACAAACTTTTATATAGCCAGCTCCATAACCAGCGGTTCATAAACATTCCAGAAGCGTCCCTCGGGCTGGGGAACACCATTAACAATGAGGCCGATACAGCCACCATGCACACGGCGATCAATCACATCTCTTCCATTCCTGTTGTTGTTTTGTCCACAGCCATGAAAGATTTCACATGCATCACGCGTGAAATCAATTCCTCCCCTCACGTCATCGATGGCGTCACGCGCCCTGCGTCATGACGCCTGTCATCGTCGCCAGCACTTCCGCCCCTACTCACGCCACTCTCTTGCATACTGCCGAAACGCCCTCCCACAGATCCCACTGTCACCATTTCCACCCCTCAAGAACATTGAGGGGCAGATCACCTCTGCTAATGACTCCACCCTTATTGCCCTCACACCACGCATAATGGAGTTACAGGCTCCGCGCCCACTTCCAGGTAGACACCCACACCAGGTCCTAGCTCCCACCCCTGCCGAGTTTTCCCCATCCCCCAGACCTCCTCCTCACTGAGGACGAATGGACAGTCTTCAGCCAAAGCCTTACCTTCATCCCCTTCCATCCACATATCAACGAATTCATTACGTGTCGTGACATCGACGATTTCAGCCATCACTGCCTCTGAGCTTATTTTTTATTTGAGGACTCCCGACCACCTTTGAAGGACCCCTTCTTCCTCCTCTAACAGACTCCATCCACCTGGCTACCATGCACTGGAGAATTACACCCCTCGATCTCTTTATTTCGAACCTGTCTACCTCCTTCCTCCACTTCAACCTCTCACTCTTACAACACACAGCCCTCCACTCCCTTGGCTCCAATCACAACCTCACCAGAAAAGGCGGTGAGTGGTAGTGCGGCGCACTGACGTCTACACCGCTAAAGCCACGCGCCAACTTTAAGACAGCCCCTCCTTCCGCTTCCACGACCATGACCTCGTCCCCATGACCTAACAATTATTTCCGAGACCATGTGTAACCTCATAATTTGGAAACTCTGCACCGCCTGATTCTACCTCCGGACAAGACTCACAAGCCCAACACAACCCGACCGACTCATTATCTTAGCTTTCTCCTGCACCACGAAATTCATCTCCACCAACTCTATACTGTCGGATCACCCTCGTCCACGAATTTCCCACATATGTTCGAGACACGACCCACGTCCTCCACCTCCGCCAAGACTTACGTTTACCCAGCCATCAATGCCTCATCTTTACCATGGACATCCAATCTCTCTACACCTCCATCCGCCATGACCAGGGCTTCCATGTTCGCCGTTTCATCCTCTCCTGACGTCCCCACCAGTACCCTTCCATTGACACTCTTATTCGTTTTGTTGATATGGTCCTCACCCTTAACAATTCCTTCTTTGAATACGGCGACTTCCCCCAGATGAAAGGGGTAGCCGTGGGCACCCACATGGGCTCCAGCTATGCCTTCCTTTTTGTTAGCTATGTAAACAGTCCACTTTCCGCAGTTACACCGGCACCAATACACAACTCTCCCGCCGCTATATTGATGACTGCACTGGCACCACCCCAAGCAGTTCATCAACTCCACCCGATCTTAAATTCAGCTGAACCATCTCTGACACCTCCCTCCCCTTCCTGGACCTTTCCACATCCATCAACGACGATCAACTCAACACTGACAATTTTTATAAACACACCCACTCCCACAGCTACCTGGATTACACCTGCTCCCACCCTAACTCCTGCAAAAATGCTATCCCGTATTCCCAATTCCTCTGACTCTGACGTATCTGCTCACAGAAGAACCAGTTCCTACTATACAACATACCAGATAGCTTCTTTCTTTCAATACCATTATTTACCCTCTCATGTCGTTGACGATGCCCTCCAAAGCATCACATCCACATCACGCTCATCCACCCTAAAACCTCATCCCTCCAATAGCAACAAGGACAAAATCCCACGGTCCTCACTTTCCACCACCCCAACCTCTGCGGAGAGGATGATAGGATATAGGAGAATTCTGGAGCTCAAATTATTAAAATCGGCATTGAAACCAAAGGGATGCATTTTCCCAAAGTGGAAAATGGGGTGATGTTCTTACAACTTGTGTCAAAGTTTCGCGCTGGAAAGTCAGAACAGATCAGGCAGCATCCGAGGAACAGGAGAATTGCTATTTTAGGCATAGGCTGTAACTCAGGAATTTAGGATACGCGGAAGAGGGCGGAGAGTTAAATAGGAGGAGTGTGCGTATCTGGGGGCAGTTAGCTGGGGAGGTGATTAGTAAATGCAGGTGCTGGGACGATGGTGATAAGTCGGACAGCTTGGTGTACCGGATAAGTGGGAAGGTAATTGGACAGGGACGGCAGTTCAAAAAGGCGGTGCCGAGTATCTGATTGGATTTGGGAAAAACGGGGGAGGGGTGATAAGGAAAGGTAAGAAATTGACATTGATGTCGTGTGGTCGTAAAGTCCCAATGTGGAAAATGTGGTGATCTTCCTCCAGGCGCAGGGTGTCTTGGATGTGGTGGTGGAGGAGGCCCAGGACTTTGCACGTCATTGGCGAAGTGCGAGGGACAGTTGAACTGATCAGCCGCAGGGAGCTGAGGTTGTTTGGTGCATGTGTCCTCGAGATGATCTCTGAAATATTCCACGAGTTGGTGTCCTATCTCCCGAAAGTAGAGAAGGTCACATATTGTTTGGATGTGCATGAAAACGTTTAGCAAATGTGGAAGGATTCTTTGGGTCCTTGGATGGATATGTGGGCGGAAGTGTGGGCACAGGTCTTACATCATTTGCGGCAGCAAGTGAAGGTCTGTGTGTGGATGTTGGTTTGTTGGGGTTTGTGGGCCGAACGACGAGTCATGGAGGGAATGTTCTCTGCAGAATGCTGAAACGGGTGGGTTGGGAAATATATTTTTGGTCTTGGGATCTGTTTGTACGTCTTTGAAATTGCGCTGGGCGATCCATTGCATTTAGAGGTTGACTTGGTAGAAGGTGATGAACAGGGGGCTTAATTAGATTACCTACAGTATGGAACAGGCCCTTCGGCCCAACAAGTCCACACTGACACTATGAAGAGTAACCCACTCAGATCCATTCTCCTACATTTACTGCTGACGAACGCACCTAACACAATGGGCAATTTATCATGGCCAATTCATCTTACCAGCACATCATTAGACAGTGGGAAGAAACCAAAGCATCCGGAGGAAACCTACACAGACACTGGGAGACTGCAAACTCCATGCAGTCACCCGAGGTGGGAATTGAAGCTGCGTCTCGGGCGCTGTGAGGCAGCAGCGCGAAACACTCAGCTACTGTTCCGCCTATTGCGTTTAAACCTTTTGCGGTTGGACGGGTGGGGATCAAGGGCGGAAGTGCGGAAAATGGTGGAGATGCACTCGAGGGCATTTTTGACCAACTGGGAAGGGAATTGACGTTCTTGAAATAGGAGGCCATTTGGCATGTTCAGGAGCGTTCTGGAAGCTTGCAACGAGTTTCACTGTAACACTGCCGTACGCATAAGACAGATGCTGGCCAGGGAACAGGCTCGTGGCCGGCAATTTGACGCTCACGTTGTTTTGCAGGCCGAAAGTAGATATTTAGCCGCCATTTTCGCCACCTTCACGAAGATGTTGGCAGATACAGGTTTCTTTCGCCTCCATTAACAGCTATTCACCCTCCCTGCCAGATCGTTATTGACTCCTATATCCTTCCAAATGTTCCATTTATCTCTGTGTGCTCTATCCCAATCTATTAGTTACTCTTTTCCCCACCCCCTGCCGTTCTAAGATGTGCAGGTCAGGTGTATTGGCCATGGTAATTTGCGCATAGTGTTGAGGGACATGTACCTGAGGTGAATTCGTCAGGGGAAATGCAGAGTAATGGGGTAGTGGGATATTATTCGGAGAGTCAGTGTGGAGTTGCTGAACCAAAGGGTGTATTTCCACGCTGTAGGGATTTTGTGGTGATTCTAATTTCTGCAGCTACCATCAGTTCTGAGGAATGGTCACTGGACTTGAAACGTTAACACTGATTTCTGTTCCCAGATGCTGCCAGACCAGCTGAGCGTTCCCAAAAATTTCAGCTTGTTGTTCTTGATCGTCACCATCTGCACACCTTCCGCATTTAGGTCAGAGAGAGGGAGGATCCCGCCACTGACCTCACAATAGGGCCCAGCTAATTGATGGCAGCTTTGGGTCATGAGGAGGAGGGGCGGGGCTGTCAACCAAGCTGGAGCGGCTAGTCCTGTAACGAATGGGAGTGAAAGGCAGGCGTGGATAGTGATACAACACCTGCGCATTGTCATGTGACTGGAGACCACAGTGAGTGCGGGAGCAGGAGATGGGTACGGGGGGAGTGACAGTGGATACCGGGAGATAATAGAGTCAGTTTGGACTGGTAGATTTTATATGCAACTGGTGTAGTTCGCTTGTCTGGTATTAGAAACTCTCGGTCCCATGGTTTCAGGAAATGGGAAAATGGCCGTAGCCTCCGGTCGTGCTCGGTCCAAGTAATGCCCACCATCTTTGTTGGGGGAAGTTACCACGAGGCACATGCGCATATGCACTACCTGGGTGGTGACGAGCATTTTGAAGAGGAACATTTACGCAACAAACTGAAATCAAGAGAAATATTTACCTTTTGTATTCATCCTGCAGTGACTGCGTTTTTTTGTGAACTCATTCTCCATGATTTTTTTCCATGAACAGTTGAGACCGGGGTCTCCAACATATGCGTTTACAATAAGCAGAGTCAGCAGAATCCGAATATCATTGGCATTTAACTGTGGAAGAAAAATGTTGGTATGTTCGGTGTGTGGAAAATATCTTCAATATTTTTGGAATGTGAAAAGCAGAAAGATGTTCAAATTCCTTTTTAGATCGCCCTTGGACTATATGCGCAGTTGTGGGTCCTCCAGCTGAGGACGGAGACACCGGTCTGAGAGGGAGTGCACATTCGTCCAAATTACACCTCGTCTATTTGTTCAAACTATCATATTTACTCGCAATTGCCCTGTTAATGACTTTAACCAATAAACGCATCATTCTCAATTACCTGCAAACATCCTTTTCAAGTTGGTTATGGCCTCGATTCCAACACATTTCCAGGAATTCTGAAGTCCATTTTGAGTTTCGGGTTACAAACCGCTGCATTGAAAGACGAGATGCTGTTCCTGAGGTCCCATTGAGATGCATTTGAACGTTTCAGGAGCCTGAGGTCAGTATTGGTGCTGGAATACAAAGGAGACAGGCAGGAGGCTGGAAGAACACAGCAAGCCAGGCAGCATCTGGAAGTTGGAGAAAGCAGTCCTGAATAAGGCTTCCAATAGAAACATCGACTTCTCCACCTCCTGATGCTGCCAGGCTTTCTGTTTTGTCGCAACCTCCTGCCTGTTCACATCAGTGCAGGTGTGAGCAGACAACAAAGTGATCTCTGTGTGTTGCTTGGTTCACTGAGAGTGCTTTGGATATTGGCTCAAAACAGAATGTGAGTGGAGACAGGAGAAGGTTAAACTGAAACTCAGTTTTAGTTCGGGATTTTCAAAAAGTCAGACAGTCCCAATCGGAACCGCCAATTTATAAATGATACCTGTGGAGTATTTTTAACAGTTTTCACAGTATAACGTATTAGCTGAAGTAAAGATTGGGGTGTTTGATTATAATAGAAATGTTTGAAATGTGCGAAGATTGCCAGCACATTTAAATTCTCTTACTGGGATTAACTAGTTCGATTTAGAGAGAAGACGTGACAGGAGACATCTGACTTGTGGTGTGTTCCTTTTCAACAATGTGTCCCTGAAGGCTATGTGTGCAAGACATGTGTCCATCTGCAGCTACTGGTTAACTGTTTTTCACATCTAGAGGTATCGGTGGATACACAGTAGAGTGTACGCAATACCAAGAATGTCATGAACAGTATTTTTACGAGTTGGTCACATTGGAGGTGAGGGTTACACGTGCAGAAAGGGAATGGATGGCCATCAGACCAAGTAAATGCCTCAGGAAGGATCTTCCCCTGCTCAAACAGACATCTCACTTAGGATTCTTATGAGGGGGAAATGGGTGGGGTGGTCTCTCAGGGGAAATCAGCAACAGCCAGGTTCATGACATTACATGTGGCTCTGCTGCTCAGAACAGCTGGAATTGGAGTGGCAAGACAATAGTGACAGGGGGTTCAGTAGTTAGAGGGACAGAGAGGCCCTTCTGTTGCGGCAGACCTGAATCCTGGATGTTATGTTACCTCTTTAGTACGAGGGTCCGACATATCATGGAGCAGCTGACCGACATTCAGGAACTGGTGAGTAAACAGCCAGTAGTCGTGGAAAACGTAGGTACCAACGACAGCGCGAAACAAAGAAACAAGGGCCTAAAAACTGAATATATGGAGATCAGAGATACAATAAGACATAGCTCTGTAATGTAATAATTTCAGGAGAGATCAGATGGATGTGTGGCTGGAGAAATGGTCTGCCGGAGATGGGTTTATATTCCTCAAACATTGGAACCGTTTGTGGGTTAGGTGGGACCTGTGCAACACTGACCGGTTGCCCCTGGGCAGAGCTGGGACAGATAATCTTTTAGCAGCTTTTGCCAGTTCCGCTTGTGAGGTGTGAAACTAGTCTGACCGGGGATGGGAACCAGTGTACAGGCTTAAATGAGATAAGATAAGGAATGAGATCAGAGTGAGATAAGGAAATGGGACGTATAATATTAGTTAGTGATATAGTCAGCGGCTCAGAAAGCCAAAAGGAAGGAGGATTAAACAAGGATTGAGTCTTTTTTCATACATCAATCCCGACATCTCAGGAATCAGAGTCAATAAATTATGGAGTTGGAAAACAACAGCAGGTCAGATAGTATCGGAAGTGCAGAGAAGTTAAGGTTTCAGGTCTGGACACATTGTCAGACCTGATGAAAATTCCTGACGTGAAATGCCTGACATGCCGCCCTTGTCGAGCTCCACATTTTGCCGATTCTGAATTTCATCATCTGTCTTCCTTAACTATCTACAGATCTCAGGACTCAGTGATCCTCTTTTACACACTCTCAACAACCCGGGTAGACTTCCTTCCGAAAGGAGAACAAAAGTCCACACAGTACTCCCAGTGTCCTCTCACCAAAGCCTTTCCAGAAAGATAGCACTGCTCCTGCATTTGAATCTTCTCGCTATGGAGACTACATATCATTTGTATTCTCCAGTGCTTGCTGCTCCTGCCTGCTTTCTAACAGAGGGAATCGCAGAGAAACACAGAACAATTTGCCGTCTGAGTCTCGGATAAAAAAAATTGGTAGGCACTACATCCCCATCTTATCCATGCTGGATATCAAACACCTGTAGTCCCACTTTCCGATATTTCGTGTGTAAGCTATATTATAGTGTGAACCTGGTAAAGCACAGCTGATCAGGAAGCACCGAGGAGGAGGAGATTCATTGTTTTTGGGCATAAGCAAGTCATCAAGAATTTGTGGTTTGGTTGGGGAGTGGAAGACAAATTGGAGCGAGGCAAAGATGGGGGAAAGGTTGCTGCGAGCGTGATATAGAGATTCAGGCGGGGGTGATGGAAAGCGGTTGGAACAGAGAGTGGTGCCAACAGGTGGGAAGGAAGATGGAGAGGTGGGACCAGTGTTGAATGGTTTAATCAGGCAACAGGAGGGGTGTTGATTTCACCAATTTCATCATCTCTCTGCCCCCAACTTCCCTTTTGAACTGTCTCACCTTTCAATCGCCCATCGCACCTTATGGATCCTGTCAAAAACGTTGATGCTACTGCTCCTCGGATGCTGCCTGATCTGCTTTGATTTTCGAGTACCACACTTTTCGATTCTGACCTCCAGCACGTGGCGTCCTGACTATCTCGTATATGATAGTGCCTTGTGTGATCATCTGAACAATTGTTCAAATCTACAATGTTTCCTGCATCTGTCACCATTTCATAACCTGCCAGACCTGCAGATTTCCACCATTTTGCTGAAGCAATTGGAGTCATCGAGTTGTACAGCAAAGAAACAGACCCTTCAGTCCAACTCATCCTTGTCAAGGAGATATCCTTAGCTGATCCAGTCCAATTTATGAGCAGTTAGCATATATGACTCTGAACGCTTTCTATTGAAGTACTCAGTCAGACGCCTTTTAAATGTTGTAATTTTATTTGCATTCATCAGTCATCTGTCAGCTTATTCTCTACACACATCAGCCTCTGAGTGAAAAGGTTGCCCCTCAGGTCACATTTAAATCTTTCCGCTCTCACCTTTAGACTGATGCTCTCTAGTTTTGAACTCCCCACACGATAGGTGTGCGGGGAATAAAAGGCCCTAATCACCCAAATGTTCCGTTCTCCTCTATAAGAGAACCCCATCCGTCTCTGACACTCCAGGGAAAAATCCCCAGCCTGTTCATCCTATCCCATTAACCCAAGATCTACAAACTTAGCATTAAGTTGTTGGATATTTTCTGAAGTCTTTCACGTATGGCAACACAATCACAGAAATGTACAGAATGGAAACAGACTCTTCGGTCGAATTTGATCATGTGACCAGATTATGCTGGACACACACCACCATCTGCATAAGGGATGTTTCCCTTCTGAACCCTTTAAGACTTTCCCCTCTCATGTTAAAATTATGTCCTTTAGTTTTGGATTGCCAAACCTGGGGAATAGAAAACATTATCTATTCATCCTATCCATTACTCCTCATGATTATACAAACTCCTACAAGATCACCCCATTGCCTGCAGTGGTCCAGGAAAAATTGCATCGGCCTATTAAGTCACAACCTATGATTCAAATGCGCCAACACTGGCAACACCCTTGTAAATGTTTTCTGAACACTTGCAAATTGTCCAATACCTTTCCTATAGCAGGGAGACCAGAACTGAAGGCAGTATGGGCGTTTCAAATCTGATCAAACCAATGTTCTGTACAACTGAAACATGGTCTCCGAACTCCTACACTCAATGTACTGACCAGTAACAGCTACTGTGCTAAACGCGACATTCACTGAACTGCCCATCTGCAAACGCACTTTCGAGGGACTATGATCCCACATTTAATAATGTATTTGCTCAGCAACCCTTCTCAGATACTTACCTTTATGAGGATGGGTCCTACCTTGGTAACGTCTTTCGTAAATTAATGAGACGAGAATTGACCTCACCAAGGTCCTGTACAGCCACAACGTGACCTCCCAACCCCTATAAAGAACACAGCACAGTCCAGCCTTCAACCCACTACGTTGCACCGACCATTTATCTTCACCTAAGAACAACCTAACAGACACACCCTTCAATTTACTGCCATCCATGTGCTTGTCCATCAGTCACTTAAATGTCCCTAATATCTCTGACTCTACTACTACCGCAGTCCACGCACCCACCGCACTCTGGATTTATCCAGTGATAGAATCCCTACGGTGTCCAAGCTGGCCGTTCGCCCCACACCAACAATATGAACAGAATCCCATCCAATCTCTGAAACCTTACATTTCCCACAGCTAATCCAACGGACCTGCACTTCTTTTGAGTATGGGAGGAATTCAGAGCACCCAAACGAAGCCGACGCAGACAAAGGGGGCATGTGCAAACTCGACAAAAACTGAGGTATAACCCAGATCCCTTTCTTGTTTAGTGCACTGACCAATAAATGCAAACATGTCAAATGCCTCCTTCAACACCCGATCTCCCTGAAACTCTACTTTCCAGGAACTATGCAGTTGCTCTTAGTTCTTCCGAGGAATTGAAAATGATTGGATTCCCTACAGTGTGGAAACAGGCAATTTGCAAAGCCCATCAAGTCCATACCGACCCTCTGAAGAGTAACTCATCCCACTCTGACTAATGCGCCAAACACAATGGACAATTTAGCAACGCCAACACACCACATGAACTTTTAGCAACCCAATTAACCTGGGTGTCAACGTTCAGAGGTTTATGCACCAGGCAACCGAGATCAATATGTTCATCTGTATTGACAAGAATTTTACCATTACCAGAGTACTTTTTTCATCCCTATTACTTCTTTTGAAGTGAATCCCGTCACACTTTTCTGGGTTAAACTTTATTTGCTATCTCTCAGCCCATCTTACCTCTGACCCTCTATAACCCAGAATATCCTTTGGCACTGTATAACACTGCCTACGTTAGTGTCAGCCGGAAATTTACTAAACTCTCATTCTAAGCCCATATTCAGCTCATTTCTAAAAAAAACAAACAGCAGTGGCCCCAAAACAGATCCGTACTACACACCACTGCAAGTGTTCTTCAGGACGAACATTTCCCATCAACCACCAACGTTGTGCCTGCTTTCAGCTTGCCAATTTTTGATCTGAACCGATAAATAACTTCAATCCCGAAACTCCGTAATTTGTACAATACCCTACCATGTGGAAGCTTATCAAACACCTTACTGAAGTTCATATACGTCACATCAACCACTTTACCTTCATCAATCTGATTGTCGCCTTCTCGAAGAACCCAATAAGCTTAATGAGGAACGACCTACACTTGGCAAGGCCGTGTTGACTATACCTGATCAAATTATATTCCTTTCCAGATAATTATAAATAAGATCTTTCATAACCATTTCCAACACAGTACCCACAGGTGAAGTAAGGTTCACTGGCTGATAAACGCCCTACTCCGCTTCTTCAACAAGGCAACAACATTTGCTATCCTCACGACGTCTGATACTAGTCCTGTCGGCAATGATGACATAAAGATAAAAGCCAAAGTCTCTGCAACCTCATCCCTGCTTCCGAGAGAAACCGATGATAAATCCCGTTTGGCTCAGGGGTCTTATTTGTTTTCAGATGTGCCGAAATTGCTAAAAAAAACTCTTCTTTGTCAACCTCAATCTCAACTAATCTTGTAACATTTGTCTCCGTTTTGACAATAACATGGCCCTTTTCCATTGTGAATACTGACGAAAAATATTCATTTTGCAATTCCTCTATGTACTCAGATGTCAAACACAACTTTCCACGATGATCTTTAATTAGCCCTTATCTTCTACGAGCCATTCGTTTATTCCTCATGTCCCTATTGAAGGCCCTCAGACTTTCCTTGATCCTATCCACCAACAAATTCTCATGTCCACTCCTGGCTCTTCTTCGCACTCCCATTGTCCTGGAATTCACCACGTTTTGAATAGTGAATTGCACAGATGCTCAACACATTAAGACAAGTACATTCTTCTTCATGAGAATAAAATAGAATCCCTTGCGCGCAAAAACATGTTATTCATCCAACGAGTCTACAACAACCCTCTGAAGATTATCCCATTCAGAACCACCCATTCCCTGTTTCCTTGCATTTTCCATAGGTAATGGCCTGACCTGCACATGCATGGACACTGTGTGCAATTTTATCAGGATAATAAGAAAATTAAAAGTTTACAGAGTTGGACAAGCACTTCTGTTCATCAGGAAAACACGCAAGTGCAGTGGAGTTAAAAAAAATAAGCGAAATTGCAAATGAGACAACTGGAGTTGGAAGATAAAGGAAGTGAGATACGAATTTAATGCCGTGTAAAAGGCAAAAGGGAGGAAAGAGAGGATAAAGATAGAGAGCTTGAACATCCTTATTTGCAGATTGAATACAAAACTGAACTTAAACGAGTAGAGATGATGGCAACAGAAAGGATCAGTGAGGAGGAAAGTGATATTATGCAAATCTATGATAGCCAAAAGTCAGATAGGGAGAGTTACAAATATTTCAAACCATTCCCAAAATCCATTGAAAAAGATGTCAAAGGCTTATTTTCCCCATATTGTTTGAGAAATTCGCGAGGCAGATGGACAGACCAGAGACTGTGTGGGCCATGTTAATTCAGACCAAGTTGGTCGGCAGTGCCACTGAGTGGCTTGCTGCACTCTCAGATGATGTGTCAAGAAGTTAAGAAGATGTCAAGCAGATTATGATGAGGCGCTACGAGTTGGTACCAGAAGTATATAGACAAGGGTTCAGAAATGGGAAGGAGGAACTAAGTTTGATTGATGTTGAGTTTGAAATTATTAAATGTAACAACCTCGATAAATATTTGAAGGCATTAAAGATAGAAAAGACACACGAGTCTAGTAGAGAGGTTATTTTGGTGGTGGGGTTAAAGATTCACTTCCAGAAATGCCAAGAGCTCGTATAAAAGAATGGAAAATTGAAACAGTGAGAACAGGTGCAGAGATGCCTGGTCAATATGCATGAGTTAGTAAATCACTTGGAGGTCGCCACGGATGATATTACCTAACCAGGTAATGAAACGTCTGGATATCAAATCTACAGCTCAGCGAGCAAACCTACACCCTTAGTAAATAATAATTCGCTTCTAACAGGAATTTTAGTCCGTGGGTATAGACATTTTGAAAGACGGAGATCCTTCTGAGAAAAACAAAGATTGGATCACACTGGGAATAGTTTACTCAAGGTGAAAAAAATAAACCTAAGCGGGTAAAAAGGAGGTGGAAGACCTCGGGTGTTTTATTCCTGTAATAATGTGGGACAAACAAAGTCACAGTGTTCGTCGTTGACGAAAGGCACTGTGAAAAATGATGTGGAAGAAGAAGATAATCCAAAGAGATTAGTAAAGGCAATGAAGGAAATATCAAAGGAAGTCAAATAGATGGAGGAGAGTCTACAGCCGATGCATGGGTTAGGTATTGAGTTCTTGCCTAATATCTAAAGTTTCCTCAGGAAGAACAGGGACAGAAGTGAAAGAAAACAAAATAGTGAGAGACACAGGATCTAATGAATCTATAATAGTAAGTGATGGATGAATTAAAACTATTTTTAATATGTTACCAGAGAAAGTGGTTATCTATGGGATAGATTGAAAGAGAGTTAATATTCCCACTTTGCAAGATCAGATTGGAATTTCTACTCAGGGTGAGGAAGAGACAATGACAAATATTGAAAGTGTGTCTATTCCAGGAATACAGTTTGTTATTGGGGAAAAGAAAACTATCAGAAACTCCTTATAGTGGAGAAGCCAAAGAAAAATCAGGGAAATGGCGAATTAGAAAAAAGGTAGCATAGAATGTTTTCGGACAGTGTGGTCAGAAGACCCCAGAGCCGTAAGTTCAGACAATAAGGAAAACTCACGTGAGACCCAGAACTTAAACATAGAACATTACAGCACAGAAGAGGCCTTGCAGTCTTCGATTTTGCGCTGACCTGACAAACTAATCTGAGGCCAATCTATCCTCCACCAGTCGAGGAGGAGGAGTTGAGGTTCAGTTAGCTGATATGTTGTTTAATGAAATGATAAGGTAAGAGCCTGAACAAGGAGAGGGCAATGCAGTGGTGTTTAGCTCTGAACGATTACAGGAGTTACAAGGAAATGATGAGCCATTGCAAGATTTGTATAATAAACCAAATTTTGAAAAAGAATCTGAATGTGTTCCAAAGTGTTATAATGTCACAGATAGAATCCGAACTTGAAAGTGGAGATAACGGCAGTTTAGGGCAGAAGAGAAAGGGGTGGAAGAATATTAGGTTGCCATGCCGGTAACATACAGATAGAAAGTATTATGGGAGCACAGGAATTGATATTAGGAAGTCATCTAGGAGTGAGGTAAACATAGCCAACGATACAGAAGCACTTCTATTGGTCTGGGCTGTACAAAGATACAGTTCAATTTGTACAGACATGTCATATATGTCAGGTCGAAACAACACAGACATTAAAAGAGCCATGGCCTTCAGACATGAAACCGGACTGGTAGTCCTGACTGACGCCTGCTATCCGGCGGTCCACAGACTGATGCTGTTGCCGGAGGCCTAAAATTTGGAAACTCAATGGACTGGTGCTGCTGCCTTCGACCTCATAACGGGAACATCACACACTGGTATTACTGCCTGAGGCCTACAAATTGGAACTACATAGACTGAACTACTGACTGAGGCCTGCGATCCTGAACCCGGCAAACTGATGCTGCAGCCTGACACTTACTATCTGGAACCCCACGGACAGGTCGTACCATAACGTTTCTGCGAATATCTAAGGCTTGGGTTGTGTTTGGAATTGTTGGTCGGTTCACTGATCTGACTGGTTATTTTGCAAATGTTTCATCTCCAAATTGCACCTGCATTGCAGTGTCCCTGCTGGATGAAGTATTGTTGTAGTGATCTGCCCTGAATTGATACAGTTCTGTCTGCCATGGCCAGTGGTTGTATTTCCAGTTTTGTACTGTTGTGGTCTGCAGATGAGGCTAATGTTTTTGTTCATGGAAGGTAAACAAAGTGTTTAAAAATCTTTATCCGGAGTCTGCTGCCTGCACTTTAACTTCAGCGAGGGAAGACAGAACCAAGACCGGGGGTTGCTGGGAAGGTAATCAAAACGTTTTAAAGGCAAAACGGTCAGCGGCTCTGTGGGATGTGGGGCCATTGCAAATTGGATGGTCGACAGCTGGGCCGGAATGGAACTAATGCCCTTGGGGTACTTTTGCTAATGATGTTGGGAAGGGTTTAAATTAATGTGGCAGCGGGCTGGGGACGAAATGCAAAGGTTACTGGACAGTAAGAAGGTAGTAATTAAAGCCTGTTAGGCACAGGGAAATGACGTCAGAGCGTCTAAGGGGAAGAGTATGCAGAAAGCGATCAATGAACGTAGAGTGACTGGTGGTCTGAGGTGCATTTGTTTTGATGCAAAAAGTATAGAAGGTAAGGCAGTTGAACTCAGGGTTAAGATAAATGCTTGGGAGTAAGATATTATTGATATTACTGTTGAGGAAAGGGCATGATTGGCAACTAAATGACCCAGGATATCGATGCTTCAGGCAGGTTCGAGAGGGAGACAAAAGGGATGACGAAGTCGCATTCCTGGTCAAAGAAGATATCAAGGCTGTGCTGAAGGAGGGCAATATGGAGGACTCGAGCATGAGACAATATTGGCAGAACTGAGAAATAGGAAGGGTGCGGCTACAATCTTGGTGCTGTACTACAGGCCCCCCCACAGCGAGCATGAGATGACGGTACAAAGATGTAATCGGATTATGGAAAGAAGTAGGAGCATCAGAGTGGTGATGAAAGAGATTTTAATTTTCCAAACATTAAGTGGGATTCACTTTGTGTTAGAGGATTAGATGGTGCAGAATTTGTAAGGAGCAATCAGCAGTGTCTATTGGGGCAGTATGGAACTGGTCCAATTTGTGAAGGGGCCATGCTGGACCTGGTGTTAGGAAATGGAAACAGCCAGGTGGGTGACGTTTCAATGGGGGATTACTTTGGGAGAGTGATCTAAATTCCATATGTTTTAGGATACGCATGGACAAAGAAGAGAGTGGTCCTAAATGAAGAGTGCTAAATTGGGGTAAGGCCAACTAAGAAAAATTCGGCAGGAGCAGCTATTTGAAGAGAAGTGCACATTCAATATGTGGGAGGCTTTTGAAGCGGGATTGATTACAGTTCAGGTGAGGAATGTTCTTGCGAAAATGAGACATCTCAATGGCAAGGTTAGGGAACCACTGATGACAGGCGAAATTGTGAGACTCGCACAGAGGAAAAAGTATGAATGCACAAGGTCTAAGCGACTGAAGTCGGAAGAAGCTTTGGATGTATATTGGGAACGTAGAACCAATCTGAAATGAGGAGTTAAGAGGGCTAAAAGAAGTCATGAGATTTCAATTGCGAACATGCTTTAGAAAAACTCCCAAACAGTTTATTCACATATAAGGACCGAATGGGTGACGAGGGAAAATGTTGGTCCTTTCAAGTACAAAGGAAGAAAGATATGCGTACAGTTGGAGAAAATGGCTGGGCTTCTCAATTAGTACTTTTCATTGGTATTCACCGAGGAGAGGAACATGCTGGATGTTGAAGTTAGGGATAGATTTTTGATTTCTCTCCAATAAGACGGCAAACGGAAGGAGGACATATTGTGTTTTCTAAAAGGCATTAAGGTGAACTAGTCAACAGGACCGAATGGGATCTATCCCGGGTTAATGAGGGAATTGCGAGAGTAAATAACGAAGGCTATGACAGATATCTTTTCCGCATCATTGAAAACGGGGGAGGTCTCAAAGGACAGCAAAATTACTAATGTTGTCCCTTTGTTAAAGAGAGGTAGCAGGGATAATCCAGATAAGTACAGAACTGCGAGCATGACGTCAGGTTTAGGGAAGCGTCTGGAGTCAATACCGATGGTGATATATACATATATAATCTCTCTCTCTCTCTCTCTCTCTCTCTCTCTCTCTCTCTCTATATATATATATATATATAGAGAGAGAGAGAGAGAGAGAGTAGAGGAGCAGAGCATTAGAAATTGGGGACTCCATAGTTAGCCGGATAGGTAGAAGATTCTGTGGGAACGAGAGTGACTCACAGTTGCAATGTTGCCTTACACATACCAGGGTTTGTGATGTCTGGAAATGTCTTTTCGGCATCCTTAAGGAAGGAGGTAGAAGCCCCAAATCGTTGACCACATAGATTGCAACGACTTAGGTAGGTAAAGGGATGGGATGTAAGTCAGAAATTCAAGGAGCTCGGCGGATTCTTAGAGACACAATAAAAACAGAGCTTTATATCCTTGTTTAATATCCATGCAGCATGCTCCCGAGGAGAGGAACAGGGAAAGAGAAGAGTTGAAAACTTGGCCACAGGGATGGTGCAGGCTGGATGGATTTGGATATCTGTATAATAGCGGCTCATCTGTGGGAGGTGGGACGTGAACAAATACGGTGGTAAACACCTGAAAAAAGAAGACTGCCAATATATTTTGGGAAATTTTGCTTTGCTCTTCAGGAGGGTTTAAACTATTTCACTCGGGCTATGGGAACCTAGATTGTAGCTCCAGTGTCCACAATGTTGAGAGTCGTGTTGTCATAAGTACGTCTTCAAGGTGCAAGAGTGCATTTGCATGCAGGAATTTGGTTTTAAGTGTGTCCTCTTCAACACCAGGTGTTTCCACAATCAGGTGTGTGAACGTGCAGCATGGGTTTGTACCTGGGACATCGAAGTTGTTGGTATTTTGGAGAGGCGCATAGAGCACAGGCAGGAAAGATTGTTGAAGCTTCCAGCGTTTAGGTGTTTCAGTAAGAACAGGGAAGTTGGGAAAAGAGGGAAATTTGTGGCATTGTTCGTCAAGGACAATTTTGCTGCTGCAGAAAGGACGTTTGAGGACTCGTCCACTGAGTTCGTATGGGCTGAGGTTAGAACCAGTAAAGGAAACATTTCCATCAATTTAGAAAGAAGGATAGCAAAGATGATTCTGGAAAAGAGTGAAGGTAGCAGTGTGGTTGTGGTGGTGAACTGTAACGTTCCAAATACTGACTAGAATCACGATAGTTCGAGTACTTCAGATGGGTCATTTGCTTCGTCCAATATGTTCATACATGTTTCTGACACAGTATGTGGACAGCCAACAAAGTGCGAGGATACATTGAGTTAGGTGATGGACCATGAACCTGGCCAAGTGTTATACTTGGAGTCAGGTGAGCACTTAGGTGACAGTGACCACAATACGGTTATGTTTACTTTCGCGATAGAAAGGGACAGGTATATACCACAGGATAACAGTTGGAGCTGAAGGAAAGTCAACTATGCTGCGATTAGGCAAGATTAAGGATGAATAGAATGGGGAAAGAAATTGCAGGGATTGGGCACAATTGAAATGTGGATCTTGTTCAAGCAACACATACTGCGTGTCCTTGATATGTATGTACCTGTCAAGTAGGGAGGAGATGGTCCAGTGAGGGAGCTGTGGTTTCCTAAAGTTCTTGAATCTCGTGTGAAGAAGGAGAAGGAAGCATATGTAAGGATGAGACGTGAAGGCTCAGTTAGGACGATTGAGAGTTAAAATTAGCCAGAAAGGACGTAAAGAGAGTTCCAAGCAGAGGTAGGCAGCGAAACGAATAGTCTTTAGTAGATTGGATGAAGTAAACCCTTAAAGCTTTCTATAGGTATGTCCACAATAAAAGAATGACTTTTTAAAGATTAGGGCCAGAGTTGAAAAATGTCGTGCTGAAAACACACAGCAGATCAGGTAGTATCCGAGAAGCAGGAGAATCGACGTTTCGGGCATAAGCTCTTCTTCAGGATTGATCCTAGGCTGAAGAGCTTCAGGGCAGAGGAGATGACCTGGGAGGTGGGGGGGGGGGGGTGCACCGAGAGAGGGATTCACTGAGATCCTCGTAGACGGAGGAGGAGACCTTCTTCAAGGTAGGCATCCTTGCAAGAGGATTTGCAGTAGTTTAAGATCAATTAGGAGAAATTGAGGACTGCAGATGCTGGAGTGCCAGAGTGGAAATTGGCGTGCTGGAAAAACACAGCAGGCCAGGCAGCATCCGAGGAGCAGGAAAATCGAGGTTTATGCCCGAAACGTCGATTCTCCAGCTCCTCGGATGCTGCTTGGCCTGCTGTGTTTTTCCAGCACGACAATTTCCACTCTGGCACTCCAGCATCTGCCGTCCTCACTTCCTCCTAAGATTAGGGCCAGTTAAGAACAGTATTGGCAAGCTTTGTGTGCGGTCCCAGGAGTTAGAAGAGGCGCATTTTTTTGTAAGAATTCACACTGTGAAATGATAATGTTTTCGAAGAGAATACCGAGATAAACGCTATTAGGGAAACGGGATTGAGGTTCATAAGTAGGAGGTGTTACCAATTCTGGAGAGTGTAAAAATAGATGAGATCCCCTGGGCCAGACGAGATTTATCCCAGTATTCTCTGGGAAGCGAGGGAAGAGACTGCAGAACATTTGGCTGGATCTTTATGTTTTAATTGTCTGCCGGAATAGTGCCAGAAGACTTGAGAAATCAAATGTTATTCCCCTGTTCAATAAGTGACTGGTGATAACCTTGGTAATTATAGAGCAGTGAGCGTTTCTTTGGTTATGGGTAAACTGTTGGAAAGGGTTATTAGAGAAACGATACATAAACATCTGGAAATGGTTTATTAATACGGTTTTGTGATGTGAAGGTCGTGCCTCACAAAACTTATTGATTTCTGTAAGAAGATGATCAAACAGTGCATGAGGGTAAAACGGTGGATGTGGTATATATGGACTTTCGTAATGCGTTTTATAAGGTTCCCTATCGTAGATTATTTCAGAAAATATGGAGTCTTGACACTGAGGGTGATTTAGCTGCTTGGATCAGAAAGTGGTCACTGAAAGTACACACAGGTTGGTGGTTGATGGAAAATGTTCATCCTTCAATTCAATTACAAGTGATGTTCGGCCAGGGGTGTTTAGGGGCTACTGCTGCTTGCCATTTAGTTTATGACCTGGATGAGGGCATACAGGATGCGTTAGTAAATTTGCGGATGACACTAAGGTCGGTTTAGTTGTGGACATTACTTGGGAGGTTGGAGGTTACCGAGGGAAATAGTTAAGCCGTAGAGCTTGGCTGAGCAGTGGCAAATGGCGTTTAAAGAAGAAAACTGTGAGGTGGTTCACTTTGGAAGTAGATTCTTAGTAGTGTCGATGTCCATGTATAGAGACTCCTGAAAGTTGCCACCAGGTTGAAGTGATCTGAAGAACGCAATGTGTGTTAGCATTTATTGTTAGAGGGATTCAGTGTCGAAGTCATGAGGTCATGTTGCAACTGTACAAAACTCTGGTGCTGCTGTACTTGGAATATAGTGTACATTTCTGGTAACGGCATTATAGGAAGGAAGTGGAAGCATTGGAAATTGTGCAGAGGAGATTGAATAGGATTTTGTCTGTTATGGATGGAAAGCTTATGAGGAAAGCCTGAGGGATCGAGGCTGTTTCATTAAAGAGAAGAAGGTTAAAGGATTACGTAATGGAGACATAAAAGATTATCAGATCGCATGGGTGGAGAGAGCCTTCTCCCTCAGGTAGTGGTAGCTAGCAGGAGGGGACACAGCTTTATATTGAGGGGTGTCAGATATAGGACAGATGTCAGATTTGCTTTCTTTACTCAGAGAGTCTTAAGGGTGAGGAACACTCTGCCTGCAGCAGTCGTAGACCAGCCAAAATTAAGGGCATTAAAATGGTCATTGGTTACACAAAGGAGGATAATGGAACAGTGTATGTTAGATGGGTTTAAGATTGGTATCATAGATCAGTGCAACGTCGGGGGCCGAAGGTCCTGTACAACGCTATAATGTTCTACTTGCTATGTTATATACTCTACGTAGTGGTTCCTCTTCTGTTTTGTGGAGCTCTGGGGTGTCGCAGTGTCTTAAAGCTCGTTTACACGTTGGTTTATCTCAGTTTTGTTTGTCGTCTTTGGGATGCTTACTGTTGTAATTGAGTGTCCTGTCTGTTTGTGTGCCCTTTCACGATACTCTAGTTAGGAATTAGTTAGAGTACTTTGCCTCCACAGCCCTCTGCGTCAATTAGTTCCACAGGTTTTCCATCCACTGGCTGAAGAAATTCACTCACCTTTCCTGTCTAATAGATTGTCCCTACCCTCTGAGAGTTTGCTTGCATCTTGCCTCTCCTAATAGTGAAAGCATCCTCCCTACAGCGGCTTTATCAAAGCCTCTCTGTATTATGTATATTTCAAACAGATCTTCCCCTTATTCTTCCAAAATCCATGAAGTACAAACCCAGATTTTTCAATCGTTCCTTAATTCCAAGACTTCCATTATTCTTATAAATACCCTCTGGCGGTCCTGTAAGACCAGCACATCGTTTCACAGGCATGGGGACCAAATTGTTTCACGATATTCCATCTGCAGTCTCACTATGGACTTATGCAGCCTGAGCAGTATGTCCCTGCTCTTGTATTTTTGCCATCTTGAAGCGAAAGTTGGCTTTATCTTCCGAACTTCTAGTTGGTAACGATAAGAGAATCTCAGTTCGAATTGCCAAGTCCAATCGCACTTCACATTACCAAAGCCTTTCCCATTTTGAAAACCATCTACATCTACATTCTTCACTCTAAAGTTGCTCCCTCACACGTTCCCACATTGCATTCAATCTGCATCTTCTGTAGGCAACACCTCCTCAAAATTCCAGTTTTCTGCAGCCTCCCTGCTTCCTCATCACGAACTGTCAGCCCACCTATCTTTCTGTCAATTGCCAACTCAGCAAAAATGTCATCAGTTCAATTATCCATATTGTTATTATTTTACGTGAATAGTCGTGGTCCCAACACTGACTCCTGTGGAAAGCCACTATTTATCATCTGTCTTCCTTTGAAAAATCCTCTTTGTCCCTGCTGTCTGCATTCTGCCAGTCAGCCAATGCTCCATCCATGCTGGTATCTCGCCCCAATGTCCAAGAGTTCTTATCTTATTTCACAGTCTCCTGTGTGGTAGCTTGTCAAAGGATACGTTAGTACTGGTAACGAGATAATTTTGAAAAATAACTGAATGTTTGAAAATTTGGCGAAATGATACATGGTAGGACCTGATACACGGGAGAACAATTAGGTTGATAACATCAGGCTGATGAAACAAGAAATGCACCGATTCAGCAAGGTAGCAAAAATTGTAAAATAATGTGAGTGTTTTCATATCAAAAACCAAAAGACTGGCGATATTTAAAATGAGATTCAGAAAGCATTGGACAGGTCGTTCTCTTTGTTGCTGTTCAAAGCAAAACAGATATGCATGTGGGAACAGCATGTGACTACGTTGATTTACAGGACTGTCTATTAATATGAAGGGTCGGCTTGTCCGAAACTTCTGAAATTATTAGGCCTACATTCTTGATAGTTCAGGTGAATGGATACCTGAAAATGCATGGTAAATTCTTGCCTTCATTCAACAATCCATCTGTGGAGCCGTTCCTGCAGATTGGACTGTCGTAAATGTCATTTCACTATATGGCATGAAAGGGAGAGGAAAATAAAGACTGAAGGACAGACCAATTTACATAAACACAGAGAAAACTGTGAGGGTTTACTATCAAAGGTGTGTTTTGCAAAACAGTTGGAAAACGCTGTGGGAAATGGATAACATTTTGCAGAATTGGAGAGACTATATGCAAAGGGAATGCTTTCTATGTTTGTGGGGTCCAAAAACAGGTTTAATATTGTGGAAGATGGGAAAGGATTTGATCACTTAGAAAAAACAGCCAAGATATTAAATGTATTAAATAACGAAATGGCTTTATGGATGTACTTGCATTGATCAAAGGTAATCGAAAGACAGCAGGAATATGATGTTGTCAGAAAGCATCACCAATGACCATATTGAATAGTGGAGCAAGTTCAAAATGATTAGTTTCTGGATGTTTCCACCTTGTCTCGATGATTCTGTATTCAATTCGAAGGGGGGTCACTGATTCATTTCTTGTGCCACTACACCATCAGTCACCCCAATTTTAAACATACCCAGGTTGGTGACTTTGGAAAAATTACAGGTCTCAGACTTATTTGGTTCAGCGCTAATAAGTCTGCTATGCTTACTTATTTATTCATATCAGCAAGACTATTGCCAAGCCAAGACTCCATAACTAAAGATATAGGAAATGCTCTACAGATGGAATGTTGAATGAAGGCAACAATTTACCAATTTAATTGATAGTCCAGGTATCCATTAAGCAGAACTGTCAAGAACGTAGGCTTCATGTGTTTAGCAGTTTATGACAAGCCAACCCCTTCATATTTATAGACAATCCAGCAATTCAACTTAGTCACATGCTGTTCCCATGTGCCTATCGTTTTTGCTTTTGAAAAGCAAAAGCTCTTTCTTGTTAACTTGGAAACAGTTCGACGAGGAAAGTTACAGTCATGACAAAGACGAGGCAACAGATTGTACCAGATGATGGTACGATGCATATCTTCTCACACAAGATGGAGGTGCTGCATGCTTATCAATGAGCAGTTGTACTTGGCTGAAATACTTCTGCTGTAGCTGGTGGCTTGATTTTAAAGCGTACTCCGCAGAAATGCGTCAAGAGTGTTAAAGATGACTTTGGGTTTCTCTGCTTATCAATGTGGCTGGAATGAAAGAGAGAGGGAAATGAGCTGTTGCATCTCAGGCATGGAAATAATTCTCCGTCTCTAAGTTCCAACGTGTAAGATTTGTTCCACAACCCCAAACTAAATCAGATGAACGGCCTCGGAAAGTTCCCAGTTCAATATATATCCCCATTATGGAAGTGCTACTTAATTGTATGTGCATCAAGAAGTTTGTATATGATTCAGGTTTGTAATAGCTGCATGAAAATGCTATTTTCTCTGTGTTTGGGCCCCTTTACAAGAAAACCTAACCATTCCGACTATCTAGTCTCCTCCATGTCAGTATGGTTCAATAAGATCACCTCTCATTTTCAGGCCAAATGAACTAAACTGTGATAATATAAGCGCTTCATCCCAGGAATGAGTGCAGATAATTTACTCGGTGCAGCTTCTAAAGCCATTATTTCTTTATGTTTTACTTAAAGAGATGAAACTGCACGCAGTCCATCTGATGTAGTCTAACAAGTGCCCTCTAAAATGCAGTAGAACATGGCTGTGTTTATCGGACTTCGAAAAATGCAACACATTCGACCCTCTATTTTGTGCCGATAATTTATCCTACTCAAAGATCAAGCTAACTGACTTAACTTTCATTGTACTATCGTCCCTGTGCCAATCCAAAATTCGCTTACGTTTCCCAAAAGTTTCTGATTCAAGTTCCACAACTGGCAGTGCATTCCACGCAATCACCATTCTCTGTGTAAATAACCCACCTCTGACACCTTCCCTAAATCTTCCACCAAACAACTTAAAATTATATCCCCTCATGACAGCCATTTCCACCATGGGAAAAACTTTTCGGTCTATCCACTCTATCTGTGCCGCTCATCTTCTTGTACATCTCCAACAAGTCACCTCTCACCCTTCTTCACTTTAATAAAAAAACACCCTAGCTCCCTCAACTTTTCGTCATAAGACATGCCCTCCAGTCTAGACAGCTTCCCAGTAATCTCCTTTCAACCATCTCTAAAGCTTCCACATCCTTCCAATAATGAGGCAAACAGAACTCAACACAATATTCCAAACTTGATGTAACCACGGCTTTGTGCAGCTGCAGCATCAAAGCACAGCTCTAAAACTCAATTCCCCTGTTAATTCAAGCCAATGCACCATATACCTTCTTAACAACTATGTCAACTCAGGTGGCAACATTGAGAGAACTATGAACATGCATTCCAAGATCTCTCTTTTCCTCCACACTGCCAAGAATACTGCCTTTACCTCTGTAATAATAGATCAAATTCGCCCTTGCAAAATTAAGTACTTCACACCTTTCCACATTGAAATCCATCTGCCGCTTCTTAGCCCAGCTCTACATCCTGCCAATGTTCCGATTGGAGAATGTTATTGGAACAGCCATGTTCCTTTACTCCACCCTTTTCTGTTTTTATTTCTATCAATACCTTGTTCAGATTCTCACTCCCATCTAGTCAATGGCATTCTGCTTCCTAAACAAATACAATTAAATGACAATCGATCAATTTTTGAAAATCGATGCACCTATAGTTACAAAGATATCCAACTCAAAAACCGTCACTTCATCTCCCTGCGTCAAAGGATTGACTGGAATTCAAAAGATACACTTTTCTGTTTCTCTGTCGAGTTTGCTTTACATTCCGCAAAAATACTTATGTTTTCTGAGCAACAATATATTTTTTCTAGATGTTGTTCTCTGAAACTACATAAATCAATTTGATGATGGTCCATAATGACCAGGGATAGCATAATTATGGACGTTCGCTCTGCTACTTCCAGAAATGCTTCCTTCAGTGACCTCAGTGCATTCTATTCAAACTGGGTAAAAATTGTGTTTTCGTGTAATCGAATAGGTGTTGGACTGAGAGGGGTTAACTGGAGCTGCTTACTCAATGACTTTAATTAATCGCATTTTCTAACCGTGTCACTGGAGAGTTTCTTTCTTGTATTAATAAGGGACTCATTTCAATGTGTTATTCCATACTGATAGCGGGACCATCACCTTCGATACTCGCAGGGACCAACATCTCCAGAGAGGAGAGCAGAAATCGGAATCCGAGAAAAAATGGACTTGAACGAAATAAAAATGGGCCGGAGTTTATCCTTGGGTCTTGACTGGCTTTCACAAGACTGGCCCCAGTTAGAATTGCGGATACGAGCTGCACTTTGGGTGATTCAAGCTGGATACTATCCCGCCCTCGCTATTGTTGGTGTTCCTGGTAAGTCTATCTGAACATTAACACTACAAACTATATTGCATATGAATAGCATTCTGGTTAGTTACATTATGAAAGGATTGAAACAACTGCTGCTATTTCCATCAGTAAACTCTATGTTTTCGTCAACTATCTTTAAAACCAATATCTAAGGATGAAACAAACTGATAAACTAACCCAGGCGTGACCTTTATTTTTGTCTCAAACTACGAGCACTGCACACTATCAATTCCACAAAACCCCTTGTCTTCACGTCAGTCTGACTGTCGCTACTGAATCTATACGCTTCTTAAATTCAAATTTCCGTATTCCAATTCTTTTCCACGTACGATTCTAAATTGTAACTAATTCAATCAGAAATGTTTCCTGCTCTGCGGTCGATACATGTTGATATCCTGGGATGACACGAGATTGCCGTAGCGTTGCTGTACTTGAAACCCAGATCCCCAGGCTCATGCAGTGGGGGCATGAGTGGAATTCCACCCCATTCCTTCGCAGCTGCTGTAATTTGCAACAAATACATGTTCACCAATACCGCGGGTATATTTCAGTGATTTTGTTTTCCTCATCCCACTACGTTTATGTCCGTTTGATGCAGGATATTTCTTTCCTTGCTAAGTCTGTTCTGCACGCGACTCCACAACAATAGGAATGTTAGTGGTTCTGAACTGTGATCGAGAATGGCCGAGCAACACACGCAATTCAGGGAAAATCAGGATAGATCACGATATCTGTTTTTACCTGCAATACACATGTCACAAAAGTTTGCTTCAACAAAGATGAGTCCCTTTCCTCTGTTATCACAATTTTGTCCTGAAAATCCTTTTCCATTTACATATATACCTAATTCTCTTCTTAAAGTGCATTCCAATCTCTCTGTTTCTCCAACTCAGTGTGGCGTTTACCATTGGTAGTGATTCTGATCTTCAGACAATGGTAAGAATTACACTATCAACTATTGCTCCGGAGAGACGATGTGTCCAATCTTGCAGTTTGCTGAGATTATTTGGACATCTGACAGTGTTATGTTAGAATAGTGAATAACCAGAATACATAAAAGACTGGAAAGGAGAGTGTTCTGATCAACACCGAGTAGGAAACCTGTGTATTTGTGGAACCTGACGGGGTCTCGATTTGGAAAGTTGATGCAGGTGTTGTGAAATTTTGCTCACAGTTGTGCTTGAGAATCAGTGAGGATCTGCAGTGTCACTGAGAAACTGAGGAAAGACCACAGGTAGGAGAAGGTCTGTGAAGAGGAAAGAAGATGAATTTGGCGGAGGTCAGGGAGCTGAGGCGGTTTGCACTTGTCTGACAATTTTTGAGTTTTCGAGGAGGACTTTCCCAACAAATTAGTAAACCAAGAATACAGGGAGAGGCGAGCGTGCTTCAAATATGAAGCCGTGTCAAAATGTTGTGCCTCACATTTAACAAACATTGCGTGTCACATCAGGATGAGAACAATGCTCACATTGGCCATGAAGGTCATAGTTTTGCTCAACGTATATGACCAAGAACTTTCCAGGCAGGCGTTGTTTACATTTCCATTAAATGTCATGATGCTGTCAATCTCTATATTCATTAGGTGATAGAGGTCACCACTTCCGGGCAAGGGAGCCACATTGCTTTTATTTTCATGTGCGGTTGACAGAAAGTATTGCAAAATGCAATTGAACGAAATACCTTGCATTGAGTTGCATACGTCCATGGGATATTGGTGTTATTGTCTGGGCCAGATTTTATTGTCAATTCCAAGTCGACTGGATGAGATGGTAGTCGGTTGCTGAATGATCTGCTGCGGCCCCGTTGGTTTTGTGGAACCTGAATATCGTTCAGAGGGAGACCCAGGATTTTGATCCTGCAAACCTGAAGGACGGGGATATATTTTCAAGTCAGTATGGCAAGTGGCTTGGAGGGGACCTTGCACGTGACTGTGTTCCCAAGTATTTGATGCATTTGTACTTCTGGGTAGACGTGTTTGTAGATTGAGAAAGTGCTGTGTAAAGAACCTCAGTGAACCTTACAGATTCCATAACAAGTAATTATGCGGAATTGCATGAAGGCAACATTGATGAAAACGATGTCGACCAGATAGCAATTCGTCAGGAACATGCACAGAGACTGGGAGCTGAAGTGGTCCATTTGGCCCTTCCAGTTCTAACATTCCACAAGATCATGACTGATCCAATTCTGATTTGTAATCAGCATCTCCTATACCCTCAAATATGGGTGACCTTCTTGTTAACTGGAATATATACACCTTGCCCTTATTTGGTCACGAATACTTCACCTCGATCATCTGTGCTGTTTTTAACATGGTAACTATGGGTCAGGTGAGTGAACCACAGTATGGGCAAATGGATAAAGGCGGCTTAACTTAAAATTGTCCATCAGCACAAATTTTTTAAAAAAGTTGTAATTATCAAAATGACGTGAAATGACAGAGTAGGAGTTGCAGAGGGATCTAGGAGTCCTCATATGTGGAATGCAGAATAATTGAGTCAAGAGTAGTGGGGAACGGTCACAGAACTGAACGGTTGTGCCTGCCACACTGTTCGTTTAAACTCTTGTTAAGTGCACAAACTGTGAGTTGACTCGTAATAGTAATGACTGATAATACTCATTTGTTTAACACAAATAATATCATTATAATAAAATACACTCCAAACTAACAAGTTATGCTATAAATCTGATCAACTACCTTGTGCTTTATCTTAACTCTGGATGCTCCAATACCGTCACCCTAGATCGTGGCCTTGACCCACGTGGAGATGATTGTCGAGTCTTCTTCCCGTGGTCCCAGGCTTGCCTTTTCTTCACGGTTGTTGATCGAGAGTTGCCGCTCCTGTGGGTGGGGTTGAAGTGATTCTTGTCCAAAGAAGTCTTTGCGCCCTTTTGGTTGTTACTATCAACCAATCCATCGATCAGAGCTTGATTACCTTGATTAACAGGAGTTGACAGGAGATGGCAGGATGGTCCTTGTGCATGCATTCCTGGAGGTTTTAAGTGCACACAGGTTAGGGAGCACTCTCCAAAACGCGTGTGAGGTGCCCCTGTTTCTGCTAAGCAACTCCATATTGTGAGTGATCTGGGCATGTCTTTCAGTTCAATTACATCGATTGAAATTTAAGTGAAATTGTATGATCTGCAGCTGTTTCGTGCACGACATGCTGTCTGTCTGCTGTTGCAGGTTGTGAGGTTTCTGCAGCTTGTTTATGAGCACGGTCACTTTGGTCAACGCTAGGCTCAGTTTCCCAGCATGCCTCACTTGTTGTCTATTCTTCATAAATCCATCAATTTAAATGCCGTCCCCCTACAGAATTTAGAAGCAGGGGTAATGTTTCAGTGGTGCCAAGCACTTGGTGCAGGTTACTTCAGTTGGTTAGAGGCGGTTTTAAAAGCATAATAATGGCAATAGCATGGACAATCCTTGCAATGGCTGTGTGAGTTAACGGTTTAATAGATGAAAGTTTGTCTGCACATAAGATTTGATAATAGGCAGCGAGGCATTTCGGGAGCATTTGTGTTCCTATGACGACCTGCAACTAGTTAGGTGTCACAGGGATCACTTCTGCTGACATAACTAATTCCAACACAATGACTTGAGTGATAAAAGTGAAAGCAAGAACTCCATATTTGTAAGTGACACACACGGAATTGGGAAGGGAAATAGTGAGGATGATGCAAGGAATTTATCATGGGATGCAATAGATGATGTGATTGTGCACAAACTTGGCACCTGACACAGAAAAATGGAAAGTTTGTAATGATGAACTGACTTCAATAAAAGCGGAGCAACTGATTACGATTTACTTAAGAAAGATTCGAGAACGCCACAGCAGAGAAGAACTTCAGTTTCTATATTGACCAACAGAAAACCTATCCCGAAAATTGAAGTGTTTTATTATGAAGTGAGGTTGAGTTGTTTATGTATGCACTCACTGCAGTTTGGAAAAATGAGAAGAAATAGTTATGAATAAATGTTTAACTTTCTTATGTGGGCTTGACAGGTTAATTGCCAAAAAAACGTTATTTCTGTTTGCAGGAGAGTCAAGACCAGAGGGCATAGCTCAGTCTAAGGGATCCTTTTTTTTGATAGGGATGTGGAGGAATTCTTCTCTCAGAGGATAATGTGTTCCTGAACTGTATAAATTCTATCAGTTAGTCTATTGTGGGCCATTGCAGGGCAAGTTTTCATCTGTATGTAATCAACAGCTATGGGTATAAAGCAAGAATATGGATTTGAAGATTACCAAATCAGCTATTAAGGCACTGAATGGCAGATCAGACCTGATCGGCTGAATGTACTGCTTTGGTTTAAAAGTTGAGAAGAATTCTGTGGGATCCTAACAAAGTAATATTGCATAGAATACTTTATTTTATTTGTGAATCCAGACCTACGGTTCAAGTGTTTATATCGGGCTCACTCTAAACAGCGATTTGCTTCCCTTTTTGCGGTTGGTGAGACTTTGCCATTCTCTGCCTGAAAATGTGGTGGATGCAAAGTCCTACATTTTTTTAAAATCAATGGCAAATAGGTTACAGGCCAGCAAGAATGGAAAGATTATCAAGAATAGGCAGGAATTCAACGTTACAATCAGATCAGCTGTGATCCTATTGAAACAGGGTAATCTACGAGAGGCTGAATAGCATACTGTTGGACAGTACGCTGATTTTGTTATGTTCTGTAATGAAGTGTTCATAAATTATATAAAATACATCTCTGTCCTTAAACGATAAGCGATAGTTTTAAAACAATGTGAGTGGACCCACCAACAAGCTTCAGCATAATTTTCAGACATGCATTATGAGTAGGAGATCACACATTCACTCCTCAATCCTCAGGAGATCGCTGGAAACAAGGCCAGCTTGCCAACTTTCCTCATGCCTGTTCATCCGAGGCATCAACTGGGTAAACGTCCTCTGGCCTGCCCCAGAGTTATTTAAGTATTTACAAATAAAAAGTACTGAACAAATCTGCACATAGGATTCATGATGTAATCTCATGAATATCTTGTAAAACTGTAGTGTAGCATCTTTACCCTAATGTTCAATTCCCCACACACAGAGACAACGAGGTTTTAGCTGTGGTCTGTACATTGCTCAGGATGAGCCATGTCTGATGGAATTTATAATCTTGTCCAAATTGTGAATGATAGAATAAATGGTATGTCCTCGTAATATAAATTCATTTCCACTGCGCCCTCAGGCTCCATAGAAGGTTTCTACACTAGTGAGTACAGAGTATGCTATTAAAACATCGGCGTCGTAAGTGTGATGCTGGAAAAGCACAGCAGGTCAGGCAGCATGAGCAGAGCAGGAGAATCAATGTGTCGGCAGAATTATTCCACTCTGAATTACACAAGCTTTCGTCATGTGTGAGCTAGTTTATGTAAAACCTCAGCAATCTATCTTACATTGAAATGCGTTTCTTAACAATTTTCAATTTCATCACCAAGGTTTCCATTTATTTATACTTCCCTTAACTCCTCCATCTTTGCATGTGCCTCAGCTCTTCTCTTGTTGGAATCTTCATCCAAGTCTTTGATAGCTCCAGAGTTAGGTTTTCCAAACACTGTATCATTACTTCCATAAACTTCAACTCATACACAATGCTGCTGCACGTCCGTCAACTCAGTCCGAGTTCTATTCACCCGCGGTTGCGGTTCTCACTGACCTACAATGTCTCATTCACACATCACCTGTTTACTCAGTAACCTACACTGGCCGTTCAACAATCAACCCTAAAATAAGTGACTTACACTGTCCCATTCACCTATCACTACTCACTAGTACACACACTGTCTGGTTCACCCATAATCCTGTAATCGTTACCTATGCAGACTCCTGGTGTGCTGAAACCCCATTTTCTTGATTTAAATCACATGGGTCCCTCTATGGCATTACATCTCCAATTAGTCTGCCACCCAAATTATTTTTCGTATGTTCCTTAGACCTTCTCCCTGCCAGCCCTGTCCAAATCTCCGTTTAAAGCAATTTTCTTAGCCACTGATTCTCTCCTTGACTATGATTTTAACTGACTGTAGTGTTGGTGGTTCCATAATGTTTTTATTTGTATTGTCTTTCAATCCCGAGTGTCTCATACTTGGTGCCCCATGTTAGACAGGGCATTTAAACAACTTTGACCCGCGTGTATATAAGTTGTTTCGTGCTTATCCATTGAAAGACTGTATTCGGCACTGTCAGCTGATCGAGTGATTACCTACATGAGGAAGCCCAACCTCCAGGCGTCTAATCGGCAATTTTGTATTAATTATTGATTAACGTAACCTTGCAAAGTGGACTAAGGAGTATTCAGTTGACGAACGGCGGCAAATGTGGGTCACATATTTCATAACAATAATAAAATACAAAAAGAAATTGATGAAACGATAACACATTCATGATGAACAAATGGCATGAACATTAGTACCCAATGGAAAAACAGAGACACATGTCATCATGAAAACTGCTGGTAGGCCAGAAGATTGTTTTATTTTATGATCTAATACTTGACTGATGTAAAGCGAATAAAGTGGGAGGAAATTGATTGGAAATAAAGTTGCAAAGTTTCAGGCGAAATAGCATGTGGTTGCATGTGCCCAAATAAAACTGCATTAGAGTAGCTCAAATCTATTTGTGAAAGTAGTAATTTGATAATGGGGAATTTTACACAGGAGCAAAGGGGATAGCAGATAATTTAAGTAATTATTTTGCATTGATTGTCTTATTGGTGAGATAGAGAAACAACACAATGTATTTACAGCTCTTAAAAACAGGAAAGATCTTGCAACAGGACTTATTTTCGTGGCAATCTGTTTGAGAAAAGCATCAGAAGAGAAACAAACTGTCCATAAGCAACTTATGGTCTGCTCCCACAAAACACCTGGAGGTTTCCAGTAGATTCAAACATTTTGAATGTGACTACCATCTTCAAGCAGGCAGGAAAGACAAATGCTGAAACCTCTAGACCTGATTGTCTTATATCTATGATGAGGAAACTGAGTTTATTATAAGAGAAAATGCACAGCAGGACACTTAAAAAAAGGAATGGATTCAAAAGTCAACCTCCTTGTCTGAAAATTAAATTGTGTCTGACAAACGTTGTTTGAGGATACATCAAGCGGTGACAAAAATTAAACTATTAGACTGTGTATTTAGTTTTGTTAAGCGACTAGTAGTGAAGTATTAGATTACTTACGGTGTGGAAACAGGCACTTTGGCCCAACAAGTCCACACCGACCCGCCGAAGCGCACCCACCCCCATACCCCTTCCCCTACATTTACCCCTGCATCGAACACTATGGGCAACTTAGCATGGCCAATTCACCTAACCTGCACATTTCTGGACTGTGGGAGGAAACCGGAGCACCCGGAGGAAACCCACGCAGACACGGATAGAATGTGCAAACACCACACAGACAGTCGCCTGAGGCGGGAATTGAACCCGAGTCTCATGGCGCTGTGAGGCAGCAGTGCTAACCACTGTGCCACCCACTACATAAAATGTGTATTGCAGAAGCTGGATGCTTGTGTGTTTTTGACAGAGATTGAACATGTGTTAAGATACAAAAGAGTGAGTCAAACGGTGTCTATCTGTTTGTAAAGATATCATTAGTGTATTACCAGAACCATCCACCTTTTGACGTTCGTTGATTACTCTCTATAATAATTAATTGGAGGAGGAGGCAAAACACAATCTATCGATAGTCGATGATAACATAAAAATATTTTGGAGTACATGGAGGGAGAATGATAACAAAAATCTTCAAAAGCAGAAATAGTTATATGGTGTTCATTGTAAGAATGCGTGATGTCATATAAAACACTAAAAACACAAACTATATTTTTCACTTGCAGAGATACTCTAAATAAAATTGCAGAACAGAAAATCTGCTTTTAGCTGTGCATGGAATTCAAAGGTTTAACATACAAGTGCATCAAGAATCTTGGTCAATTTACTCGACTGATCATTGCGTTAAAGACGTTGACTTATAGTTAGAGTCATAGCCTGTGTTCTCTGTGACCACAACGGATGGTCCCGAAGATTGTGTTAACTCCGCGTGTTCGGGATATCTTTTCTAGTTTCGAGAGGAACTTTCTATGGGAGGGTAAAGACGCAGTGCTGGGGGCGCACATCAGTACAAATGACACAGATAAAACGGGGGCAGAGGCATTGTAAAAGAGGGACTAAAAGCTTGGAGCTAAATTTAAAACAAGCAAAAACAAAATGGTATTGTTCCCTGGATTACTACACAACCCACGAGCGAATTGGCACAGGCTCACCAAAATTAAGTAAATGCTTGGATCAAAGAATGGTGTGGGCTAAAAGGCTATGAAGTCTTGGGACATTGGCACCAGTACTGGGGAAGAAGGGAATGTTCCGATGGGATGGTCTTAACTTGAACCATACAGTGACCAATGTTCTAGAAGTTCACATAACTCTGGCTTTGTACATTGTTTCAAACGAAAAACGGGTGGGTAGTTCAGTTATGGGGGAAATTAGAAATCCTGTATTAAAGGGGATGTAAGAGTGCCGAACTCCGAAGAAGTTATTTAAATCTCCAGCACAGATATATATTGCATGGAAAGGGTGAGAAAACAAACTACAAAAACAGTGGAAAAACAAATGACAATGAAAAATGAAGTCCGGTTCCTGCATGACTGATGTTGTCGTATCTGAATGCATGCAGTTTTTAGAAAAAGGTAAATGAGGTCGTGGCACAGAAAGAAACTGGCAGGTAACACGTGGTCAGTATCAGGGACACGTGGCAGCAAGGGGATCACAAATGGGGCTGAAAATCCAAGGATAAACATCTTTTCAAAAAAGTGGGCAGAGGGGTGGGTTGCCTTATCAGTAAGAAATTAAATTAAATTAATGTTAAGAAAGGAATTCGTGTCAGGTGTCGTCGAATCTCTGTGTGCAGAATTGAGGGACCAAAAAGGTTAAAAAGAACACAGTTGGAGTCATGTACATTCCGTGTACCGTCGTCAGAGGATGGGTGCACGGCACATCTGGAGACTGAAAATATATGTAGGAAAGGCAAACGTATAGTGATCATGGGGTATTTCAATTTGCATGTCGATTTGAAAAAATCAGTTTGATATTCGATTGAAAAAGAAGTAATTTGTAAAATGCCTATGAGACGGCTTTTTCGAGCAGCTTGTATTGCAATTTTAAACTGCAACTTGAGAGGGAGAAGATGGAATCAGAGGTAATGGTATGACAGCTGAATAAAGGCGACGACAGCGACACGAGGGACGAGTTATTTAGAATTAACGGAGAGAAGAGCCTAGAAGAAACGATACTGGGCAAGCAATGGCAGGTTCACTCACATGGGATCCAAGGGAAACTAGAAATTGGATTCACAATTGGCATAACGGTAGGAAGCAGAGGGTAATAGCGGTCACATTGGAGGCTTGCGAATAGTGGAGTGCCTCAGGGGTCAGAGCTAAGCCCATTTTTAAAATCTATGCAAATGTCTTGGATGGGAATGTGCAAACATGATCTTTAAGATCGCAGTTGAGAAGCTTGTCATAAATTTTCACAGGAGCTTGATGAACCGGGAAAGTAGACCGAGAAAGAGCAAATGAAATTTAATATAGTGTGACATCTTTCATTTCGTTTAGACAAACCAAAGTAAGAGTTTTATGTTAATGGGCAGGCATAAAGAGGTGTCGTGCAATAGAGAGATCTTGGAATTCGGGTTCAACGTTCTCCCAAAGTGGAGTCACAGGAAGACAGGTCAGTGAAGAATGTTTTTGCCATACTGGCCTTCATTAGTCAGGGCATTGAGTGTAGAAGTTGGGACGTTATCGGACATATATACAGGACGTTGATATTGTCACACGTAGAATATTGTGTGCAGTTTTAGTCACGTTTTGAGAGGAAGGACGATAGTAACCTCGTAAGAGTGCAGAATATGTTGCCAAGGATGCTGCGAGGATTCAACAGCCTGAGTTATAGGGAGAGATTGGACAAGCTGGGACTTTTTTCTTATGACTATAGGAGACTGAGGGGGCATCATATAGACTGCTTACAATTATGAGAGGTATGGATGGAGTGATTGTATTCAGTCGTTTTCCGAGGGTCAGAAAACAAGGATTAGAGGGCATCAGTTTAAGGTTAGAAGGGAAACAATAAAACGGAACCCGAGGGGTATTTTTTTTTTTTTGTTCAAGAGGGTATTAGACATATGAATGATCTTTCAGCATAAGTGATGAAAGGGTTCATTAACAACATTTAAAGGACATTTGGACAAATACATGTCGAGGATAAGATTAGAATGCTATGGACCAAATTCAGGGAAATGCAAAAAATTCGTAGAGGTTCACTTTGGTCGCTATGGGCGAGTTTGGCCGAAAGGGCTCCATGCTGGAGGACACTACGTATCTATGGCAGGGGTTTCTCAGAGTAATTCAGGAGACACAGCAGACATTCATCCCCAGGAAAATGAAGCATGGAAAAGAAGGATGAGACGACCATGGCTGTCGAGGAAAGTCACGGATAGCACAAAAGCAAAGGAGAAAGCAGATCATGCGATGAAGGGCAGTGGGAAACCAGACGATTGGGAAGTTTCCACAGACTAACAAAGGGCAACAAAGGAGTAAATAAGAAGGGAGAAGATTAAATATGAGGGTAAGTTAGCCAGGCGACAAGGGGCAGCATGGTGGTTCAGCGGTATGCACTGTTGCCTCAATTTCCGCTTTGGGCAACTGGATTTGTGGAGTTTGCACATTCCCCCGTGCCTGCGTTGGTTTTGTCCAGGCACTCTGGTTTCCTCCCACATTCCAAAGTTGTGCAGGTTGGGGGAATTGGCCATGTTAAATTGCCCGTAGTGTTTGGTGCATTAGTCATGGGTAAATGTAGGTGAATGGGTCCGTGTGAATTTCTCTTTGGAGGGTCAGTGTGGACTTGTTGAGCCAAATGTTCTGTTTCCACACTGTAGATAAGCTAATGTAAGATTGCGTTTTGATACATAAACGGCAACAGTGGGCATTTCTAGTTCCGCTGGAAACTTACACTGGAGGGACAGTAATGGGAGACATGGACATGGCTGAGGGAGTGTACAATTATTTTTTCTTCAATGCTTCTGCTGGAAGACACGAATAATATCCTGAAAATTCAAGAGAGTGAGGGTCAGAACTGACTATGATGGCCATCAACAAGGAGAATCTGCGAGAAACACGGAATGGTCCGAAAATGGATAAATCTCCTGGGACATTGGATTACACGACAGAATTTTAAGGGAGAGAACTGAAGAGGTAATGAATGCGTTAATGTTGATCTTTCAAGAATAATTAGATTCAGGAAGTCAGGTAAAGCGCTAATGTGGGGAAATTATAGACCAATTATCCAAACCTCGGTTGTGAGTCAGATCCTGGAATCCAATGTGAGAGATGAGATTTCCAAACACTTGAAAGTGTATGGTAAAGTGTGGCATAGTCAACATGATTTCATCAAGAGGAGATCTTGACAGATAAATCTGCTGAAAGTATTTGAGAAAGCAACGAGCGGGTTAGACCAAGGAAAAACAATAATTATCTGCCTGGACTTCAAGAGGACCTTTAACAATGTGCCGACAGGAATCCACTGATTAAGGTAAGTTCCATGGTGTCAGAAGCAAGGTGCTAACATGGATAGAAGCTTTGTTGTCTGGCAGAAATCAGACAATGGGGTAAAAACGTACTTTTCAGCATGGCAGCTAGTGACAAGTTGTGTTCCACAAGGCTGTGTTAGGAGAACAACTATTCACTTTAAAGATTAACGACCTGAAAATGGAACTGAGAATATTCTGGCGAATTTTTAAAACGATGCAGAGATAGATAGAAAGACACAGTATTGTGGAGGCAGGGAAAGATGATGAAGGATTTGGACAGGTTAGGAGAGTGGACAAAGAAATGACAGGTGTAGTACAACATGGGCGAGTAAGAGGTCATTTACATTGGAAAGAAGAAAAGAGGCAAAGATTACTTTTCAAATGAGGAGAAAGTTCAGAATTCTGAAGTGCAAAGAGAGTTGAGAATTCTCGTCCAGAATTCCCTCAAGGTAAATTTGAAGGTTAATTGAGAAGTTAGGAAGGCAAAGGCAAAAATGGCGTTTATTTCGAAAAGACTTGAATATAAAGTCAAGGCCATACTTCCAAACTTCCGAAGCTCTATAAGTCTCAGGCCAGACAAGACTTGGAACATTTTGCGCCGTTTTTTGCGCCATATCACAGGAATCATATATTGGCCTTGGAGCATGTTCAGAGGCGGTTCACAAGAATGATGTCAGCAATGAAAAACTGAACGTATGAAGAACATTTGCGGACTTTTCGTCTGTATTCGATGGAGTTAAGAACGATGGGGGTATCTAATTGCAACATACAGAATACTGAATGGCCTGCACAGAATAGATGTTAGCAAGATGTTTCCATTGACCGGCGAGACTCGCACCAAGGGCACCACATTAGAGCAGAGGGAAAACTTTTTATATTGGGGATAAAGAGAAATCTCTTCAACCAGCTAGTGATGAATCTATGGAACTCATAGCAACAGAAGGCTGTGGTGACCAGGTCATTGATTGTTTCTAAGATTGAGATCAGTAGGTTCTTCAGTACCAAGGGGATCAAGTGTAACTGGCAGAAAGATCGAGAATTGGGTTGAAAAACTTATCGGCTTTGATTGAATTGAGGAGCAGATGCAATAGGCTGAATGGCCTAATTTTTGTTCCGTGGTCTTATGGTCTTACCGTCTTACCAACAAGGTAGGCCCTTAATTATTGTTGAGGAGTTACCGGTATTGGACTGGGGTGGACAAAGTTAAAAAATCATACAACACCAGGTTGTCCAACATGCTTATTTGAACGTACACATTTTCGGGTTCTCCTTTATCAGGTAGTTACAGGTGCAGCAATATCGGAAACATAATTTAAAATTAAATACGTTTACTGTAAATGCCGTACCCTATAATCCTGCTCCACTAGCTACCTGATGAAGGAGCAGTGCTCCGAAAGCTGAGGCTTCCAAACAAACCTGCTGGACTATAACTTGGTGTTGTGAGATTGTTAATTTTATAGCTTATGGTTGAAAGGAATGAAGAATCATATTGTGAAAACTTATGCGATTTAAAGGGTGTCTGATAGAGGGGATGTTGAGTAGATGTTTCCAAACCGAGGGAAATCTGGAACGAGAGCCGACTTATTTATTGATCTGGGGATACTCATTTAAAAATGGGATGTAAAAGAATATCTTCTCTCAGATGGCAGCGAGCCTGTGATCTCTCGAACTAAGAGACTTCCGGAGTCTCAATCATTGAAAATATTTTCAAAAGCAAGTGGATTGATGTTTTGGTCCGACTTGAGTTGAACAATAGAAGGAGTGGCATGAAATTCGATTTGAAGATGTGAGTATATCAGGTGTGATCGTAATGAATGAAGGGTTGAAGTTCTGAATGATATAATCTTGTTCCTATCCCTCATGTTCCTTTGTAAAGATATTGAATAATAAGTGTTTTGCTCCTGAAAGTTGTGTTGTGAAATGCTGTATTCAGGAAGACCAGATTATCTGGTGATTCAAGTCTGGGTGAGGTTTGCGGCTGCTTTCACATTGAGTCTCGTTAGAACATGAAACGTAGAATAGTACAGTACAGGATTCGGCCATTTGTCCCACAATGTTGTGCAGATCATGACGCCAAATTAAACTAATCCCTTCTGACTGCCGTTGTTCAATAACTCTCCACTCTTTTCGTATTCATATGCTTGTCAAAAACTTTGTTAAACGCCCCTTTCCACTCTGTCATCACCACCACCACCACCAGAGCGTTCCAGCCTCCTGCCAATCTCGTTTGAACTTCCCTACAACCATAATTGCAAACCCAAGCGTTTTAGATATTTCATCACTGTGAGAAAATTTCTGACCATCAACTTTATTTAGATATCTCATAATTTTCAATAATTATATCAAGTCTCTCCTCAGCCACTGTACTCCAAAGAAAACAGCTTGAGTTTTTGTAGCTTCTCCTCAAATTTCATAAAATTGAATCCAAACAGTGTCTTCGTTAACCTCTTCTGCACTCGCTCCAAAACCTCTACATCCTTTCTGTCATGTGGCGACCACATTTGAAAGCAATGCTCTTAGTGCAGCCGACGCAACGCTCTTATAAAGCTGCAAGATAACATTTCGATCTTTGTACTCAATTCTCCGATAAGGAAAAGCAAGCATGTCATATGCCTTCTGTACTACCCTCTATAATTGTTTGATCATTTAAAGCGAGTTGTGTCCTTGAACCCCAAGATCCTTTTGTAAATTAATGCTGTTCAAGGTTCTATCATTAATCGTGGAAGTTTTCTCAACAGTTGCTATCCCAAAGTGCAGCACCTCACATTTACCCAGATACCGATCAATATGCCCTTTCCCCACCCATACCTCCAACTGATCTATATCCCACTGTATCATTCAAAATTATTCTTAAGTATTTTTCTGTGAGCAAGGCAATTCTGAATCCACACAGCCAAGTCCCTGTAAATCCCATGCATTTTAACCTTCTGGAACAGCCTTAAATAGAGAGTTGCAGTGGTCTGGAAGGTACTGCCAGGGGTGATGTTGGTGATGGTAGATGCATTAAGGACAGTTAAGAAACATTTCGATATTCACATGAAATGGAAGGAACGAAGGTTTATCGGCCAACGGCAGGCAGAAGGAATTGATTTTATTTGGCGTCATGTTCAATATAACTTTTAGCAAAATCCGTGCCGACAACATCCACTATTCCACTCTCACCAATCATCTCCGTCACCTCTTAAAAAAAAATCAAACAAGTTGGTAAACACGATATGCCCAATAGAACGCCCGGCTGACAGTCCTTAGTTAGGCACTGTTTTTCAAAATAATCGTAACTCCTATTCATTAGAATTCTCTCCAAAAATGTCCCAAGCACTGATGTGAGATTCATCAGCCGAGAGGTTCCTATATTTTTCCTGTTTCCCTTCTTGAAAAAAAAGAGGACAACATTAGCTATGCGTCAATCTTTCTGAACCTTTTTTTTCATTGGATGGAGTATTGAATACAAAAGTTATCAGGTCATTTTACATTTGGATAAGACTTTGGCCGGCCACATTTGGAACATTGCATTCAGTTCTGTTTGCCTCAATACCAAAACGATGTGGATGCTGTGGAGAGGTTGCAGAGGTAGTTCACTAGGATGTTTCTGGTGTGGAAGGCACTCACTGTGAAAAAATGTTGAGTAGATTATGATTACTTTCATTAGAAAGACAGAGGTTGGCGGGAACCTGATTGAGGTCTCCAAAACCATACGATGTACGGACAAGGTGGATCACAAGAAGCAATTATTTCCATAGTGGGGGAATCAATTACCTGGGATAACGAGTTCAAAGTGAGACGGAAAAAAAGGAGGATATGCGTGGAAAGTTCTGTGCGTAGAGGTTGGTGGGTGCCTGCAATCTGTTGCAAGCGGAGCTGCGAGAGACGGGTGCGGTAGCGCCATTTAATGGGTAGCAAAACAGATACGTGAATGGGTGGGGAGAAAGGGGGCACAGATGATTAGAAAATATGCGACAGGTACAGATCGAGAATCTGGATCAGCACAGGATGGGAGGTCCGAAGGACCTGCTCCTGTGGTGAAACTTTCTTTGTTCTTTGTGCTGTGATGCATGTTCTGTATTGCTGGATTACTCTTTAGACCGCAAATACTGCCCTGAGCACGTGATGAGCTCCGACCAGGCTCGGTGGGTTTGGTGGTGTGGTCTCCTGTGGGAAGAGAATAGTCTGCCTCTGTGCTGACCAATACAACAGGACCTCCGTGTCTCTATCGACAAATGATTGTGTGATTGTCCCATATATGCCTTGCTCAGGTTAAACTGTGCAGGCAGCTCTCAACTGAGAAAGTTCAATCCTGTGCCCGTTGGCCTTTGAAGGTTGGCATCAGTTCCAGGGATCACAGAACAGTCAGAGACATCTCAGGGATGGTGAGTACCTCCAGCCATGATAGTTGGGAGAATCGGGCTGGCACATAATGAGAGTGACACCATGGTGTGAGGAGGGTAGCTAATGAGCTGAGTTCGCTCAGATAGCTCCAGGAAACTAGCTCGTCCTCGTGGAGATAAATACTCTGTCGCAAACACTTAAAATGGCACTGGGGCACATTATTCTTAAATCTAGCCCAATGAACCGAGTATTCTGCTTACTCCGCTTCCAGTTAGAAAGCTGCAGAACAAATGCTCATTCAAGGCTCTCCAGCATCTGACCACACGCCAACAACTCATTCACGCGTCCTTCCAAGAATCACTGGCTCATGTTACAGGATAGTATCGACGTGTGTATATTTCATCATTCTAAAACCTGTGAACATGCCCCGCTACTGACATTGTCTATCAATCTCTCATTTTCTGTCTATTTCCCACAGCCCTTCCATATGTTGACAATTCAAAGAGTTTCCTGCCATCTCTCTCTGGCAGTGATTTTCACACCCACAAACACCCTTTGTCATGGCACAACGGTGATATCGAGCTCTACATGGATGTGAGATGCACATTTGTGACTTCCACTATTGGCTGTAAGTTTCCCCACGCTGACCAGTGATGGAACACACTGTTACCCAACAACGCACTGGTGGTGGTATTCACTGCTCTACATACTTGGATGATAATGATCCTTCTTCATAGATTAAGTGACTGGCGTTCATTGCACAGCTGTATTCGTTGGATATATACCTCATCTGGGTTTTGAGATCTGTACACTGGTGAGGTCGGCACAGTTCCCAGTGCTGGACAGATTATCTGAAACAGGTTTATAGATCAATGTGTTTGAGTTCTACATAAGTCCAAATACTCGACAGATACCTAGTCCACGTTTATAGGTTAATGCACGTAAATCCTTACTTGGACTGGCCTACTTGTGATTCCCGACGCAGATTCTTAACTGCCTCTGAGAAATGAACAATGGTCCAGTCATTGATGACCCCTTCGTGTGAGTGAATTAAAAAAGACGTGTCTGGGCAGGTTCTGTGTGGTGGATTGATAATGTGATATTGACTGAATGATTGATTGATTGAGTGTCTTGTGAAACCAAACAGCAGTGAAAGATTTTGCTTATAAGCAGTGCAGACAGGACATACCAAGCAAGGATATATAGATCAGAAGTAATTAGACTGAGGCACAGTTATAACATGTACAGGTAGTGGAATAGGCAAGAGCAATGTTAGGGAGGTCAGCAAAATTTGAGGTGAGAGATTGCATTCATTCGTCTAATAACAGCCTGGGAGAAATTGTTCCTAAACCACTTCGTTTATGTGCTCAGGCTTCTGTGTCTTCTTCCTGATGGGATGTGTGCAACCCTGACTATCACGGAAGCCAACCTTCCATCCAGGAACTCCATTTACACTGCTTATTTCTCTGCAACGTCTGCCAACACGATCAAGTACCACGCCCAAACTAGCTTCTGTACTTTCTTATGGTCCGAGGCACAGCAGTTGCCATACCAAAGGCTTTCTGTTCCGGATAGTCTGCACTCACAGTCCCTGCCTGCATGCGCAGTACAACTGTGGTTGTGTTGGAAATTTCCAAATAAATGTCATCTACAAATTGGTTGACACCAGCACCACAGTGTTCTTCCAATGGTGCATAAGTTGTTGAGAGTCCTTATGGTCACGCAGAATTTGCAGCGGCGCCTGAGGAAGAAGAGATGTTGCTGCGCCTTCTTCACCGTTGCATCTACGTGGGAGTTACAGGACACATTGTCGGTTATCAACATTCTGAGGAACTTAACGGTATTCACCCTTTCAACCTCTGTTCCTTTGATGTGGATGAGGCCATGTCCTGCTGTTTCTTTTGGCAGTCATAAATTAGTTCTTTAGTTTTGCTGACGTTGAGAGCGAAGTTGTTCTCATTGCATCACGTCAACAAGCCGTCGACCTTATTTCTGCATTTTGCGATGTCTTTTTCATTTATACTTCCTACTATGGTGCTGTTGTCAGCAAACCTGTCGATGGCATTCCATTGGAAATTGTCAATACAATCACGGTTGTACAGGGCGTGCAGGAAAGGGATGAAAGTCCATCCTGCATGAGCTGCAGTGTTGCGTGTTATCTTGAAAGAGGCGCAGTTACATATTCTCACTGATTGCGATCTGTGAGTCAGGAACTGAGAATCCAGTTGCAGTGAGCAGAGAATAGACCAAGGTCATGCAGTTTTGAGACAAGTGTGGAGGGGATAATGGTCTTGATCGAACTAACCATTTCATATAGAAACATAGAAGAATACAGCGCAGTACAGGCCATTTGGCCCTCGATGTTGCGCCGATCCAAGCCCACCTAACCTACACTAGCCCACTATCCTCCATATGCCTATCTAAGGCCCTTTTAAATGCCCATAAAGAGGGAGAGTCTACCTCTGCTACTGGCAGGGCATTCCATGAACGCACGAGTCGCTGAGTAAAGAATCTACCCCTAACATCTGTCCTATACATAACACCCCTTAATTTAAAGCTATGCCCCCTCGTAATAGCTGATTCCATACGTGGAAAATGGTTTTCATAGTACCCTATCTAAACCCCTCACCATCTTGTACACCTCTATCAAGTCACCCCTAACCCTTCTTTTCTCCAATGAAAACAGCCCCAAGTGCCTCAACCTTTCCTCATACGATCTTCCTACCATACCAGGCAACATCCTGGTAAACCTCCACTGCACCCGTTCCAGTGCCTCCACATTCTTCCTATATTATGGCGACCAAAACTGCTCACAATACTCCAGATGCGGCCGCACCAGAGTCTTATACAACTGCAATATGACCTCAGGACTCCGGAACTCAATTCCTCTACCAATAAAAGCCAGTACGCCATATGCCTTCTTCACCGCACTATTTACCTGGGTGGCAACTTTCAGAGATCTGTGTACATGGATACCAAGATCCCTCTGCTCATCCACACTACCAAGTATCCGACCATTAGCCCAGTACACCGTCTTTTTGTTACTCTTAAATTGCCTCTTCGGCTGATGAGGCAATGCCTTTTTTCTGTATGCACATCCCTATGATTGACCCCTCTATGTTTCACTCTATTAATGTTGTAGTATGACCATGCACAGTACATCATGTTGGTGAATTATCACTCTCCTGGCAGCAGCCGTAGCTTCTTCATTCAGAAGCAGTTAGCCCTTTCCATCCTCGGCGAGTCTCCACTTGGAAAGAAAAGGTGGCCTCTCGTAAAAAGGCCATCCACTTGATAAACCGCTCAAAGCACTCATCCCCGCAGGACTTCCCACTGCTAATCAACTACATCAAAATGTCCCGTGTGTACTGAGTGTAATGGGGCCACTGGGACATCAGGGAGCAGATCATCAGAAAGATGGAGCAACACTTCCCATGTCTGACTGGGTCAGGGTGAACCTTCCAGTACACACTGTATCTCAATATCCTGTAATCTCTCCGCATTCATGTAATATACACCCTTTTCATTCTTATGGAAAATTTACAGGTTCAGAGTTACTCGCCTTATATACCATCTGTCAAATTATTGTTCATGCTTATCCATTCACAGATTCTTTCCTTCCAATGGATTAATTAGTTCCCTGTCTATCTTCGTGTCATGAAAATTTAGTTCGAACTCATTTGCTCCACGTAACTGAACCATTGATATGGATTGCAAATAATGAAGAGCCTAACACTGGTCACTATGTCACTGCAGTGATGAAGTTCTGTTAAACTTTAAAACACTAATTTTTGCCAGTTGACAATATCTTCAATATGTGGCCGATACGTTCTCTCCACCAGGACTGTGTGCTGGGTGCTTCTACAGACACTGGTAAGGATATATCCATCTGTGTCAAGTGGTTTGTGAGAATGGTTTCCTCTTGTTGATTCGCCCATCACTTCCCACAGTCTGGCTACTGTATATCTGCGCCGTGTCCCTGCTCAGTCAGTGGTGGCCCCGTGGAGACACTCTCGGTGATGGACATTGAACTCCCACACACATATTACGTCATGTGCCCTTGTCAACTTAGTGTTTTCTCTGATTTATTTTAACATCAAGGGAAACTGAATTATCACAGAGGACAGTAGATGTTCATCATCAGGTGATTCTTCGACCAACTGTCACCTGCTAGCATGAGATTTCCCGGCTTCTGGAATCAATGTTGGGGAATTCCACAGTAACACTTTCCCTAACTGCATCCCGCGATGTCCCCACCACTGGTGGTTCTGTCCTGCCGGTGGACCAGGATCCAACCAGGAATGGTGATGTGCTTCAACTAACATTTCCCATCGGGTCTGATTCTGTGATAAGATTGGGTCAGACTGTATTCTCACTAATCAAAATATTGAATAAACTGAAAAAAATAAGCACGGAATAACATCATAATAACGGCTTAAAATGAAAGGCACTCTATTGGAATGGGTGTTTTATTCTCAAAGAAGAATGAGAATTTCAATGCATGCATTGATTGAAATGAATATGGTTTCAAGGCTTATGAAAGGCAGAGCTGCCTGGTATCTGATATGGGGGACGGAATATCTGGAACACTGTATACTTAAAAGTGTTATACAAAAGTGAAGATAGGAGGTTGAAGAGATCTCTGAATAAGGACTATATGATATTTAAGCAAGATCTTACAACAAACGATCGTGGTATTGACTTAATCTTATCGGTTCTTTCTGCAAAGAGTCAGTTTACTTGAGTTTGGGGAGAGATTCGAACCTTGAGACTGAGTCGATCTCACCAATCGTAATGGGCAGAAGGGCCTTTATGAGATGGATTTTTATGACTCTCTCACAGTTTAAAACTGACATGTCCCGCAACGTTCTATCCCTGACATGATTTGTGAAAGGACGAATGTTAATGGATTGAACAAAAGAGAAGGTCCCGAGGGAAGTGATCCAGTTCCAGAGAGAAGGAGACACTGTTCTGAAGTCCCGTCAGGCAATTAGATGTGTAAATATGCTTTCCCTGAGTTTTCATTTCTTCAAGACGGAGGATCGCCCTCAACTTAAACTAAAAAACAGCAATTTCCCACCTCCGTTTGTCTCAAAGGAACAGAGAGAGGACAGCAAGTTTTTCACCCACCAAATTAGGAACTGGAAAGAAGTGACCTATGTCTGCTCTCGGGTGATCGAGTGTGCGGGAATGTCCTCGAAACGTTCTTATGGGTGTGTTGCTGTTTGCTTGAGGAGGCAGGGTTTCTAACGGATTACCTCACATTTCTGTGAATAATTCAGAAGTTATCATTTGTTATTTCAGTTCAAATTATTTCAAGAAATCTCTGAATACAGTGAGTCATTTGAAAATCTCTCTCTATTCTCATTCAAACTGATAATTCTGCTTCCAGGCTGATGGATAATGTGTTTGTTTTTCCTTCCTCACAGTTAACGTAGTGACGATCTACGTCCTGCTTTGTAAAGATTGTGGATTGATTCCATGTATCAGACGTTATCTGGGGGCCATGGCAGTGGCAGACCTACTGGTCATTATCCTCGACCTTGTATTGAGACACATTCCCATCCTTTATTATAAACGGTTTTTTTTCGTGAAGTACATCCCCGTGTGTAATATCCACGCCGTCCTGCTTTATGCAGCCACTGACTGTTCTGTCTGGTTCACTGTCACTTTCACCATTGATCGATTTGTGGCCATTTGTTGCCAGAAGCTAAAAAGTAAATATTGCAGTGAGAAAACGGCGGCTGTGGTTCTGGGAACAGTGACTGTGCTGAGCTGCTTAAAAAACATTTTCTGGTATTTTATGTTCACAGCTTGGTATTCCCTGTGGAACTCCCCTTGGTTTTGTAAAGCAATGCGCAATGCTTCTGTCTCTCCTGTCTGGTTCACTATCGAGTTCCTCCATTACATTCTTACTCCGGCGCTTCCATTCCTCCTGATTGTGCTGCTTAATGCCTTCACCGTCAGACACATTTTAGTGACCAGCAGAGCCCACAGAAGGGTCCGGGCTCGCACCAATGGGAACGGTCAACGTGACACAGGAATGCAAAATCGAAAAATGTCCATTATTTTGCTGTTTGTGATCTCGGCCAATTTCATCCTGTTATGGTCAATGTTAATGTTTTTCTCTATATGGAAACGGGTGTGGTTATCCGGGGATGCATCAATACATCTGGATACTTTTGTGCTGGAATTAGGCTTCATGCTGCAGCTCCTCAGTTGCAGCACAAACACCGCGATTTATGCCGTGACCCAGACGACATTCAGACAGCAGCTGAAGAATGTGCTGCAAAAACCCTTCACCCAAATTCATCAATCAATCAAATTAATTCATTAATCATTCCGCCCAGGATTGTCTCCTTTCCGTTCAATTGTTTCAGCAATTTATAGGCCAGTGAGCCTAACATGGGTCGTCGGAAAAATTCTCGGATCCAGTACGAAGGACTTTATAGTGGAATATTTAGAAAGGAAAGGCAGAATCCGAAAGAGCCAGCATGGATTTTGACAGGGAAATCATGGTTGACAAACATGTTGAAATTCTATGAAGATGCACCCAGTACAGTTGACAAGTGGGAGACATTCGATATGGTATATTTGGACTTTGCAAACATTTGACAAAGTCCTGTAGAACAGGTTATTGTGCAAGATTAAAGTGCATGGGATTGGATGGACCTATGGAGTTGGATAGAAAACTGATGTATTCAGGCTATGGTGAAAAACGAGGCACAACAAGCATAGTGTCTCACGTGTGTTGAGGGTCGGCAAGGTAGCTATATTTTTTTCATTTTCTTGCATTTCATCAATGTCTGTTGGTAATTCAGAGCAGAGGGGATGGAAGCCAGTGCAGTTACATTGTCATCTTGCAGGATGTAGGATGTAATGATTATACTGCTCCACATGCTGACTACAACCGCGAGAGGTGTACCTAACTTCAGCTCCTTACAGACAACGTGGGGGAACTCGAGAGGGAATTGGATGAACTTCGGATATTTTGGGAGGCTGATGGTGTGATAGGGAGGAGTTATGGGGAGGTAGTCACAGCGAGTTCACAGGATAAATGCAGCTGGGTGAATGTCAGGAGTGGCAAAGGGAAGAGGCAAGCAATGCAGGGATCCCATGTGGTCGTTCCCCAAAATAATATGTATACCATTCTGGATACTGTTGCACAGTGTGTTAAGAATCAAACGGGGAAAGCCTCAGTGGCCAGATTTCTGGCAATGAGCCTGGCTCTGTGCTAATGAAGGGAAGAAGGCAAAGTGTTAGTTATATGAGATTCAATCGTTACAGGAACAGACATGAGTTTCTGCAGTCATCAGAAACACGTGGTTGAGAATGCCCTCCAGCTCATGTCATCTGCTTCCCACACTTCTGCACTGGAGCCCCACCCTTCCTAACGCTAAAAGTACAGAAACCCATCGCTCCTCCCGTTCCAGCACACAAAGGTCCGTATACACTGCATCATTCTCCGCTATTTCATCCACCTAAAAACGAACCATACCAACAGAGACATATTTCTGTCCCCACCACTATCAGCATTTTTGCGAGATGAATCCCTTCACAACTCCCTCGGTAGATCCACGTCACTCACCAGTCAACAACCGGCTCCCTCCACCTTCCCCTGACACCGCAGAAAGTGCAACATCTGCGCCCATGCCCCCCATTTCCTTCCAAGACCTCCAGTGATTCTTCCACATTCGATAGAAACTTAAGTTCTGCTCCACTAATGTCATTTACTCTGTCAATTGCACCTCATCGGGGAGACAGAACGCCAACTTGTGGATCATGTCAGAGAACATCTCTGGGACACAAGCATCCACTGCTAACCACACGATGGCTGAACACTTCAACTCCCTTTCCTAAACAGTCAAGGACGTGCAGGTCCTGGGCATCTTCCATCACCAACCCCTTACCACACGTCGACTGAAAAAAGAACGCCTCATACTTCACCTTGAGACCCTGTCACCTCAAGAGATCAATGCGGATTTAACCAGTTTCCACATTTCTCCACCCCCCACTTTACCCCAGTATCAAACGTCAAACTCAGAACCGCCCGCTTGAGCAGTCCATCACGTTTCCTATCTATCCGCTCCAGTCTCCTCTCTGACCTATCCTCTTCTCCCCAACTTCATTTACCTATCCCATTCCCAGGTCCATTCGCCCCAACCCCAGACTCCTTCCATTTATCTCTCATTCCAATTCCGCAGCCTATGAGCCTCATTCCTGTTGAATGCCCAAAATGTCGATTCTGCTATTTCTCGGATACTCCCGGACCTGCTATACTTTTCCATCACCACTCTCTCGATTCTGAGCTGCAGAAAATGAAGTTCTTGCTTTCTCCTCGACAGGAAGATATACTGGATTTGCTGTTTGAAAACCAACTAAGCCAGGTGTCAGACCTCGCATTGGGAGAATATTTTCCTGACAGAGTTCACAATTCCCCGACTTGTATTATCGTCATGGAGAAGGGGAGGAGCAGGCAGTATAGGTCAGTATTGGAGGGAGGTTGGAATTACAATGATATTAGACAGGAACTGGGACGCCTAACATGGGAACAGATGTTCTCAGGGAAGTGTACAACTGAAGTGCGCAGGTTGTTTTAGAACACCTGCTGATAGTTCTGTATATGTTGTCCTACTGAGACAAGGATTGTAAAAGCAGTGGTTTACAAGGGATGTGGCACATCGCATCAAGAAGGAGAAATAAGCTTCCTTAACGTTGAGGACGAAAGGATCAGCTAGGACTTTAGATGTTTACATGATAGCCAACAAGGAACGGAGGAAATAACTTAGCAGAACTAGAATGGGAAATGAAACAGCTTTAACGGGTAGGATGAAGTAAAACACTAGGGCGTTCTACACTGAAGTGAGGAACAAGAGGATGTCCAAAGTGAGGGTAAGGACGATCAGGGTTCGGGGAGGCAACGTTTACCTGGAGTTCGAAAAGGTAGGGGAGGTCCTTAATCAATACTTTGCTTCAGTATTCACGACTGAGAAGGATCTTGACGTTTTTGAGGACAGCGTGATACAGACTGAAATACTGGAATTGGTTGATTTTCGGAAGGAGGCTGTGCTGAAATATGAAAGAAAACAGAAAAATCGATAAATCAGCTGGGCCAGGTGGGATATGCCCAAGGTTACTACAGGAAGTGAGGGAAGAGACTGCTGCGCCTTTACCGATGATCTTTGCATCCTCACTGTCCACGGAAGAAGCACCAGGTGAGTGGAGGGCTGCAAATGTTCATCCCTTGTTCCAGAAAGCGAATAGGGAAATTTACAGAGCAGTTCGTCAAACGTCAGTGGTGGACAAATTATTCGAGAGGATGTTGAGAGACAGGATTTATGATTACTTTGAAAATCACAGTTTAATTAGAGATCGTCAGCATGGCTTTGTGAGGGGCAGGATATGCGTCACAAATTTTTTTGATTTTTTTCAGAATGTGTCAAAACACGTTAATGAAGCGAGAGCAGTGGTTGTGGTGTGCATGGATTTTGGCAAGGCATTTGATACGTTTCCCAATGGTAGGCTCATTCAAAACGTAAGGCAATATAGGAATGGGGAAATCCTCACTGTCTGGATATAGAATTGGCTGGCCCATAGACCACAGAGATTGGTAGTTGGTGGAAAGTATCCAGACAGGAGCTCGATGACAATTGTAGTTCAAAAGGCCTCAGTTCTGGGACGTCTGATTTTTTATCTGCGTATTGGATTAGGAAGTGGAAGGAGAGGTTAGTAATTTTGCCAATGTCACAAGGTTTGGTTGATTTCTGGATAATGTGGAGGGCTTTTCCTGTTGCAATGAGACATTTATGGGATGCAGAACCGGGCTGATATGTAGAAGATGGAGTTCAAACTGGAAAAGTGTGAAGTATTTCACTTTTGAATGTCGAATTTCAAATCAGAACATAGGGTTAACGGCAGGATTCATGGCAGTGTGGAGGATCAGAGTGATCTTGATATCCATGTCCATAGATCCCTCAAAGTTGCCACCCAAGTTGATAGGTTTGTTAAGAAGGTGGATGGTGTGGTGCATTCATTAGTTGTGGTACTGATTTTAATAGCCGCAATTTAATGTGCTACAGCACGTGGTGAACCCTTCTGCTAATTATCCCAAACACACAGAACAACTCGATTCACCTCGTAATCTGTTGAAGTACGAGTGACAGAGAACGACCAAGATTTCACTGCTTAAAGAATAAGTAACAATATTATTCTTTAACTCCAAAAAACAATATTAAACAAAAGCTATTTACAATTTTAAGCCTTCTTTCTCTGAAAGGTATGTTAACTGGAGGAGAAAGTGAGGGCTGCAGATGCTGGAGATCAGAGCTGAAAATGTGTTGCTGTAAAAGCTCAGCAGGTCAGGCAGCATCCAAGGAACAGGAGAATCGACGTTTCGGGCATAAGCCCTTCTTCACGAAAGGTGTGTTAACTACCTTCTACTCTATAACAATACACTGATCCAACAAAGCCATTCTTAAATTTACAGCAAAATCAATTTTCAAAACGAAACCACACCAGTCGTCTGCGGTGGCGAACTCCCTCTGCCGGTAGATGTCCCTGGGACGTCTTCAGTCGTCTGCTCGAAAGATGTTTCATATGAACAAGCTAACTTTAATGGAGGGGGTTTGCACGGGATTTGTCTGACAATGGCAGGCGGTGCTCTTATTCTGGCAAAGTGTCTACATTTCCGGCATATGTTTTCAAAACAGAAAAATTCAAATTTGATTGATTTTCAGTATCTTGGGGCTTAATTTAAACTGATTGGTTAAATTCGAACTGCTGCAAAAACATCACAACCAAGTTCAGGTACTGTTTCAAAACCAAACATTACACACTTGTAATTTTTCAGTACATGCTGAGATTGTTGTCTGTCATGTGACAGGTGCTTGCATTCACCCTCTTTTAAAGGTACTGTGCACGTCTTCAGCTTCGGAACACCTCCGTCTTCGGAAAATAATGGATCATCATCATGTAAAGATAGCTTATTTTTGTTCTAATTCTTAATTCTATTACTATGAAATATATAGGACGTTAATATCTGTTCATATTAACTTCTGCATACACTTGTATATAACATTTGGAATCTGTTCCATCTTATCTATATTTTATCTGTTAAATACCCGATGCCGCAACTACTATCGCATTCTTACGATCTGCAATATGTCCAATTTGTAAATAAAACGTCTATAACAGAAACCTCCAAAGAAATAGTCTCATATTCTTGTCTTTAAAGCGTTCCAAAAATATAAGAAGATTGGGATCCATATACACAACTATCTCCGCAACATGATTGACGACATTACTATTAAAATGTTGGATGGCCAGTACAAACTCAATAGTTAATTTTGTATTGTGCAGTATTTTCTCTGGTGCATTTTAAGCTTCATTGAAAAGTACCAACTGACAGTTCAATTTCATCAGCATCTTCCTTTTCTAGTTCAATTCGAATTCCTATGTTGCCAGCATCGATTGCAATTTTGAAGTGTTTCAAAACGTTCTGTGTTGCTAAAATTGCTGCGGTGGTTAATACTGCTTTTAATTCTCAAATATCTTTTCACATCGTTCTGTCTAGAAAGAAATGGTGTTCTTCTTCATCAAATCTCTTAATGGCGCCACTATGCAAATGAAGTTTGGAACAAACTTCCAATAGAATCTGCTTCCTCCCAAAAGTCGGAGCGCCTCTTTTTCCAAACTTGGTCGTGTAAATTCGTCGGTGGCCTTCGTCTTCGTTTTCCTTGAATTCAGTGTCCATGACCGGATTTATTTCTCAAGGATGCCACCTCTGCGTTCGCGAATTCTGTTTTCCATAATTTTGCTTTCCTTAATCGTTCAAAGACACTGCCAACTCTATCTGGTGATCTTTCCAGAACTCAGTAAAGATCACTATCACGGCCAAATAGACGGCACAGTTTGTTAACTGAGACACAACTCTGTTCATGTGTCTTTGGAATGTGGGCAGGTGGGGGGAGGGTCGGTGGTAAGTTCTTCATTCGAATGGGTATCACGTTCAATTGATTACCCGTTTGGTGTTACCACTGCAGACATTTCTTTTGCTTTATCTGGTTAAGGTACCTACCAATAACCACCCAGTAAATCCAACTTTGTGAGTCACTACCTTTTTCAACATTCTCTAAACCGTCTGCCAATGTCGGTATTCAATTACAGCATTGATATTGCAACACTCCACGCAAAATCATTGAGGCCCGTCAAGTTTGGGAACGAACACAATCGTCAAAATTCACTCACTCTGCCTTGGTTCGATGATATCATTGTTGAGCATTGCCTTCGTTTCTTCCAGACCAATACAGGTTTAAAAGGATTGAGTCTGTAGTGGTATTGTTTTATCGGAACAGCAATCAAACGTCAAGCTCATGCGCAATAACATTAGTCTTCCCCATCCTCGTCCTGCGTATGTCCTAATCATGCTGCAACAACCCTGTCAAATGCGTTCTTTGTTGCTGAGACAGGTACTTTATTAACTTTTACGATTGTTTAACGTATTCTGTGGTGCATCAACTGCACAACACTTGGGTTTGATTCCTCAGTCTGTGGCGCAGTTACCAGCACATTTTTTTCCAGTTCCTACTTAATTATATTAAGGTTTCAAATGTTCACATGACGTCTGATACAGTTTTTTTTTTCTCTAACTGGCATCTGTACACGTTCGTTTACATGACTCAACCTCTTCTCTGTTATCCAGTGATCTCTTCTCAATGGTTAACAGGAATGCACCATCTCCACAGGAATAAGTCAGAATTTCAGATCCTCTATCTGGCACCTCCTTCATCATATATTGTGCTCTCTTCAGGTGCATTTTTAGTTAACTCACATGCTCTATTTAATCTCTCCCTCACCTCTGATAGATAATCCAAGTGTGAGGCCTCCCAATTTGGCGCTGTCAATTTGTCTTTAATCAATTTTAAGGGCCTTCACTTCACGTTAGAATGTTAACTCTAAGGGAGTAAACTGAGTAGGTTCATTTGGGGCATATCGATTGGCAAGCAAAACGAATGGGAGACCTTCATCCCACTCATTCGACTAACCCTACACTTTTAGCATTTCATTCAGCGTCTGATGCCGTCTTTATCACGCTCCTTCGGATTCAGGATTTTGCACTCCTGAATTTGAACTTTGTATACATAAGCGATCTATGACATCCTTAAACAACCCAACACAAAAAAAATAAGACCCTTGATCTGATTGAGACTTTCTCGGTGGCCCATACCAATTGCAGAATGCTACTAATTCCTCTACCATCCATTTTCCCTTCATGCTCTGCAATGGAATTGTCTCTGGAAATCTGGTAGACACATCCAATATGGTTCGCAAGTATTGGTTCCCACTTGTTACTCTCGGGAGGGGAACTGCACAATCAGTTGTAGCCCGTGTGAAATGTTCTTCAAATGCAGGATTTCTCAACAAAGGTGTTGGTTTTATTACCGCCTGTGGCTTACCTACCATTTAGCATGTTTGACACGTATAGCAAAATTTAACCACATCTTCGTGCATTCCAGGGCAATAGAAACGGGTTTTGTACATTAGCCTTACTCTTCGATGCATCTCGGTGACTACCTATATGTACTTCATGTACAACCCGTGACATTTCATCCGTGTACACTATCAGCAACACAAACAGGTGCACTTCGGCCCATTTCAACCCTGCACAAACCTGCCGTGGTCTCCAGTTTCGTCTCTAGATTTCAATTTTTAAGATAATAACTATCAGGAATCATCGTTGCCTTAATTTTGAGTATGCATCAATATATGTCGATCTTCTTGTCTCGTCTTTTTGTTCTCAGTCCATTAGCCTTTCAGAACTAATCCCTTCTGCTTTACCCTCTGCCTATTCAGTTTTTCATGCACCATAGCACCAAACAGTTTTCCCGCTAACTGAATCTCAACTCCCTCACCTTATTCGTTAGATTTTGAACTATGGTATGAATTATGGGAGTGGTACCTTGTTACTTTACAATCTAGTAAAGAACCAGGAAATCTTTCCTTTACCTCCTCAGTTTGGTGATCTTCCCTCGGCTTTTCCACGACAAGGGCATTCACTCCTTAATTGGAGCCTTTTAAATTGTTCCCAAGAAGAAACTGGGTTCTGGGAACTGACGCTCTGTCAATCACACCCACTGTTACTTCCCCAGTCTTCCGTTGGCACTCCAACCTGACCTTATATCGGGGAACACTGAACATCTGTCCATCTATCCCACAAATTACCACTCTCGGATAACAGATCAGAAAGAGTGCAAATACGTGCATCTCTTACTCTTAGAGACTGGTTAGATCCTGTATCGTTCAAAATTATAAATTATTGCCCTTCTACTCCTTTCTGAGTCAACCTTACCCACAGAAGCGAATTATTTATAGAGATCAGACACGAGTATCATACCCAGTCACTACTTTGGTTGTGCATTCTCCTGCATTTCCTCGAACTTTCATGGGATTTCCTTTACGACCTTCAGAAATGCCTCTGGCTCAGCTTCTTTTCCCACATCTTTTCCCACAGGGCCTTTCTTTAACGACCAGCGCTGTGAGTTTACGTGAGTTTACAACAGTGGAAAACACCTGAGTTCTTTCACCTCCGTTCCATCCTCTTAGGCTTCCTTTTTAACCTATCAGAAACTCTTACCAGTGTTCTCTACTCTTTGTTTCGTAGTGTAGGATCTCCCCTTATCGCAACTTCTATCCCTCGCAGAATGAATGTCTTGCTGGAAGCTGGGGTTTGCCTCCTGTTTGAATGTATATTCGTGTGCTGCTCTTCTCACTTCCTGAATTTTGGGTTCATTCACTTGAATTCGTATCGTGTCTGGAAGGGGATGTTTTAATATACCTCCAGTGGAATAATCTGAACTTAGGTCTGATCTATGTTTAAGGCCCGCACCCATTTATCAATATGACAATATTTAGTTCTTTCAAACTCAGCAAAAGTCTGACCTGATTCCTTCTTTATGCTTCTGAACGGCACTCGATGTGCTTTAGATACAATTTCATGATCCTCGAAACACCCATTTTTACATTTGAATTATCCCTTTACCCTCATCTGACAGTGTTGCCAAGGTCTCATTAGTCCGAAATTTCTGTTTATTCCGAATTAGAACTACCCAAAAGTCCCGTAACCACTCCATTTGTCTAGCGATTTTTTATAAATGAAATAAAAAAGGCTTTGACATATTTGTATTTATCACTACCTTCTCCCTTCATCTCCATCCTGTTAACTTGATTTTTCTTGTGAAGTCACAACTTCCGAAGTTTAATCTCTCTTTCTGTATTTCTCTCTCTGTTCTCTTTTTGTCTCTCTCTCTTTCTTCTTTATCTCTTGCTCAGCTAAGTACCTTCTGTCATTCTTCTTCCTCTCTCTTTCTTTTTCATCTCTCTCGCTTTCTTCTCTTTCTTTCTCATTTCTCTCCATTTCTTTATCTTTTAACTCGGTTTTCCTAAAATGCAATTTACGTTTTCCTAACTCTACTGCACCTGTCTTTTTCTCTGAATTACCTAAGTGTTTGAGTAATTAAGTTCGACTTTTCTCTTTACGTTTGTCCTTGTTTAGATCCAATCCGAAACACTTCGCTAATTCTTTTCTTTCCTTCGAAAGTTTATTGGCAAAATTGTTAATCGTCTTCAAACCCCAGAACGACTTTAGCAATTTTCAGAGCCACTTTTAACTTAAAAAAACCGCAAGCAACAGAAAGTAAACGGATTTTCTCCTCTACGTTTTAGTTAATGATCTAGGACACGAATTGGCAAGTCTTTGAACTGTTTAAATTTGCCCAAATGTCAGCCTGGGTCTGTCTACAACTGAACAAATTTATGGACTCGACTCCCAGACTCTTATGCCGCGATGGGGAACCCTTCTGCCAATCAAACCAAACCAATCAAACCAGAAAACCTCAGCTCGCCTCATAATCTGTTAAAGTACAATTGACAGATAACTACCTAAATTGCTCTATTAAAGAATACATAAGTAAAAATATTATTTAACTACAAAACAGAACATTAAACAACAACGTTTTACAACTCTAAGTCTCCTTTCTCTTAAAGGTTTTTGATCTACCGCACACTCTGTAACAGTATGCTGATCCAATAAAGCCGCAATAAAATTTAAAGTAGAAACAGTTTTCAAGACCGAACACAGCCGTCTTCTCCGGTGTCCTACTCCCTGTCTAGATCTCCCTGGGTCTTTTTCGGTTTCCTACTGCAGAGATACATCTTATGAAAACGTTACCTTCTGAGAGAGAGTTTGCAGGTAGTCTGTCTGGCGGTGATTTCCTCAGCTAACTTTCCAAAATGTCTGCTTTTCATATCCCAAAGCATCGGATTATCGCATTGGTTCAATGTTGTCAAGGTAGTAAAAATCAAATTCGATTAGTTTTTAATATCTTGGGGCACAGTTTTGACTTATTGGTTAAATTCAAATTGCTGTGATATCGTAGCAACCAAGCTCAGATATTTACTTCATAGCTCAAGTTTACAGACTTTCAAGTTTCAAGTACACGCTGAGACTGCTGTCAGTAACATTACAGGTGTCTGCATTCACTCTTTCTCAAAGATACAGGGCACACCTTCAACTTCATAACATACGCTGCCAGCTCTACAGAGCTCTGGCTACTTCACACTTGGATTATTTTATTCAGTTCTAGTCACCTCGTTATAGGAAAAATGTGAAAGCTTTCGGGTGGGATAAGAGAACATTAACCAGAAAGCTGCCTTGACTGGGGGGAATGTCTTCTGAAGAAAGATTGAGGGAGCTACGTCTTTTGTCATTGAAGCGAAGATGCTTTAGAGAGGACTTGACAGATGTGCACAATGTGTTGAGAGGCAGAGATAGAGTGAATAATCAGAGATATTTTCACATCGTGGAGGAAATTGTAGGAAGGTTTAACGGAGATATCAGAGGTGAATTCTTTACACAGAGATGGGTGGGTGCCTGGAATGTACTCTCAGAAGTGATAGTTGAGTCAGATACTTTATGGACTTTTGAAAGTTTCTTTCATAGAACATGGAAGTTACGAAAATGAAGGGTATGTAGGTTCGTCTGATCTTAGAGTAAGGTCAATGGTGGCACAGCACTAAGGGCTGAAAGGCCTGTACTGTGGTGTCCTGTTCAATGTTCCATGTTCGGTGTAAAATTGGTTGGCAGAGAAGAAACAAAGAGTAGAAATGAATGTGTCGTTCTCAAATTCGCAGGTAATAACTCGTGAAGTACCTTGGGAATCGGTGCTAGGACCCAACTATTCACAATATATATCAATGATTTTGCCAGGCAACAAAATGTCATTCCTCAAATCATGCACATGATATGAAGTTAGGTACAAGTAAGAATTGCGATGAGGATGCACATTTACTTCAGCATTATCTGTAAAGGTTGGATGAAAGACAAGTAAATGTCAGATGTAATATAACTAGTATAATTATATTGCTCACCTTGGAAGCACAAACAAGAAAGTAGATTAGTACCTGGTTGGCTATAACTTGGGAGACAGGTGTCTGCAGCAGGGCCTTTGTGCACCAGCCATTAAAGGTAAGCATTCAGGTTCAGCAGACGATAAAGGTGGCAAATGCTATGTTGGTCTTCATTCGAGTAAAGGAGCAGGGATGTACGCTAGAGTTTAATAGGGGCTTGGTGAGGTCACACCTCGAATAATGTGAACAATGTTGGTCTCCGTTTCTGAAGAAGGGTGTTCTTACTCTCGAAGGAATGCAGCAATTACACTGGCAGATTGAGGGCATGATGGAATTGCCATATAAGGTGAGAGTGATTGGGTTAGGGATTTCTCTCGCTGAACTCCAGGCGAATGAGGGGTAGCCACATGGAGACTTGTAAAACTCTAAGTGGAGTAGACGGTAGATACAGGGCAGATGTTCCCAATTGAGTGTGACCAGAGCCATAGATCACAGCCTAGGGATTCGGGCTGGATCATTTACGATGGAAATGAGGAGACAGTTCTTCACTCAAAGAGTAGTGAGCCTGTGGAATTCATTACCACAGAAAATAGTCGATTTCAAAACATTGAATGAACTCACAAGGCAGATAGATATAGCACTTGGGTGAATGGGGTCAAAGGTTATGGGGAAAAACAGGGTTAATCTATTGAATGGACGTTCATACATTATCGTGATGAATGGTGGCGCAGGCTGTTATGCTCCAATTGCCTCATCCTGTTGGTATCTTCTATGTTACTATTTTTCTATGATGCAGCCTGTCAGTACAGTAACAGACTGCGGGTCGTGCTTGTTTGTCCAATCTTCTCCTACAGGGTGTTACGCGGATACTATTCAACTTTTCTCTCAACTCAGGGTCCTTTGCGAAAATGCATCATCCAACTTACTGTATCTATGTGCAAAGAATAATAATCTTCGTTAAGACTTACTGCCAAGCAGCAAACAGCATTATATTATTGTTTGTCTTTGTGTTGAAGAAGCTGAACTGGAGCGACACAGTCTCAAGTTCTGGTCGTCAGGAAAGGGGAGGGGAATGGTCCTGAGCTCTTACGTTAGGGTGAAGTCACTCTGTCTTTGTTTTCAGTCTTGCTCCATATCATCTTCTTTCCTACTCTCCTTATGCTCTCCATAATTGTCTTCCTCAAATATTCTCTCATCTCCTGTTGTCAACGGGCAGTGTAGTGTGCGACCACACGCTTTTGCTGAGTGAAAAGTGTAGAGCGGGTCCATTGCCTGATGCAAGCTGTACAGATTGGCGATCGGTTTACAGGATATTACTCGGGAAAGAATTTGGGGATGCGTTCACAGGCCACTGCTATGGACAACATAACTCCACCGAGACCGGAACTCACCGATTATTTTGGAAAAAAATCTGAATCAATAATGCTCTTAATCGAGGAAATCTGCCATTATCACCTGGTATCCTCACATGACCGTACATTTACCGTGCTGTTCCTTAACTTTAGTCTTGAAAGGGTTTCGGCTTATTGTTTATTAAATAAACAGGTAAGCGTCGTCCGATATCCAGAAGATCAAGAAACCTTTCTATGTGTCTCGCCCAGCAGATTCCATTCTTATTTCATAAACTTTCATTCGCTTCGATTCTTCAGGAAGAGTGCACTGGGTTTGTGTTACTTTATTTATTCGCCGTTATACCTTTGCTATTCAGCTATCATTTTGATGAATCTGTGCTGCAATCAAATTCACGCAGTTTCAGCTGGCATGCAGTTTGTTTTAAATCTTGTATCTAGCAAAGAAACTGCGAGTTGACTCTTAATATTAATTAACGTCAAAATTCATTTAGTTAACGCAATGAATACAATAATAACAAAATACATTATAAACTAACAATTTGCACCAAAAATCTAATCAACTGTCCTTTGCTTTAACTGAACTCCCGATAATCGTATACAACCACACTAGACCTTAACCGTGGTTAATGTGGCGATGATCATCTGGTCTACTCCCAGCAGTCTCAGGAGTATCTTCTCTTTTCGGTGGTTGGTCTCAAATTACGGCTCCTGAATGTGGTGTTGCAGTTTTCCCTATACTTAGAAGTCTTGGCAACATTTTAGGAGGGCCCTCAATGTTTATCACTAAATTGACCAGAGCTCGATGACCCTGAAAAATCGGGCCCAACCGGGTGCTGCAAGATCAATGGAAAAGTGACTCTTGGGCACTCATTCCTGGAGGTAGTTGGTGCACGTAAGTCCTCTCATACTTTCCAAAGAAGGGTGTCAGGTGTCCCTGTGCCTGAAAAACAACTCGATTTTTCTGGTTGTCTTGGGAATGGCATTCAGGTTGATACTTCTCAATTGAAATTCAAATATATATCGTACTGTCTGCAGCTTCTGGATCAATTAAATACTGTCTGAATTTTGCATCATGTTTATTAGCACATACACTTTGATGAAGGCTTGGCTCAATTTACCAGCGTGTCTCATTTCTTGTGCATTCATCGTAAATCCAAAATAAATCCGTCATTTCGAGCAGCTTATCTAGCCACATTCCCTCCTGTTGTGCATGAATGCGAAGCATGATTGATCATATAATCAGAAACCAATCTCGATGCAGTGATTAGGTGAGCAGCCAGGCTCAGGGAAAACGCAACATAAACTTAAATAGATAGACTCTTATCAGTAGCATATTCGAAAAACACACCGAGCTGCCTGTCAAGCAAGCATAATCAAACTATGTCGAAAAGGAACAAAAATATCTTAGAACGGGCTGGTGAGGCGAACGTCGTAAACTAAAAAGAAATAATAATTTGGCGAAATGAACAAATGCAAAAAAAAAAATCACAAGAGAAATCAAACACACATCGTAAAACTGGAGAATACTTCACATAAAGAATAGGACAGAATATTTTACACAAACACAGAAAAGAATATTTACTAGGTTAAACAAATAATTAAACAATCGCAATCGCATTTAATCGGCTCGTGGAGACGGTAAAATCAGTGAGGAATCCAGATTGAGTCTTTCTGATATTTCTATTTCACACTCGGCAAGTTTGACTGTCAGGATAGTGCGAATTGCTTTAATATCTGTATTTCCCACATTGGCATCATTGACCTGCTGAACGATCTTGGCGATCGTTCTATGGACTGTGCCCAGACAGATTTGAATCTGATGTAACTCATCCAGAAGGAGCTCGAGACCAATGGTGTACTTCTTCAGGTAATCCTCCAGAGTTTGCCGAATTTCCTCATTCACATTGAATTCCACCCTTTTGGTTTTGTGTATATTTATTAGCTGAGTTGGCACTACCCTGACAGGCATGTTTTGCCTCAGACGGAAGTTGCTTTGGTGATCCTACAATGTCCCGTCTCATATTGATATGTGTTAATTGAGCATGAGGCAATATTCCCTTTCCCGGGTTCTATGGATGCCCAGATTGCAAGCCTCCATGTACGACCCTGTCATGGCAAGTACTGAAGACATGCCAGAGTGCCTATAAGGATACCACGATTACACATGGGGACAACATGTACCATGTATGTGACAGGGGTTCATTGGACTCGGCCAAAATTTCATACGCTATTTCATACGCTGCAAGCAAGGATGCTCTGAAGTGTGGTATATTGTTGGGACTAAGCAAACGTTACAGCAAAACATGAACGGGCACCACAAAACAATCACCAGCAGAAGTATTCCCTCCCAGTTCAGGAAAACATCAGCGGTCTGAAACGTTCGGTCTCGGACATTCCAGTGACCTGTTGCAAGATGGACTCCGGGACAGGGAACAACGCAAAGTGTCCTAGCAGAGGCTGATAAACAAGTTCGGTGTCCCGGAGGATGGCCTCAACTGGGCCCTTGCGTTCATGTCACACTGCAGGTGACCACACTACCTTCTACACTGTCTCTCTTTCACACACACAAATACACTCTTACATGCTCAGACTCTCATGCAGGCCCTCTCTGATTTGCAAGGTTTCTCGCATATGCACGCATGTACAGCACCAATACTCTCACCCACTCACGCATCCTCTCACAAACTTATATCACTTCACACTCACACACACATTTTGGCGGGCTTGCACACATACGGATACACACTCTCTCAACTGCACTCACGTGCATACATATGCTGTCGCTAGGTCATTGAGCATTTCCCTTTCTGTCGCTTCTCTGCTCTGTGTTTGACCTTCCGTCAACTGTCCTTAACTTTCGTCCCAATCATCTATGAGTCTAATGGAGATATAGTCTTTTTAAGTCGGGAAGAGTACAACTATGTCACTTAGGGTTCTGGTAAATTTATCAACATAGTTAACATTTTATGGTAGATGATATTAGAGAAAAATTTTCCAATTGGGGTAAAATCTAATCTGTTTTGTAAACCGGGGGTGGAGTCAGGAGAAGTGGATTGGGTTTTAGGCCGTCCCTAGTTGCATACAAAACGACCTTGCACTCTACGATTTCCAGGGCAACGCTGTCCGAGTTCCAAATCCCTTATCTGAGCAGTATGCGAAGCATCCCATCTCGGGGCACACGTTGGTTGAGAATCCCCATCAATCATATGTAATTTCTGTGCTCAGATAACAATCAGCTGAGCTTCAATTTGTGTTTTTATATACTTATATCCAAATATATATATTTTTTATAAGGATTTAACCACAACAGACCATCCTCACATTTGCCTTCATCCATTGCGCCAAACCTTTTTTATCATGGGTATACACCTCTTGGTCTGTTCGATGTTATTTTTTGTTGTTTCCAGGGTTGATGATTATCGCGACGAAGTAGATCTTGACGATGTTCTATGTGGTCGTGTTTGTCCTCTTGAGAGATCAACGTTGTTTCCATAGTTGTCCTTATCGATTGTCAGAATAGTTTAGAGTAGGTGTAATGCAAAACACTGACCTTCCCACACCTTTTCTGTGCTGCAATGGGAACCCCATTTGGAATGTTAATTCGGGTGGAGAAGCGCCGTACTTTCCAAATTCGATTTACAGTGACAAATGGCATGATATTGGAGTGATCAGAGAAGATGCAAAGAAGGTGGTCATTATGCTAAAAAAAATGAAAATGAGGTGGTCGTTGTAACCTGGGGATAGAAGCGAGAACGAAAATTATGTACAATGAGCGATGTCAGGAAAACCGAGCAACAGTAATCTGGTCAATGCCATCAGTGCGTATAGGAATATAATTTGGCAGAACTGGCTCTGTGGAGGCATGCGAAATTAAGGAGAATTCAGACCATCAGTATCTCTGACGCCTTGATTTGGCTGCTCTCAGCACCTGTTTCATCATATTGACTAATGAGTTAAATAGGCACGAAAAGGGACTCGTGACTTTGTCACAAGTCCTCGGTCTCTGGGGGCGTGGCAAAATTATATCCTCAGGGATGGCATAGTTGTTAGCACTGCTGCCTCACAGTGCCAAGGACACGGGTTCTATTCCAGCCTCAGGCCACTGTGTGGAGCTTGCACGTTCTGCCCCTGTCTGCCCCAGTTTTCTTCCAGAATCCAAAGATGTGCAGGTGAGGTGAGTTGGCCATACTAATCAGCCGTTAGTGTTCAGGGAGATTGAGGTTAGGCATATTAGTCAGGGGTCATTAAATGACAACAGGGTTGGGGAATGGTTCTGGTTGGTTACTCTTCAGAGGTTCGATGTGGATTTGTTCGGCTGAAGGGCCTGTTTCCTCACTTTCGGGATTCAATGATTCCCGGTTCCCATGCCCATGTTCTCTCATTCCCTCATGTGCTGAATGACGAATCTTAGCATTTCACAGTCTGGTTCAGTCTGCTTTTCTCTGGTCTGAACGAGACTTTCAGTATTGTCACATATCCATGTGGTGGAGACACCGTTTGGTTCTTTGTTTTACAGACTTGGCATCTTTCGATTTCCTTTTTTATCAGTGAATTATTGGAGAATTCTGTCGTGTCCGAACCGTTGGGAGTGTGTAACGTGTCCGTGCTGTCAGCCACAAGAGACGTATGCTCAACTGTTAATTCTGTGTTAAAACGGGCTTCTTTCTCCAACACCCAGAACGTTCTCCTCAGAACCCATGTCTCATTTTGGTTTGGATCTGCGGGATCGAATTCCATATATGCCATCCTGCTATCTTCAATGGCATGCGAAAATAAAGATCTTGCTTACTTAGCTTAGTTAGCCTCGAATAACTGACCCCTGTTGAAATCTTGCGAGACTCGGCTAAAGTGCGCCCAAAAGCGACAGGCAAAGGCAGTCTGGTGATCCCGTTTTTTTTTTTGCCCACGCATGTTTAACCGCTCTATGATTTCGATCTTGTTGTAGCCAATTGCCCCTCTTTTTCATTCTTCCCTCTCCCTTTCTTTATCTTCTAACCCCATTTTGCTCAGATTTAATTTAAGCTTTTGTAACTTTACTGCACTTGCCTGTTTCTCGACCCACCGAAGTGTTTGACTAATTACCTGAGACATTCAGCTTTCCCTGGGTCAATCCAAATCCAACCTCCTTTCCAACTCTAAGTGCATCGCCTCTTTCTGTACTTATAAGCTTCCCTATCAAACTTGAGAATTGTCTTCAAACGCCAGAACGTCTTATGTAATTTTAAGGGCCATTTCTCTCACTTTTAATTGAACCAAACACAAGCACCGGAAATTAAACAAATTGCCTCACCCACGTGTTATTGAAAGATTGAGGGCACTCATCGGCAAGTGTTCAAATCTACTGGGTTATTTTACTCAAATCTGCTCAACTGTGTCTAAATTTCAGACTGTTTGTTTCTAAACCTGTCCAAATCACGGAACGAGCCTCTATCCATTCCCACCATTGGTTAGCTATGTTGCAGACCCAGATACAATGTAAATGCTGAAAACAGACCTTGTCCAGAGTGGGATAACCGTACCCTGAGGGATCCCTTAATGATTGCACCGTGCAACAACAAAAAGACGAGAGCATCATCCGCAGAACCTTCACTAAATTTCCAGTCACAGAAGTAAGTCAAACTGGTGTATCCGTGGTTAACCCACTCAGTGCCTCCCTCTCGTCAGTTTATGTTCCTGGCGGATTTAACATTGCATCTCTGCACAGTCCCAGTGACCTTAAATATAAAGAGTTCAATTCTCCATTGAGGTCGTTGACAAGATACCTGCACAATTTTCTGTACATCAGTCATGATCATAGCAACACCACTGTTGCCGTCCAAGATGAATGGTGTTGCCGTCCAAGATGAATGGTGTTGCTGAGGAAGCGATGGCTCATCAGGATGATTTCTCGGGTATCAATCCACTGAAACAGATAATTACTCAGGCCTCGGAATTGAATCACACCACGGCTGACTTTGGAATTTGAATTCGTTATGTAACTGGAATTAAGAATTAATGACTCTCTCTTCTATTGTCAGAAAACACATCTCGAGCATTAATATACTTATGGAAAGTGACCAGCCACCTTCACCTGGTATGACCTGGATGTGACTCCTGACCCTCGAAATATACCAGTGACTCTGAACTGCCTTTAGAGATGGGCAGCGACTCAGTTATATTAATCACTATAAGATCAACTGGAGATCGATCCAGACAGACATAGGAACCGGCGATTTACAGCACGTGGACTGCAGTGGTTCAAGGCTGCAGCTCAGGAACACCTTCACAAGAGCATCTCGAAACGGGAAATAAATGCTCACCCAACCAGGGAGATTCACGACCATCACTGAATAAAAGAAGATGACCATACGAAGGGAGTAGAATATGAGGGACATAAATCAGTTTAAACAGGTATTTGGAATAAATAACAACATGATATTTAGTGATATGGGAATTTGAAGAAAAAGAAGCTAAATTGGTCACACATGCTATTTCCATCCTAGTTGATACTCCACACAGCTATGTTTGCTTCTGGGTTTTGTTTTCTCAGTCTATGTTACTCCATATAATCAACACACTCCTTCTCCACTTTCAAACAAGCATCCCTGTCACCTCAATCAATCGCACGATTTTCCAGCTGCTGTCCGTTCCAATATATGGTCTGTGGTTTCGAAATGGTAAATTTGGTTTTCTCCCACCTGAACCTGCTAATCTTCTCAATGTTCCAACCACTTTCTCTTTCTGTTTCTCAGATCTCTTTCTGATCTTTCAGATCTCTAGCAACATTCTTCGTTTGATTTGTCTTTTTATTTTCATACTACATAGGATGTCAGCATCATTGGCATTGGCAGCATTTGTTGACCATCAGACATTGCCCTTGGCTGTGACCTTTCCACAAGGCAATATAGAGCCAAACACATTGTGGTGCGTCTGAAGTCTCTCTTAACCCAGACCACGTAACAATGTTAAACATATTACCAAAGGACATCAGCGAAAAAGACAGTTTTTTTGACAAAATGATGTTGGTATTATGGCTGCTATTAGTGAAATTTATTTGCATACAATACTTATCATTTGAATTTAAGTTCTGTCATTAGTTGTAGGAGCATTTGAAAGCATGGAGTTAATATAAAAGTCTGTGCCTCTGAATTACGCGCCCTGGGACATTATTACTGTGAAACGTTGTCCCTCTCATAAAGTTATTTGAGAGACAAGAACAAGATTGTGGTCAAAATATTTGTAATTGGACAAGTGGCCAGTTGAGCCCTGTAACCATAAAGTCTGAATTTTACCAATGGGTAGGTAATAGCTTATTTAGCAAAAGCACTGACATGGAGGTGGAGATTGGGTATTTCTGGAGCTGTTAGTGAACGCGCTTGGTGATGAGAGAATAATGCAACATAATTAAGTTTATGGCAAAAAGCTCCCTCGAGGTTGCAAACAGGCTTGTTCTCCGTCTTTTGTGAGAGGAAGGTGGAAATTCATGCATAACGAATGGAATTTTTCATTGAAACTGAAGACAATAGTTTCTGTCTTTGCCAAATGTGAATAAAGTACATAGGAATGATGTTCAATTGGTATTAGCAATCAATAAATCAACAGAGATAGCGAGACTTACCAGAAACACCGACAACAGCAAGAATGGGATTGCAAACCGTATGAATATTCATCAGTACCCCACCTATCTTGCAATAGAATGTTCCCCTGCAAAAATAGTGAAGACTTCAGAATAAACTCCTGTCCATTGTTGTCACATTCCAGTCTAATGCTCTCAGATTCTGGTGCATTTTTCGAACATTCCAAGCTATTGTTCTCAGATTCTGATCCATTGTTGGAACATTTCAGTCGAAAGCTCTCAGATTCTAAATGTTCCTCCCTCTCTCTCTGCAGCTGCTATTCCCTGTTATTGTCCGAGGTGATGCAGCTGCTTCTGCAATGAAATAATGCATTCGAAGAAGCCCCATACTAATAGCAGAGTGAAACCCTCCAGTGAGACAATTAGAATCCATGAAGATTAGCATCAATCACTGTTGCTGAACAAACAGTTCCAGTTAACACCTTACACTACAGCACTTTCAGCTTACAATAATAACTGGACTGGATTGGATGTTGATGTCGCTGGCTATTTGGGCTTATCTCGCATCACGAATTGCTCTTATGATGTTATTGGTGAGGGAACGCAATGGTTGTCACTTTTCATCGCCGAGACAATTCTACTGTGGTGTCCATGTGCAATGCTACAGCTGCCTGCACCACTGCGCCTCCCCCACATAAAAGTGCACAATTAGAAGATCTTCACTGGGCGTAGTTGCCCTGACCATTCACAGGAAATGTAGTTTTCGCTAGAAGTTCTTCTCACTTTGTATCTTCAACACGCAATGTTTCCAAGGTCATTGTAGTTTATTTGCTTTAGGCAGTAACATGTACATGTCTTGACTTCAATCCAAAGCCAAACGTGGCATATACAATGATCGTGTTCATTAAAACCCATGGCTTAATTAATCAGGGACAGAATGAATATGGCATTGAGTCGGAGACAGAAAGGAATGGGGCAAGTGGCTGTGGATGCAGGAAAGGAGTACCGTCATGTTTCCCAGACACCATCATTATCATCAACATCATCATCATCAACAACAATCATCCATTGCTTTTGTTTCGTGAAGTGCAGCTGCCTCTAAAATGTCTATTCAGATACAAATTTCCAGAGATTCGTACATTTCGTGGGATATTCACAAAAAGGATTTTTTGGGGATATAAAGAAGCAACAGACTCTGGTGTTTTACAAATGTCATTGGCACAACAGCTCTAATGCGAACAGGAATGGATCATATTCTCCAAATAAAGTCAAGCTCAACATCTAGATCTGTCAAAAACGGAGGAAATGGAAGTCTGTGTCCGAAACAGAAAATGGTGCGGCAGCATCTGGAGGCAGATTCAGAATTAACGTATCGAATCTGATATGAGCCTGTTCTGAAAAAACAAATGCCAAATTGGTCTAAAAAAATTGCTGTTTCACTCTGCTCTGATTTTTGCCAGATCTGATATGTTTATGCAGCCCTTCCTTTTTTTTAATCTATTGAACTTGTGCAATTTGTCTGATCTGAACTGGAATACTGAAGCTGAACTTTTATTTGACTCTCACGTATTTGATTATGGATAATAAATGAGAAATTACAAACAACCTGCATTTGACACGTCCCTAAATATCAATGATGTGTTGCATTGTGATAACTCGCCACGAAAATGTTGCACTCAGTGGCACTGACATCGCATGATCAATCGTCTGTTAGATTGAAACTGATGGGAATCTTTACCTCATGTTATGTTCCTGATGTCGCAGGGCTCATAAGTATCCAGCAATGGCTTACCTTTCTGATACATTACAGCAAACTGCAAAAACGTCAATATATTGTTAATTGTAGCAGGAGGTTTACGGGGTTTTTTGTCAGCACTGGCCTGGGTTGGATTTATTTGTCATCCCCAACAGTTCTGGAGAAGGTTGCAGAGAGCTGCCTTCTTTTACCATTTGTCTCCCAGTGGCGCAGACATTCGCAAAGCTGATTTGGAGTGGATTCCAACAGTTTTAACAAACAAAGAATTACTCTCTCGTCAGGATGGCAAGTGACTTGGAATACAACATGCAGGGACTGGTTTTCCCATTGCTCAACCGAGGATATTACTAAACTCAGGATTGTCTCCAAATCCCATTGATCACAGTTTTGTTCAGGATCTTTGGTGCCACGCTTCGTCAAGTTCTCCTTTGATGGCAAGATAATTTACTGTGATATCACTTCAAACATTCGGGAAAAAAATACTGGAGATGATGGAGTCTGTACTGAAAACCACCAGTGCTGAAGAAACAGCGGGTCACACAGCATTCAGTTCTCTTTTGAACCCACATTCCTCACTCTCCCAGGCAGGGCAGTCCAAATTCTGACAACGCCCTGAATAAAGAAGTTTCTCCTCATCTCACTTTTAGCTTTTTCACTGAAAATCTTGAAATTACGATTTCTAATTACTTTTTTCAGAATATTCTTCTTTTTATGCCCTGCAATTCTTTTCATACTGTGAGCACCTCAATATTTTCACATCTTATTCTTCCTGGAGCAGAAAACACTAAGCCTGTTGATCGCATTAACCTTTAATTTCTGAACTGCTGCTTTGGTTCACAGCCTCATCTTTTATTTGATTAAGTTCTCCAGACTTGGACAAATAAACCTCTCCACCAGGATACTGATACCCCTCTAGTGAAGATGAAAACCTCTTCGTTTAGCCCTGGCAGAGATCGCAATGATCCAAAAATCTGAATCCCACGCCAAACATCAGTTCTTTAGCTACAGCATATTTTGATATTCCTTATCTCACTTCAATGTAGCACAGAGAAAAATCGCAAGATTACAACCTTGGATTTCCTGCTTTTCAATTTCCAGCCAGCTCCCTGAAATTGCCTTGTAGGACCTTGTCACTGTTCCTGCCTACGTCGTTTATACCAATGTGTAGCACAACCGCTGGCTGTTCATACTCCCCCTTAAAAATGCCCTCAGCACTATCAGAGACATCCTTGACCCAGGTATCAGTGACACATCTTCTGAAGAATTATTTATTGTGCTATTGCAACACGAGTTGCTGAGTTTGCTGAGCGTTTGCAGCAACTTCTAGCTTGTCCCCAATGATTATTGCTTACTGATCATTATCTATGCAACAGAGACTTGAAAAAATCTGAGTTTAATCATGTAGTGGGTGGTTTGTCTACGGCATGAGCTGTCAGAGGAAGTAGTGGAGGCTGGTACCATAACAACGTTTAGAAGACATCTGGATTGATGTGTGGATAAGAGCGTTTCAGAAGACATAGGCCAAATATTGGCAAATGGCACGAGGTTAATTTAAGATAATTGGTCAGCATGGACGTGTTGGACAGAATGTTTCTGTTTCTGTGCTGTACATCTCTATGGTTATTTTCAAACATTCCATGAACATCATCTTGTTCACTTCACCAGTTCAAGAACTGGAAAGATATTCACTGCATTTCGACGTCTGACCACTTGGAAAATAACGTATAAATTCACAGCCTTATCAGAATATCATTACATTCTGTAACTGCAACAATTCTTTGTATTTATTCCAATTCGGTCTACACACACACACACACACACACACACACACACACACACAGACACACACACACACACACACACACACACACACACACACACACACACACACACACACACACACACACACACACACACACACACACACACACACACACACACACATATATATATAGAGGGTACTGACAAAGGAAAAGTGGACATTTGTCTCGAAAAATACTGTATGCGTTATTCACTGTTGACAATATAGTCACAGATCAATGTGTTTGCAGCCGGTAGATGTGTGAAGATGAGATCAGTAATGTTTCTCTTTTAGTTGTTCCCTCCCCACCTGGTGCAGATCCAGTCTCGGAGCGATGTCCTTTTGTACCCGACCATCTCGATCGGCAATGCTGCTGCTGACCCCTTTTTACTGGTCGGTTTGCATTGATGCATCCAATAGAAATTCTCCAGTTTTGCCTCTCATTACTCCCTCCAAGCTTTGTTCAATGCGGAGGGTCAGTGATCTATCAGCTGAGGGGGGGAGTCAGCAGGAGGGGTCCGTATCAATATTTCATCTGACATCATGAGGCTGAGTAAGAGGAGTTCGCAGGATGTTTCCGTGTCGGTGTTTGATCTGATGCAATGAGGTTGAGGGAGGGGAGTCTGCACGAGGTGTCTATGTTAGTGATTCATGTGACAACATGAGGAAGAGTGAGGGGAACAGCAGGAGGCTCCCGTATCAGTGTTTGATCTTACACCATGGGTCTGAAGGGGTGGAGACAGCAAGCCGTTTCTTTATCAGTGTTTCATCTGACACGACGAGGATTCATTGTGTCACATTGTTGCTTGAGTAGGCTGTATAACTGCCAACACTGACCACAGCTCCCAGATATTAGGGAGGAGCAGTTAGCAGGACCCACGGAGCTGTTTAAAAAAATTGTTACTGTAAACCGAAGGGCGTCTGCTGTGCTGTATGACACTGACACTATGGCTCTTGCAATTGAACACTACACAGTGTCACGTTTTCTGTTCCTGCCAATGCAGGACTGCAGAAAAAAATGTCGAAGTCCATATTACAGAGAAATGGACATTTTTTTTCTTCACGATGTCACCATACAATTCCGTTTTGAAGCTGTCCACCTGTCCATCTATATCTTTCCATGTCATTATCTCAAGCCGCTACGTCCATCTATATCTAAGTGACGCTCAACATTTCCAAAAACCTCATCAAAATACCGACGAATGTAATTTGCGCCAGTATCTACACTCACCTTTCTCTGAAACCGCCTCCAGCTTCTTCACTTCTCTCGATCTTTGCTGCCTCCTCCAGCCCCTACACCCTGCTCTATCTCCGTAACGTTCTCCAGCCGCTACACTTCTCTCCATCTCAAACCTCCTTCAGCTGCTCTACCCCTCGCTGTCTCTGGAAACACCTCCAGCTAAGTCACCCCTTCCTATCTCTGTAGGCTCCTCCAGCTGCTACACTGTTCCCTATCTTTGTATCCTGCACCAGATACTGCACTTCTCGCTATCTCTGTCGTCTCCTCCATCGACTACACCCCTCCCTATCAATGTAACCTGAACCAGCTATTACACACAACCCTATTCTTTTAACCTCCTCCAGCGACAACTCCCATCCCTATCTCTGTAATTCCCTCCTCACCCTTTAACCTACCGACCTCTGTAACCTCTCAAGCTACGACACCCTCCTTATCTCTGCAAACTTCAGAGCTATTCCAGCCTTCGTCTCTGCTGTGAACTTTCCCGAAACTCACTCTCATCCCAGTCTCTGTAATATCGTGCGGAAAATACTTCCTTCCAGATCTGTCTTCTCCACCATAATCGACACACTTTCATATCTCAGTAGCCACCTCCAGACACTGCTCCCTTCCTCATCTCTGTAATACCCTCCAGCATCTGCAATCTATACTATTCCTGAAACGCTTCCTGCTCCGATAGCCTTCACTAACTTCGTAGCATCCTCCATACCAGGCACATTTCTCTGTTTCTGTGAGACTCTGAAGCCCTATCCTACTCCTTAACACTGTAAACTCCATCACCTATTACAGCTCTTCCTGTCACTGTAACCACCAACAACATATATATCCCACACGCTCTCTGTGACCTTCAGCTCCTACACTACTACCGATCTCCATAACCGCCACGATGCCATACATAACTTCTGATCTCTGTATTCTTCTGCAGCCCCCGGCAAACATTGTCCTCTGTGCAATCTTATCAAGCAGATACATACCTCGACGTTCATATAAGCTCATGCAGCCTCCATACAAGTCTCAATTTCTACATTTCTTCCTGTTTCTGTAACCTCGTCCGAAACTGGCATCCCTCTCTATCTCTGGAACTGGCTGGTGACCCGAAAACATTCCTTCTCACTGGAACCTCTACCTGCTATTGTATTCCTCCCTATCGCTAGACCCTCGTGCGGAATTTCTCGCTCAATAACTCCGTAATCTCCTCTAGCTCCTACGTTCCTCCTTATGGAAGGAATGGAGGAATCACCCTCCCATTCTGTGTACACTTCTCTGGAGGTATAATCCTGTCGCTGAAGCATCCTCTGGCCCCTTTACTCCTCTTTATCTTTGCAACTCTCATCAATAATGAGAGCCGTTCCTATTTAAGAACCTGCACCAGCAATTACATAATTCCCCATCTCGCACAACCCACAAGCACCAACTCCCTTCCTTATCTCTGTAACTTCCACCAGCTACTTAGTAGACTCCTCCTTATCACAGTAATCCCCTCTCGCACATACGGCCCTCCTACCTCTGTAGATTTCTCCAGCATCTTCACACATGCATTTTGTTTTAGCCTCTGCCAGCGCTTTAATTCTTCATATCTCTGTAAGCAGATCTAATACCTACACCCCTCCCTATCGTTATAAACTTCTCAAACTACTACATCCCTCCTGATCTCGGTAAATATTTTCACTCCTAACTCTGTAATGTCTTCCAGCTCTACACCATCCCATATTTTTGTTCTGCAGTCGCTGCACAACTTCCTATTTATTTATACTTCTCCAGTTTTGACACTGCTCACTACATCAATCATCGCCTCCAGCGTATTTCCATCCCTCTCACAGTTGCCTCCTCCAGCATCTGTATGACTCCTATTCATGTATTCTCCTCCAGCACCTGCAATATTCGATATCCTTGTATTGTCTACCAGCACCTGCACTCTTCACTATTGCTGAGACCCCCTCCAGCATGTATATGCCACTACCCCAAAAAAATTATCTGGTGACTCAGCAGACACTACTTCATCAGCGAGAGTGGGGCAGCGTGAGCCGCGGGGCAGCCGCAAGATAAATTAGAATATAATATTCTTTTCTCAGCAGAGAGCGGCGCGAGCTGGGCGGAAGTGAGGTTGGAGCGCAGAGCTGGTCGGGAAGGTAAGTGATATATCAAGAACTTACCTCGACGCCAACGGTCTTTTCTCAGCAGAGAGCGGCGCGAGCTGGGCGGAAGTGAGGTTGGAGCGCAGAGCTGGTCGGGAAGGTAAGTGATATGTAAAGAACTTACCTCGACGCCAACGGTCTTTTCTCAGCACAGAGCGGCGCGAGCTGGGCGGAAGTGAGGTTGGAGCGCAGAGCTGGTCGGGAAGGTAAGTGATTGATATTTGAGTGGGTGTGTGAGGGAACCTTGGTTGACGAGGGAGGTTGAATGTCTTGTAAAGAGGAAGAAGGAGGCTTACATAAGGTTGAGGAAACAAGGTTCAGACAGAGCGTTGGAGGGATACAGGATAGCCAGAAGGGACCTGAAGAAAGGGATTAGGAGAGCCAAGATAGCGCGTGAAAAATCTCTGGTGGATAGGATCAAGGATAACCCAAAGGCATTTTATGCATTTGTGAGAAACATGAGAATGACGAGAACGAGGGTAGGTCCAATCAAGGACAGTAATGGGAGACTGTGTATTGAGTCGGAAGAGATAGGAGAGGTCTTGAATGAGTACTTTTCTTCAGTTTTTACGAATGAGAGGAACCGTATTGTTGAAGAGGAGAGTGTGAAACGGACTGGTAAGCTAGAGGAGATACATGTTAGGAAGGAAGATGTGTTGGACATTTTGAACAAATTGAGGATAGACAAGTCCTCCGGGCCTGATGGGATATATCGTAGGATTATGTGGGAAGCAAGAAAGGAAATTGCAGTACCGTTGGCAATGATCTTTTCATCTTCACTGTCAACGGGGGTGGTACCAGGGGACTGGAGAGTGGCGAATGTTGTGCACCTGTTCAAAAAAGGGAATAGGGATAACCCCGGGAATTACAGGCCAGTTAGTCTTACTTCGGTGGTAGGCAAAGTAATGGAAAGGGTACTGAGGGATAGGATTTATGAGTATCTGGAAAGGCACTGCTTGATTCGGGACAGCCAGCACGGAAGGGTAGGTCTTGCCTTACAAGTCTGGTTGAATTCTTTGAGGAGGTGACCAAGCATGTGGATGAGGGTAGAGCAGTGGATGTAGTATACATGGATTTTAGTAAGGCATTTGATAAGTTTCCCCATGGTAGGCTGATGCAGAAAGTCAGGAGGCATGGGATAGAGGGAAATTTGGCCAATTGGATAGAAAACTGGCCAACCGGTCGAAGTCAGAGAGTGATGGTAGATGGTAAATATTCAGCCTGGAGCCCGGTTACAAGTGGAGTTCCGCAGGGATCAGTTCTGGGTCCTCTGCTGTTCGTAATTTTTATTAATAACTTGGATGAGGGAGTCGAAGGGTGGGTCAGTAAATTTGCAGATTATACGAAGATTGGTGGAGTTGTGGATAGTGAGGAGGGCTCTTGTCGGCTGCAAAGGAACTTTCATATGATGCAGAGCTGGGCTGAGGAGTGGCAGATGGAGTTCAACCCTGCCAAGTGTGAGGTTGTCCATTTTGGAAAGACAAATATGAATGCGGAATACAGAGTTAACAGTAGGGTTCCTAGTGAGGTGGAGGAACAGAGGGATCTTGGGATCTATGTTAATAGATCTTTGAAAGTTGCCACTCATTTGGTTCGAGCTTGTAAGAAAGCCTATGGTGTATTAGCATTCATTAGCAGAGGGATTAAATTCAAGAGTCGTGAAGTGATGTTGCAACTGTACAGGACTTTGCTTAGGCCACATTTGGAGTACTGTGTGCAATTCTGGTCGCCTCACTTTAGGAAAGATGTGGAAGCTTTGGAGAGGGTGCAGAGAAGATTTACCAGGATGTTGCCTGGAATGGAGAATAGGTCGTACGAGGATAGGTTGAGAGTGCTAGGCCTTTTCTCATTGGAACAGCGAAGTATGAGGGGTGACTTAATAGAGGTTTATAAGATGATCAGAGGAATAGATAGAGTAGACAGTCAGAAACTTTTTCCCGGCTTACAACAGAGTGTTACAAGGGGACATAAATTTAAGGTGAAGGGTGGAAGGTATAGGGGAGATGTCAGGGGTGGGTTCTTTATCCAGAGAGTGGTGGGGGCATGGAATGCGCTGCCTGTGGGAGTGGCAGAGTCAGAGTCTTTGGTGACCTTTAAGCAGCAATTGGATAGGTACATGGATGGGTGCTTAAGCTAGGACAAATGTTCGGCACAACATCGTGGGCCGAAGGGCCTGTTCTGTGCTATATTGTTCTATGTTCTATGTTCTACTGACCTGGTGAGTCAGCAGGGCGAACGCTGAACAGGAACGGACACAGTCACATGCACTGCTGGGAAAGTTATCTCGTATATTAGTGAAGATGAAAAATCCAAAACATGACACGTGTAATGTCTCCCACCCATCCTTTTCCTCCTCGAACACGAAAAAAGGTGTGGTGGTTCATGAGGTAAGGATTTTCTAAAGTTTCCTTTGGCAATTTAGGGCAGTGCGGATGGAGACTCGGACAGTTCCATGCTGCTCTTGCAGGATGTGGATAGTAAGGTTCACCACCAGTGTCCCTGTGGACTTCACCTGGGAGAAGTGCACTCAACTCCAGCTGCTCACAGACTGCGTTAGGGAACTGGAGCTGGATGAAGATCACATCATTCGGGAAGCTGAGGGGCTGATAGTCAGTGGTTATCGGGTGACAATCACTCTGACATAACAGGATAAAGGCAAGTGGGTGACGTCATGGGAGGGAAAAGGAAACGACAGACCGTGCAGGGATCACCTTGGCCGTTCCGTTCATAATAAGTATACTTTCGGCACTGTTAGGCTGGATAAACGACTGGGGAAAGCCACAGTGGCCAGTTCTTTGACAGTGGGCCTAGCTCTGCAGCTCAACAGAGAATGGGGCAGAATAGAAGAACGATAGTGGTAGGACTCTCAATGGTAAGAGGAACAGACAGGAGATTCTGTTGTAACAAGCGAGACACTAGTAGGATATGTTTCCTCCCGGGTGCCGGGGTCACGGATGACTGAGATCGAGTCTTCAGGGGAGGATGGGGAGCAGCCAGAGTTCCGAGCACACCTTGGTAATGACATCAGTAATAACATGATTCTCTTCTGCTGGCAGAACATTACACATGCGTAACACCATCTGTGAATAAAGAGGAAATTACTCTCTTATTCCCTTTTAGTCTGTCCCCTCTGATCTGAAACAGATGCCCTCTAGTCCTCGCTTACCAAACTGTGGAAAAAGGACTGAGTGATTTCACCCTATTCATGCCTCCCCTGATCTTGTACACTTCTATAAGCCTCTCCCCCACCCCTACCAGTCTCCTAAATTCTAAAGAAACATATGCTCTCGCTTGTCCAACCTCTCCCGATAACTCAGACATTTGAGTGCAGGCAACATTCTTGTAAATTTCTTCTGCACTCTTTCCAGTTTAACAACATCGTTCCAAGAGAATGGATGGGAATCAGTTTAGCTCAGTTGGTTGGATCATTGTTTTACAGAATAGTGTGATGCCAATAGTGTGAGTTCTAATTCCAATCACCTGGTTGAGGGTAACATGAAGGACTTTCCTTCTCGTCCTTGCCCTTTGCCTGGCGTCTGGTGGCCCTTAGGTTGAATCGCAAAAAAATGTCGCTTCTCTCTAATGAGTGTAACCCCTGTGGTCTGGTACGACTATGGCGGTGCTTTCTGTCCATTAGTTATGCATTCATTACTTTCTTGATTTCGTCGATCATTCCAAACTGTGTCTCAGTCCAAAGGGAGAGTTTGATGTCCCAGTGAATACGGGATTATTGCATGAAATTAGCATAAGACAAAGACATAGGAGCAAAAATATGTCCATCAGCTCACTGAGTCTGCTTTTCCTTTCAATTCGGTTATTTTTTATCTGATAATCTGCCATTCCAATTTCCTGCATTTTCCCCCATTACTCTTGTTTAATAATCTGTCTCGCTCAAAGTTGAAGATATGTAATGATACAGCCGTAACAGTCTTCAGAACTTTCTGCAATGTTTCCCTCCCACTAATGTGAGACTTGGTGGTCTTTAATCCTATGTGGTCTTTTTTGGAACTCTGTGTGAAAGGTGAACCTATATTAGATGTTGCCCTGTCCTTGCACACCTCTCTATGGGCAGAGGTAAAACAAAAAGGAAAAAAAAAATCAGAGCCTGTCATCTCTTCCATCTTCTCCAACATCAGCCTCACATACAGTTCATCCAGATCGTGGCGATTGCCCACTCTTTATCCCACACAAAATTCCAGTTCTTCCTCAGCTTCTGTATCACTATGATCAAGGTTCACACGGTCACGCTCCCTGAATGCAGTAACTGCTTCTCCAGACTTAAGGCCGATATGAAGTATGTGTTCAACGCATTCTCTGGCTCCGTGTACAGGCTGCCTCCTTAGTCTCTCATACTCCCCATTCTTTCCAAAGTTATCCTCTTGCCCTTAATAAACCGATAGAATATCTTTGTATTCCTGTTATGCTAATCTGTTAATGTTTGAACACGTCCCTGTTTGGTCTTCTTCTCACTTTCTTCAGTGTAGCCCCGTAATTTCTACACTCTTCCAGCACCTCCACTGACCTGCTCAATTGATACCTACAAGCTTCTCTTGCCCCTTTTATTCCGTTATGAATATCTGTAGACATCCAAGTGTCTCTGGACTTGTTTCCGAAATTTTATCTTCGGTGTAACATGTTTGGCCAACAATCTCATCACTTCCATTTTGATCATGTGATAACGCCCCAAGCCGATCTGCTGCAGCTTTACCTAGATGTTACTGTATTTTGGTCAGATCCTGTCTTAATTTTGATTTTAAAAAAGTCTGTCTCCACAATGCAAAACCTTATAATTTTCAAACGTTTATTTTGGCTGAACAAACTTAGAATGTTTAAGTCAAGGTCACTGGTCCGATAATGCTCTCATCACGTGCCTAGAACTCCTGACTGGCTTCCTTCTCCATAACGAGGCCCCATCATTCCACTGTCCATTGTTCTGTCGTCTACATGTTAATATAAGGAACTCTCTGGTATAAATTTCAGACCCCTCCTCAAAATTCATCACTGTTCCAATAAACGTTGGTAATTGAAATGCCTGAATATAGCAATGATATTACTGTTTCTACACACCTCAGTGAATTGATTATATATGTATTCCTGTAGTTTCTTCTATCTGGGGGTTCATAATATGTCACCAAAAGTACGTCTGTCATCGTTTTGATCTTCAACAGAATCACACTGCCTCATTTGAAGATCCTTCCAAGATATCGCCCCAGTTTACTGCATTAACTTACTCCATAACTCATAATGCAATACCACCTCCTCTTTTACACCCTCTCCCGCCCTGTCTATAGCTAACGTACCACAGAATACTGACTTGCCCATCCTGACCTCCCTCACCCACGTCTCTGTGATGACAAATGCGTCATACCTGCGCATGTCACCTCGTTCTCTTATCACCACTGCCTGTCCGATAATACGCCCAGCATTATGTTAAGCGCATCCAGCCTGGAATATAACAGCTGGAATCATCTGTTCCTCGGAGTTCTTCCTTCATTCACTTTTTTTTTATCAGGCTGCCAAAACCATGAACCAAAATATTTACACTGGGACTGAATATTTTTTGAATTTCAGTATTTTTTTTTTCAAAAATGTACTGATCAAATGCACCTTCCTAGAAATGAGCAGTCACCTCCACATTCCATGAGTTTGTGGTGATTATTTCCTCCCTCAGGTTGCAGAGACGACAGCCATCAGTAATGTAAAAAGTGAGAACTGCGGATGCTGCAGAGTCAGAGTCGAAAAGTGTGGCGCTGGAAAAGCACAGCAGATCAGACAGCATTCGAAGAGCAGGGGAGTCCATGTTTCAGACATAAGCTCTTCATCAGGAATACATTGGCGCCTTCCCCATGTTTTCTATTGCATGATGCTAGGATATTGGGAATTGTACTCGTTTTGGAAGGCCGTTTTGGAAGGTATATAGTTTCGAATTGAAAAGCAGTCAGTCAGTCAGTTGGAAAGGACATGATATTGTGGACAAATTGATTTGAAAAGCACAGACTGTTTCGCTCAGGTTGTGGAATCGCATCAATTGGTGAATGTGTGAGGGAGTAGCGTTTATGAGGTCAGGAAGTTGGGGAGGGGCTTTCAGCCATGGCTTCCAGTTATGTTGCACATTGTAATATTCATTTGCGTGTCAGTACAATGCGTGTGTGGTGACATATACCAGGCAATATCCACCAAGTTCAGTTTTAAAGTGATTCTTCGCTTGACATTTGCTGCTGTTTTCTTCAGACTCACTCTGTTGGATGACCCATCTATTAATCTCTGGCCATGAACACAGATATCACGTTTTATTTTGTTACTGGAGAATGTGAAAGTGACATTTATTGGATATGGTTTCAGAGGATTCACTGTGGGACGCAAGATGCTACAGAAGACTGTAAAACTGTAACGTCTTCATAGAGTTTCTGGTCGAGGCAGCAGATGGATGGAGTCCCTGATGCAGGCCAGATGTCATTAACACAAGTAACCTGTACAGTGTGATTCCCGCACTCCATTTCCATACATCTGCTCCCTCTGACTGAAGACAGTTTCTGTGCTGTCACTGCTATCTAATTTGGACAGCATTAGCATCTACACTGAAAACAGTAATAGCCTGCTCACTATGTCCATCCACCCAGCCCGGCCAAGGTGGACTCCAAATGATTTCTAGTGAAGGAATGTTTGAGTGCCAGCCCTGACCCAGCTTGGACACTCTCTGCACAGATTCAAGATCGGGGCAGTGTGTCACTCAATGTCACAAGTAGCTGTGAGGTCCAGTCGAACTGTACCCGAATTCAGGCCTTTTGGAATCTACTTTCCATGTCCGTCATGATCGCAAAGTGATGTATTTACTGGTCAGAACAATAATCTTTTGTTTGCTATGTTTTGTGAAATGAGGTGTGATTTCTCAACTGCACAATAATTGCATCATCTTCGTAAACAATTGAGTTGTTTCTACTTTTACAGAATTAAAATATAAACATCTACCAACATTTTACTATAAAAAAGCAAAAAATGCACATTTTATTTTATACAGAAAACAGAACGTGTTATCTGTCTAATGCGATGCTCACAATTTCCTATTCAATGTCAGTATTCAAATAAATGAATTGCCGCTAATCATTTACAAAGTGGTTAGCCTCTGACTGATTACATATTCAGAGTGATCAAACGATTAAACAAGGAAATACAATTATCCTTCTTATACAGTCAAATATAATTAATCAATTTACTTTCGCACTGAAATGTGCGAGCTTCAACTGATTGTCAACAATTAAGAAATGGCAATAATTCGACAAGCACTGTGAATATTAATTTTAATAAGTGATTTGTGTTATTAAATTGTAGCAATCAATACGTTGAAAACTTGCGACTTTTTCAATGAGTGTTATTTAATGTGAATTGCCGTAAGTGAAAGAAAAGATACACTTTTTTAGTGTGCGTGGAAACTCCGTATTTTCAAAGCGTGTTGTGAAAACACTGAAATATTTGCTTTGGTCATTGGGGTAAAACTTTTGAAATATTTATGATCTGTGTACAAAGTAGACTTCATCATTAACCTGAACTGTAATTCTTGCATTTTACATGGTTCTGCAGCACCAAGTATGTTCAGCTGTTTGCTTGCATTTACATTGGGAAATAATTGGATACTGGCTTTTATTAGCATCTGCACAAGATAGCGTCCAGCATTTTAAAGTACAGAAGGAAACTGTTTGGTCACTGTATCTGAATCAGTTCTAGAAATGTCTCCCTAACTCCTCTCATTTGCCAGCACTAACTCTGTCCGCCTTTATATTCGTAACTTCCAAATATTTGTCCAGATTGTTTCTCATTTTTCATCCACAACTCTTCCAGGCAGCCCATGACTCGTTTTTTTTTAAAAAAAGGCTTCATTCCTACTGCCAGAAAACCGTGTTAAAGTAACGCAAATGTACTAAGAATAATGAAGCCATATGGAACAATGTGGATCAGTCTCCCTGTGCAGCCTCTGCTCCATTTGTGTGTGAGCATCTCTGAGACCTTCCTGCTCGTGTATTAGTGACTTGACAAGCTGCATTCGTCATCCTGTTTCTTTGTAAGTGATTTCAGGTGTGAACTGGTTTCTTTCTTAGCCCGTGTAAGTGAAGCGTGGGAGTGAGCAGATTCCGTGCCTCCTTGTGTAATTAGCAGGGGGTCTAAATGGGCGGTCCCTCTCCTTGTCCAACAGTTTTGTTGGGATTAATGAATTGCCAATATTATTGTGAACCCAGATTAAGGTCCTGAATGAGCTTCACAGTTTCTGGTGGAAATGTGGTGTCTGGATGAGCTGTTACGTGAGTATTACTCAAATGTGAACAACATGATAGTGAATGTTGGCCAGGTCTTGTTGCACATGGACACAGACTGCTTCAGGAGCTGAGAGGCGACAAATTGCTCGGAACATTGTAGAAACTTAAATTAGTGTACGCACTTCTGCTCAGTGTGGACTCAATGTGCTGAATGGCCTCCTTCCATGCACTGTCAGAATTCTATAATGACCATCGAGAGGTGTCTGGGCTCAGGACGCAACGCTGAGGATCTCCTTCAGAGATGTCCCACGGCAGGTAGAAAGGATAGTGAAGAAGGCATTTCGTATGTTTTCTTTTATTGATCAGAGTATTGCGTACAGATTTTAGGAAGTTCTGTTGCGGTTGTGTAGGACATTGATGAGGCCACTGTTGGAGTATTGCGTGCAATTCTGGATTTTTTCCTATCGGAACGATGTTGTGAAATTTGAAAGAGTTCAGAAAACATTTGCAAGAATGTTGCCAGGTTTGGAGGATTTGAGGTACAGGGAGAGGCTGAATAGGCTGCGGCTGTTTTCCCTGGAGTGTCGGAGGCTGAGGGGTGATCTTATAGAGGATTACAAAATTATGAAGGGCATGGATAGGGCAAATAGGCAAAGTCTTTCCCCTGTATTGGGGAATTCCAGTACTAGAGGGCAAAAGTGTAGGGTGGGTGGGGAAATATATAAAGGAGACCTAAGAGGCAACATTTTAACACAGTGTGTTACGGGTATGGAATGAGATGCCAGCGGAAGTGGTGGAGGCTGGTACAATTGCAACATTTAAGAGGCATTTGGTTGGGTATATGAATAGGAAGGGTTTGGAGGGATATGGGCCGGGTGCTGGCAGGTTGGACTAGATCGGGTTGGGATATCTCGTCGGCATGGACGGGTTGAACCGAAGGGTCTGTTTCCATGCTGTCCATCTCTATATGACTCCATGGCTTAGATGATTGTTATCCACTGATAATAAACATCTTCCCTTGAGCTGTAAATGACTGCAAACAGTCGAGGGATCACAATCGATTATCCTTCAAAGCAATGTTTATCAGAATTCCTTGATGTCATCCTCAGTCACATTTACTGTCCTGACAATAGGGCCAATCCTTCTGACTTGAAACCCTGTGTTACCTAACTTTTTCAGGTTATGAGGTAATGTTTTAGGAACAGGGAATGCTTTCTTCAAGCAGATGGTAGGGAATGACAGCAATTCTGTTTTCCAGAGAACCAGGGAGCAAGATCACTGAAAGTATTTATAGAGAAGACATATGGATTTTCACCTGAAGCAGAGTTGGCGGCTGTGAAGAGTTTAACATTAAAGATGATTTGAGAAATACAGAAGATGTGCCTTGATCTTACTGAAAGTCAATGCATGCTTGGAGGGTGAACGAAATGTCCAGGTTCAGATGATCTCGCATTCTGTTCATGGAAATGTAGTGGATGCAATTTTCCTGAAGTTTTGTCATTGATTGTTGCAGTCAGTGAGACAAGAGAACTTTGTGAGCCATCTCTGGGGGATGTATGGGAGCTGTATTCACAGTGAATCTCGATCTACAGCATCAAAACAAATGAAGCACATGTTACAAAGAGGAAGACCTATAAAGAGAGATGAGGGGGTTCTTTTAACAATCATATTTTTCAAACTACACAAAGTCTATACGACAGTGTTGAGGGGCTGAATGGGTCTTCTTTTTGTCCAGTCACCAGATTATAGCGGAAAGTGGCCTCCAGCCGTTCCTGATGACGGTAGGATTCTGGATTCCTGATGTAGGGTTTTTGCCCGAAACGTCGATTTTCCTGCTCCTTGGATGCTGCCTGACTGGCTGTGTTTTTCCAGAACCACTCTAATCCAGACTCCAGCTGCTACTGTCTAGCAGGTTTGAGGGACTGAATGGAGCCCAGGAACATGGGACTGAGGAACAGGAGTGGGGCATAAGACACTTTGAGCCTTCTCCACGAAGATTGTGGCTGATCTGGTCTTTTTCTCAACCCCACCCTCCTGACTGAATCAGATTATCCGTGACTGACGTCTCTGTCAAATGTTTAACTAACTCAGTTTTGAAAAACATGTAAACAGAAAGGCAGCACAAACTTCCAATGAGGATAATCACTATTCAAAAGACCATTTTAGCATTTTTCCTCATCCCTTTCACAACTTAAAACGGCATGGAAAGAGACCCTTTAGTCCCACTTATTAACGCCGACCAGAAATCCTAATCATTTCCAGTCCCATTTGCAAGTTTCTGGCACATATACCTCACACCCTTCATATTCATATCCCAATCCAGATGTCTTTTCAATGGATGTAGGTTTGCTCGCTAAGACGGATGGTTTATTTTCAGACGTTTTGTCACCGTACGAGGTAACAACTTCAGTGAGAGTGAGGACTAAGAACTGCTGATGTTTCATGTTTTCTTTTTATATGTTTGGGTTTCTTTGGGTTGGTGATATAATTTCCTGTGGTGATATTATTTCTTTTTTTTTTCTCAGGGGTGTCAAACGGGGTCCAAGTCAATGTGTTTGTTTGTAGGTTTCCGGTTGGAATGCCATGCTTCTAGAAATTATCGTGCGTGTCTCTTTTTGGCTTGTCCTAGGATAGATGTATTGTCCCAGATGAAGTGGTATCCTTCCTTATCTGTATGTCAGGATACTAGTGAGAGTGGTCATGTCGTTTTGTGACTAGTCGATGTTCATGCATTCTGGTGGCAAGTTTTCTGCCGAGTTGTCTCATGTAGTGTTTGTTTTTCACGGTGTCAAATACGCTAAAACCTGCCCTAAAATGGGAAACAAATGCCGTCTGGCAGAGTTCAAACCACGAACAGCTGTTCTTCGTGCATGAATGACTAAAAGAAAACAGTTACCACTGAAATGTCTTAAATACAAACCTCCTCTTAACACCCCGCTAGCCAAAAGAATAGCAGAGCACAATGGCCGCAGAAGGCTAAGAGAAATGATTAACGATACCTACAACAGATCTACAAATAAAACCGGAAACTTTGCATCAAAAATCTTTACTCACTCATGGAACAGACCATGAATGGACAGACACAGTACAACGATCCACAGATATTAGACTGCGACAAACACAGAAAATGAGTAAACTGGACCTGCAGAAAACACTAGACAAACTAATACAAAATAACAACACTGACAATCCAGAAGCATGGTTCAAAAAAATCTTATTTGATCGAACCTTAACTGACACTAAGAAAGCCGTCTTAGTAAAAGGATTAAATTGCAACTTCCAGGAAGTGTACAAGAAAGTTTTTTTTCGCAGCATTCGGAACAGCGCTGAAACACAACCAAATAACGGAAGAAACCCACCACACTAGCAGACAGGTAGTCACACCAACATTACGCAGGAGAAAGGAAGGAATCACACTGAATACACAAGAAAGGAAAGCACGAGAAAGACTAAGAAAAGATAAAAACATTTGCATTCTACCAGCAGACAAATGACGCTTCACAGTCATTTTAAATCAAAGAGACTACTTTGAAAAAGTGAACAACAAGTGGCGGTAGACCAGACCCCACAAATAGAGAACCGAATCACAGTTCCACACAATAAACTTCAGAAATCTGGAGAAATAAATAAGGCCGACTTCAAAAAAGTGAGACCAGACAGATTCAACACTCCACGCATCTATGGATTACACAACAATCACAAACCAGCAGCGACCCTCAGTCCCATAGTCTCGTTACTTGGCACACCTACTTACACCTTGGCCAAGGAGCAACACCAAAGACGAAAACGCTTAATAGAAAACTCAATCCCGTCCATCCACTGAACATCGTTCCTGACCATGATCAAAGAAGTAAAGATAGAAGAGGATGAAATAATGATCTCTTTTGATGTATCAGCCCTGTTCACATCAATCAACATCAACATGAACAAGGCAACACTGACGACACTATTAGTAATCCCAAAGACACATACACCAGACACCACCAACTTCAACAGGAAAGACAGTATCGTCAAGCTAGTGGACCTATGCCTTACGACCCACTTCACCTTCAGCAACAAAACTCACAGACAAGCTAATGGAACAACCATGCAATCTCCGATATCAGGGCTCTTAGCAGAGATAGTAATACAGAGACTCGAACAAACAGCTCTGCCAATCATCCAACCAGAGCTTTTGGTCTGCTACGTGGATGACACCTTTGTCGTGACTAAACAAAAAAGAGGAGGAAACCTTGAAGACAATCGAAAATATACTTACTGGCATAAAATTCACCAAAGAAAGAGGAAAACTACAACAAACTACCATTTGTCGATATCACAGGAGAGTGAACAACCAATTTGGAACTTCAAACCCGCGTCTACAGGAAAACAATACACATGGACCAAATTTTGAACTACAGAAGCAATCGCCCCAACATCCACAAACGAAGCTGCATCAGAACATCGTTTCAACGAGCCACCACCCACTGCAGCACAGAGGAACTATGCAGAGCGGAGGAAAATCATTGATACAGTGTGTTCAAGAAGAACGGTATCCCAATGAAACCACTTCCCCAATTCCTCAGCAGAAAACCTAAACAAGCTGACAAGGTACGTCCAGAAACTCTTGCCTCTCTCCCCTACATCATAGACATCTCAGAAATGACTGCCAGACTACTCAGACCACTTGGAATCACGGTAGCCCACAAAGCACCAACACACTAAAACAGCAGCAAACGAACTTGAAAGACCGTATACAGACAACAAGTAAAACTAATGTAATTTAAAAATTACTGTGCACACACTACATTGGATAAACAGGGAGAAAACTAGCCAGCAAGATACATGAACATCAACTAGCCACAAAACTATAGGACCCTTTCTCACTAGTATCCCCATATACAGAAAAGAAATGGTGCCGATTGGACTGGGACAACACGTCCATCCTCGGACAAGCCAGAGACATGCAGTAAAAGTCCTCGAAGCATGACATTCCAAATGGAACTCTATCAACAAACATTGATTAGACCACGTTTACCAACCCTGAGAAAAAGAACAGGAAATGACATCACCATAGGAAATGACATCATTACAGGAAATGTCATCACCAGCCCAAAGAAACCCAAACATATAAATACAAAGCAGGGAACATTAGAAGTGATTATTCCGGACGCTCACTGAAGATGTTACCTAGTATGGTGACGAAACGTCTGAAAATGAACCTTCCACCTCAGCGAGCATACCTACATACCGAAACTCATCCTGATCTACAAATCTTTGGAAAAAAAAAACGATAATGCCTTTTAATGCAATTGTATCATCCTCCACTAATTCCTCTGGTCGCCAGCTCCAGAAACGAACCACCCCCTGCGAGAACAAGTCGTCTGTAGCTGTAAAATCTTTCACCTCTCACCATAACATATTGCCCACTATTTGTTGACTCCACTAATCTGAGATAAGGACGTTGAATATTAATACTATCCATGCACTTTTTGATTATTATCAACCTCTATAATGTCATCGCTCAGACTCCGACGGTCCAAGGTAAAAATGACCCAGTCTGTCCAGCCTCTCCCTTTATTTCAAACCTTCCAGTCCCGGCAACAATCTTGTAAATCTTTTCTGCAGCATCTCACGTTTAACAGCATTCTTCCTATTGCAGCGGGGGGTGAACCGAGTTAAACACAGTATTCTAAATGTGGCCTCACTAACCTGTCCAACCGCAACACGACCCCCCAACTTCAATACTCAATGCTCTCACCAATAAAGGCGAGCACAACAAACGCCTTCTTCACCATCCTGTCTACGTGCAATTCTACCTTTAAGGAACGATGAGCCGGCAGCTTTTTTTAACAACACTTTTCAGGGCTTCACCATTAATTTTATAAGTCATGCCCTGCTTCACCTCACAAAAAATGCATAAGCTCATGTTTATCTAAATCATACTTCACCAGCAACTACTTGGCCTTTTGGCTCACTTTATCGATGTCCCATTGAACTCTGACATAATAGAACATAGAACAGTACAGCACAATGGAGGCCATTCAGCCCTCCATATCGTGCTAGTCCTTTATCCTACTCTGAGCTCAAATTAACCTATTTCCTCACCAATTTACTATCATCCATGTGTCTATCCAAGAATCCCTTGTGTCCCTCATTTTTATGATTCCACGACCACTGCTGGCAGCGGTTTCGACGCACTCACCACTCTCTGAGTAAAGAATCTGCCTCTGACATCCCCAGTAAATCTTCCTCCAATTACAGTTCCGCTCTGTGTTTGACATGCCGCCATGGGTAAAAGTCTCTCTCTCGACACATTCTATCTATTCTTCCTAACATCTTGTACACCTTTATCAAGTCACATCTCATTTCTTTTCTCTCCAGTGCGAACAGTCAGAAATCCCTCAAACTTTCTTCATAAGGCGTGATTTCCAATCCAGACAGCATCCTGGTAAATCTCCTCTTCTCCCTCTTGAAACCTTCCATATCCTTCCTATGATGAGGCAAATAGAATTGAACATAAAATTCCAAATGTGATCTTCTTCACCGTCTACGATATTATTTATTTTGTTGATAAGCAAACATGATAATCATGGAAATATTCACATCCAAATCATTTTCAAACATGATGAAAATCATCAGATTCAACACTGATAATTGCTGCACACTGCTGGTCACAGGCCTCCTGTAAAAAAACATCCTCGACCCACACACTCTGTCTCCTATCTACAATCCAATTTTGTGATCAATTCGCGAGCTCATCTCGGATCCATTTATGACCTAACCGTACTAACTTATCTGCCGCCCACAATCTCGTTGAATGCCTTGTTGAAGTCAATATGAATAACATCTACCACACTGACTTGATAAATCTTCTTCATTTCCTCTTGAAAAAAACTGAATCAAGCCAGTAAGGCTCGATTTTCCATGTGTAATACCAGATCTATAATCAGTCATTCCATTTCGAAGTAAATGTACATCCTATCCCTCAGAATCCCGATCAACATCACACCCACCATTGATGTCAGGCTCACCGATCCATCATTACCTGGCTTTCAGTCACGATTTCCTTTTCTCGTCCGTCTCCACAAGGGGGCACAGCAAATGCTAAATGTAAGCAAGTTCGTTGTGTGATAAATAATACAGGGCTCACACTGAATCAGCGTCAGTGTTAGGAATAAATCAAGCAGATATTTTAATCTGCTAAAATTAAGCATATGACCAAAACAGGATTACTCGATCATTGATGGAAAGAGGAATGACAAACAGTTTAGATACTGCAAATATGGGTAGCAATGTTTCCCTTTCTAAAAATACTGACAAACGCACATTTAAGATAATAAACTGAGAAAGAAAATATCTGTGAATCGTTTACTTATAAGAAATTTGGTCGAATATGAGGTGGACTCATGACGAAAGGAAAAATTAGGGATATTCGCTAAATATATTCACCTAATGAAGTTATTCTTACTCTTACCAGCAGTAGCAACGGTATTCCTCCCCGGAACAGATGGAATTGGATGAGTTCCCTTTGCTTCAGGCAATGGGAGATTCCAATTAGTCCTCAACAGGTTGTAAGATGGAAAGATGACAGAGGAGTCTTCAGCTTGTACACATTGCTGTGGAGGAACACGGAGAGAGCGAGGGAGCAACTTCCCTTCTCGGGAAGTTAGAATTTCCTCCTCTCCGAGTTCAATCACACAATGATGTTATCCGACCTCCAACTGGGCCACGAGACTCTCCTTGAACAGTGCCTGAACTTCACCCCATCATATCCCCTGCTCCATGTAGATGCATCATTGCTCTTGCCATACACAGAGCCATTTCCTTTGTAACAAGAGACCTCACTTGATTTGAATACACGTTTATATGTTCCAATTAAGTTTTAAAAAAACGTTTAATATCTTACAATACGTATATTGAAATGAATGTGTCTTATACTTAAACTACTTCTGAACTTTAAATCTGCCATTCAAGATTAACTACCCACTAGGTATTCACTAGCTATATTCTTCTCAAGATCTTGTATGTCAATAAGAACATCTCTCGTTCTCAGTGCTAAACTTTTAACTATTCATAACATAATGCCTTCATTTCAAGAGCGAGAAAAGAGAAACATCGTTTAATTGTTTTGAAAACAATTATCTTTTTCAGTTTAGGGACACATACCTACACACTGCATCGGATGTGATCTCAACAATGTCCAGTTGAAAGACATCCCTGAAATCATACCCAATGCCCAGAGCAAGAAACAGTAGAATTGCTTTTTCCTTCCAAATGACTTGATGCATCTTCAGACCTGCTTCATGTGATTCATATAGCAGGACACATAAATCCCACTGTACCACCATGTTCTGCATTATTTCTTTATTTAAATAATTTGCAGTTGCTTTATCTTTTCCCCAAAACACAAAGTTCCCATCGCCCACATTGTGCTGTTCTTTTCTTGCCGATGGCATTGTTAGTCCCCTCCCCTCTCTGTACCTCACTGCAGCTGCTCTGATTCCAATTTAAATCTTATCGAATGGTTATGCTGGTGTATGAGCAAACGGAGCTCCATTCCATTCAACTCCTTCATCCAAACGATTAATCGATATTGTAAATTGCTTCTGACCTCACATTGATCCCTGAGGAATTCCAGTAGGTACAGCTTGCCAACCTGAAAATAAGTAATTATCTCTGTTGTTTACTTTCCACTAGCTAAACTGGGGTCCCCTGCTCCTGTGTTGTACTCTTGGACAGGCGGCATGACCTCCTCCTTTGCTGTGTAGCTGGCTGTCACGATGTTTTTGAGCACAACAATACTCCATTAGGACATTTGTTGTCAGATCACCAGGTAGAAGTCGTAATATCAGTGTTACTAATCCCTGATAGTTTAAAAGATAAGCACACAATGTAGAATAACATTTGATTTGAATGCTGCACGGTCAAAACGCTGTCTTTCAGCTGCAGCAATCAATCTCGTTTGCTTTCTCAGTCAGGTGTTCAATTTACCCCGGACATATATTGAGGAGCAGAGGAAATATCACATTAAAGTCAATAGAGTGGTGCTGGAAAACGACAGCAGGTCAGGGAGCATCCGAGGAGCAGGAGAATTGAAATTTCTTGCGTAACCGTCCATCAGGAATGACGCTTCCAGTCCGGAAGGATGAGATAAAAATGGGAGGGGTATTGGGTCAGGGGAAGGTAATTGGGAATCCGATACATACGTGAAGGTGTGGCAGAAGGTGATAGTCGGAGAGGAAGATGGAAAGGATAGACGGGAAAGGTGATGTACAGGTCATGAAGGCAGTGCCAATTTGGGATATGTCTAGGAGACCTGCACCAACCAGCCCCACAGTTATGCAGCTGAACACTTCAACTGCCCGCACACTCCACCAACGACATGCATATCCAAGGCCTCCTTCTTCGCCAAACACTTCCAATCCAACGCCTGGAGCAAGAACGCCTCATGTGCACTCCTTCTGAAGAGATTTCCCGCTCGCCTGATTAATTTGCGTCCCTTTAACAACGCAACCAATACAGATAATTTTCATCATTAATTCCAGTTTTGGCCGTGTATACTGTGTGGAAAGCTTCCCGCGGTCACTGAACATTAAAATTTAAAAAAAAATGTCACTGTGGGGTTACCTGATACAGGTTCAGAAAATCATGAGGGACATTGGTAGAGTGAACGAGCAAGGTCTTTTTTTTTCCTTGTGGTGAGGTTGTGCAGAACTAAAGGGCATATGTTTAGGGTGAGACGGCGATGATTAAGAAAGTTTCTCAGCGGCTACTTTTTCATCCAGAGCGTGGAGCATGTATGGAGTGAGCTGCCAAGAGGAAATATTACAGACTAGTAAAATTACATGATTTAAATGGCATTTGAGTGGAGGTATGAAACGGAAGGGTTTTGGATGGATATGAATCAAATGCTCGCAAGTGGGACGAGATTTGTTTAGGATGTCTGCTTGGCGTGGCCGAGTTGGACTGAAGGAGCAGTTTTAGTACTGTATAATTCCCTGACAGTAACAGAATATTTAATTCCATTTCTGTGTAAACTCTTACAGAGGACTAATGGTCTCCACCATCTCATTGTCACGACCCTGACTGGCTGAATGGGATTCTCATCTCCCTCTGTAATAGTCTCGAGTTGTGAAGTGATAGAACACCGCATGGAGTAGATACTGCAGTTGCCATTCGGCCCCATGAGAAACAGATCATTTTAGAAAGACCATGGCTGGTCTGTTTGTGAATGAACACCATTTGCTGTTTATACCCAGTAAATATTGACTCTCCTGTCCATAAATGGTCAGTCATGGTCAGACTTGAATATCTTCAATGACCCATTGTTCCTTGTGCCCTGGGATGAAAACACCACAGACAACATCTCATGAAGGAGACGGACACAACGTTTTCTCAATCGTAAATGGGGACCCTCTTAATTTTAAAGTGTATCAACCTCACAGCAAGTCACCTCCTCTTGTGAGAAATAAGTACACAACAATTATGAATAGACATCAACCATTTAGGTCCTCAAACCTATCCCACATTTTTATTGATTGTTCAGCAAACTATTTGTCAAACTCTATGTTCAGTGCACTCTTGGGTAAACATTTCCATTACCGTAAAACATACAGCGTACGAAAGTGGAGCAGAACTTAGCCATTTGGCACATTGAGTCGAATCTAAGAACAAAGAAGAAAGAACAGAAAAAAAATGTATAGCCCACGAACAGCCCCTTGACCCTCCAAGCCTGAGCCAATCCAAATCCATTGTCGAAACCAGTCGCCCAATTCCTAACCATCTGTATCCTTCTGCTCCCCATCGACTCATGCGTCTGGCTAGACGCATATTAAATGAATCTACTGTGCCTGCCTCTACTACCTCTGCTGGCGACGCTTTCCAGTCACCGACCAACCACTGTGTAAAGCACCGACTGCGTGTATCCACTTTAAACATTTCACCTCTCACCTGGAATGCGTGATCTCTCGGTATTGAAACGTTCACCATGGGAAAAAGTTTATCTCTATATACCCTTCATGATTTTGTGGACCTCAATCAGGTTCCTCCATTAATCTCATATAATCGAATGAAAACAATCCTCACCTACTCAAGGTCTCTTCATTTCTAGCATCTTCCATACCAGGCAACATCCTCGTAAATCTTGTCTTCACCCTCTCCAAAGCAGCAACATCTTTTTGGTAATGTGGCGACCACAACACGACACAGTATTCTAAATCCGGCCGAACGAAATCTTGTACAATTTTACCAAGACCTGCTAGCTATTTTACTCAATACCCCGTCCGATGAAGGCAAGCATACCACATGACTTCTTGACAATTCTGTCCACCTGTGCAGCAACCTTCAGTGCACGAGCACCAGAGCTACAAATCTTCTCCCAAACTTTGAACACCTTTATAGGCTTAATCCTTTAAAATCCAGACAGGTCCAGAAATAAGTAGAGTCCATGATTGAGCCAGAGCGAGTGGAGTTCACTGATCATCTTCATTCCCAAACTGGGCGGTGCTCAACGATTTTGCGTGGACTATTGGAAGGTCAACGCCTTTATAAAATCGGACTCATATCCAATTCCGAGGACTGTATCAATACATTTCGAAATCAGTTAAATCACCAAGGTTGAATCACTGTGTGGTTAAAGGCAGGTATCCTTTGTGGAGATGGCGAAATGAAAATCCGTGTTTGTCACCCCAAATGGGCGATGTCACTTTAAAGTATTGCCTCTGGAATGAAGGACGCACCCGCCATATTTCAAAATCACAGGAACACGGGTGTGGCGGGAATAATCGACTGTACACTCTGTTTGGACGATGTAGTGATCATTATTAAGTCCTGGAAACGTCACATGGTATTACAGGCAGAGCTGTGTGAACTACTATGTAGAGGAAAACACATAATAAACTTCAACAAAACTGCAATCACAAAAAGAGTGCTGTCTTTCATCAGCCAAAGGGTCGGTCTTGGAATGTTGATCCAATGGAAAGCAATGACAAAAGCCGTCGAAGAATTTGCACGACTAAACTCGATTGACGAGGAGCTTCGATTCTTAGGACTAAACGGATTCTATTGGAAGATTTTCTTCCCAAAACCCATCAGTGAAGTGGAATGGTTAATCGATTTTCTGAAGAAGAACACAATGCTTGGGAGGACAGAACAATGTCAGAAGGCATTCGAACATTTGAAATCAATATGAACAAATGGACCAGTTTGAGCGACATCAAACGTTTCAAAACGTTATCAAGTTGCCATCGATGTTCGTGACAAAGTAGTTGGAACTGTACTTCCACAGGAAGACGATGATGTGTTTGTACTGGCAGTTGGTTTATTTTCGAAAAAACTTAACATCCACGAAATACTCCACGATCGAAAACGAAATATTGAGTGATCGTACTGGCCTGACGACATTTTAATGTGTATCTTACGAACAACTTATCAGAGTCGGTTTTCTACACGGAGTACACTGCTCTGACGTTCTGGGAACTCTATAAACACAAAAATATGTGACCATATTCTAGAATCTCAAGTTACAGACGGTTAATTTACATATTGTTTATATTGGGGTCTTATGAATGTAATTGCAGATGTGTTATCCCGGATTTAACTGATAAACCACAGATAATATTGATATCTATCCATTGTTGTACTTAAGTACGAAGACGATGATATGACGTTAAATTGTGTTTAAGGAATAGAGAAATAAAGAAGCCATATTTTCATTATGATGGTTTACTTTCCCTTAAAGTGGGAGGTGTTACAAAGGTTTCGAAATACTACGCTCTTAAGAGGGTTGAAAAGCTAAAAGAACTGACACTACACGATATGTTAGAAGAATGTAACAATGAAAGTTTGGTCGAAAATGTAGCAGTAGCTAGGTTGCTCTGTGACAAAGCTGCGAATGTGTTGGCTGGAAAAGTGCAGCAGGTCAGGCAGCATTCAAGGAGCAGGAGAATCGACTTTTAGGGCATGCGCCCTTCTTGAGGAATGAGGAAAGTGTGTCCAGCAGGCGAAGATAAAAGGTAGGGAGGAGGGACTTGGGGGAGGGGCGTTGGAAATGCGATAGGTGGAAGGAGGTCAAGGTGAGGGTGATAGGCCGGAGTGGGGGTGGGGGCAGAGAGGTCAGGAAGAAGATTGCAGGTTACGAATTTAGTGCTGAGTTCGAGGGATTTGACTGAGAGAAGGTGGGGGAGGGGAATGAGGAAACTGGAGAAATCTAAGTTCATCCCTTGTGGTTGGAGGGTTCCGAGGCGGAAGATGAGGCGTTCTTCCTCCAACCGTCGTCTTGCTATGGTCTGGCGATGGAGGAATCCAAGGACCTGCATGTCCTTGGTGGAGTGGGAGGGAGAGTTGAAGTGTTGAGCCACGGGGTGGCTGGGCTGTTTTGTCCGGGTGTCCCAGAGGTGTTCACTGAAACATTCCAGAAGTAAGCGGCCTGTCTCCCCAATATAGAGGAGGCCACATTGGGTGCAGCAGATGCAATAAATGATGTGTATGGAGGTGCAGGTGAATTTGTGCGGATATGGAAGGATCCCTTGGGGCCTTCGAGGGAAGTAAGGGGGGGGCGGAGTGGGCGCAAGTTTTGCATTTCTTGCGGTTGCAGGGGAAGGTGCCGGGAATGGAGGTTGGGTTGTTGGGGGGTGTGGATCTGACGAGGGTGTCACGGAGGGAGTGGTCTTTTCGGAACGCTGATAGGATAGGGGAGGGAAAGGAAATAAATCTCTGGTGGTGGCGTCCGTTTGGAGGTGGCGGAAATGACGGCAGATGATACGCTGTATATGGAGGTTGGTGGGGTGGTAGATGAGGACCAGTGGGGTTCTGTCGACGATGCCCTCCACCGCATCTCCTCTACTTCCCGCTCCTCCGCCCTTGAGCCCCCCCCTCCAACCGTCACCAGTACAGAACCCCACTGGTCCTCACCTACCACCCCACCAACCTCCATATACAACGTATCATCTGCCGTCATTTCCGCCACCTCCAAACGGACCCCACCACCAGGGATATATGTCCCTCCCCTCCCCTTTCAGCGTTCGGAAAAGACTACTCCCTCCGAGACTCCCTCGTCAGATCCACAACCCCCACCAACCCAACCTCCATTTCCGGCACCTTCCCCTGCAAAACTTGCGCCCACACATTCCCCTTACTTCCCTCCAAGGCCCCAAGGGATCCTTCCATATCCGCCACAAATTCACCTGCACCTCCACATACATTATTTAATGCATCCGCTGCACCCGATGTGGCCTCCTCTATATTGTGGAGACAGGCCACCTACTTGCTGAACGTTTCAGAGAACACCTCTGGGACACCCGGACCAACCAATCCAACCACCCTGCAGCTCAACACTTCAACTCTCCCTCCCACTCCACCAAGGACATGCAGGTCCTTGGAGTCCTCTCTCGCCTTATCATAGCAACACGATGGTTGGAGGAAGAACGCCTCATCTTCCGCCTCGGAACCCTCCAACCACAAAGGGATGAACTGAATTTCTCCAGTTTCCTCATTCCCTCTCCCCCCACCTTGTCTCAATCAAATTCCTCGAACTCAGCACCGCCTTCCTAACCAGCAATCTTCTTCCTGACCTCTCCGCCCCCACCCCCACTCCGGCCCATCATCCTCACCTTGACCTCCTTCCACCTATCGCATTTCCAACGCCCCTCCCCCATGTCTCTCCTCCCTACCTTTTATCTTAGCCTGCTGGACACACTTTCCTCATTCCTGAAGAAGGGCTCATGCCCGAAAAGTCGATTGTCCTGCTCCTTTGATGCTGCCTGACCTGCTGCGCTTTTCCAGCAAGACATTTTCAGCTCTGATCTTCAGCATCTGCAGTCCTCACTTTCTCCTGCTATGAGACAAAATCAAATTCAAATTTGGCCAATCAGTTTAAATTGTGCTCAATGTACCAAACTACAATCAATTGAATTTAATATTTTGATAATATTAAACCAATGAAATGATCCGACGTTCTGGGGTATATAACGAGACAATTCTGAACTGTTGAGAAAGAACTGCGAAACTAACAACAAGTACATGCTGCCTGCAGAACAGGTCTCTGCACGGTACCTGTTAATAGTCTTGTGCAGCAGAATATTAAGCCCAACCTGGAGAGAAGATCTACAGAGGAAATTTGGCAAATTTGACTGGTTTCCAAACGTGATTGTTTTTCTGTGAATCGGTAATCGAGATATTTTTTATTTACTAGTATTGTCGAGTGCGACGTAGAAGATAGTTCTAAGAGAAAGGAATTGCAAATTGACATTGTTGGATATTCTCTGTTAGACATAAAGAATAAAGTTGTTAATTTTACTTGAAATAGTGACTTTTGGGATAGTTCTTTGCCTTTCAAATTTTAACACATTAAACCTTGAGGTGAATCGTCTTTATGATGTTTGTTGAATTAGCAGAGGGATTATATAACACAATATAACAATGAGTTCGACATAAGCACCACCCTCTGACTGAAGAAATTCATCTTCATCTTAGTTCACAATCATTATCCCTTTACTCTGAGGTTGTGCCAATGTGTTCAAGAACCTCATACCAGTTGAAACATTTTCTTCAAATGAACTGTATCAAGCTTATCAGTATTCTGTAAATTTCAAACACACCTAGTCATCGAGTCAGACAACAATGAAACAGATTGTTTTTTCACAACAAGTCCGTGCTGAGCAAGTTGAAAACCTAATATCGTTCCGCCTCCATGAACTTGGCCCATTTCCCTCTAAACATTTCATATTAATGCAATTATCCTGCTCCTTGCATAATGTCTTATAAATATTGCAACTGTATCGTCATTCATTACTTCCTGTGTAAACTCTGTAAAAAAATCGTCATCTCTTTTTTTTAAATCTTCCTCCTCTCACCTTAAGAATAGGCCCACTGGTTTTAAAATTCCCCAAACGAGGGAAAGGACAGATGTAGTTAACTATATCTGTACCCCAGCGGGTTTTGAGAAGATTTGTAGGTCAGGTTGAGTTTCAGCATGCAGGTTTGTTCACTGAGCTGGAAGGTTCATTTTCAGATGATTCGTCATCATACTGTGCAACATCTTCAGCTAGTTGATGTTCATATATCGTCACAAAACAACATAAACCTCTCTCACTAATATCCTGACATACTAATGAGGAAAGAAACCACTTTGAATGTGACAACTGATCCATCCGAGGACAATCAGAGACATGCACCAGAATTCCTAGAAGAATGACATTCCAGCCGGCACTCTGTCAACAAGTACATTGACTTGGACCCGATTTACCACCCTCTGAGAAAAGTAACAGGAAATGACGTCACCGCAGGAAATTATATCGCCACAGCAAATGACATCACCAACCCAAAGAAACCCAAACATATAAAGAGAAAGCAAGAATCGTCCGCAATTCTTCGTCCAATGGTCACTGAAGATGTTACCTAGTATGGTGACGAAACGTCTGAAAACCTATATCCAGATATCTCTACCACTCAGGATTATATAGACATCTTTTGGGTAAACCTCAACCTTCATCATTCCTGTGAAACAGACCGCAGCCTATCTAGCAGTATTTCTGACTGACTCCATCCATTCCTTGCACCACCCTGGTATATCTCTTCTGAATTCTCTCCAGCTGAATAATAGTTTTGCCATAACAGTGCAACCAGAACTGGACAGAGTACATGAGAAGATGCCTCACGAATAACATGTACGATCTCACCATGACGTTCCAACTCCTATACACAACGGTTTGAGCAATGAAGATAAGCACACTAACAGCATCTTTAACCACCCTATCTACATGAAACACAATTTCAAATAACTAAGTCACAGAACCTTTAATCAATCTATTTTGCAGCACTCTTCAAGGCAGTAATTTTAATTGTACAAGTCCGGCATCTCTTGTTTTTTTCCCAAAGTAAAATACCTTACATTTATCCAACATTATCTGCAACTCCTCAGCCCATAGACCCAAGTGACCAATGTATCATTTAAACTTAGGTAACCTTCTTCCCTGTCTGCGATGCCACCATGGAGAGTCATATACGTTTACAGCACAGACAGAGGCCCTTTTATCGAAATTGGTTAATTTCGATCAAAATACTTGTCCACACTAATCCGATTTCCCAGCTACTGCCCTATAACGTTCTCATCATTTTCTACCCATCCATTTGCCCAAATGCCTTTTTAATGTTGTTTATGTACAAACATCAACACTTCCAGTGGCGTCTCATTCCATATACATGCTGCCAGTGTTGGTGCTGTCTGCTAAATTATTGTTCCTACCTTCGCTATTCTTTTACAAATCACTTACAGCATATAAATGACAAACAAAAGAGCCAGCACTGATCATTTTGGAGCACCGCTCGTCACAGGCTTCCAGACCATAAATAAACCCATCAGCACTATACCCTTTCTCTTGTTATTAAGTGAATTTTGTTTCCAGTTAGAAGATCTCATTCTGAACACCATGGGATTTAAGTTTACAGATTTGTCTACCATTCAGAAAGTTTTCAAAGGCTTTACTTAAGACAAGGTAAGCAATGCCTATTCTTCTGGCCTCATCAATGTTCTTGATTACTTGATCAAACACTCGAACAAATTTGCAGGACGCAGATGCCATATCACAAAGCCATGCTGATGATCCCTAATCGCTCCTTGCCTCTGTAAATTGTATCTTTCAGAATCACTTGCAACAACATTACCATCACGGAAGTCACACTCACAGCTCCATAGTTGCCAGTCTTCTCTCTGCATTCTTTTCTTCACCAAAGATATAATATAGGCACTGTCTGTCTTCGGAACCTCACACATATTTATAGATTACGCAATTATTTCAGCATGGATCCTTACAAGTTCCTCCCTGACTTCCCAACATATTTAGGATACACTCGGTCAGGGTCTGGAGATTTATCCACCATTTCTATTTTCTCTGACCGAGAGCACGTCGTCTCTTGAAATTGGAACGATTTTCAAAACAATTAATATTCATTTCCCTGAGTTCTGACGCCTCCTTCAGTCCAACTAATCTATGCGAACCGGATTTTCGAAACTGAACTATTCCACCCTGCATGCACCTTGTATCTCTCTAAACCCTTCATACACCTGTCCAAATGTCTGACAAATCTTATAACAGTACCTGTATGTACCACGTGCTCTGGCAGTGTATTTATTATGCAATCCATCCTCTGTGAAAAAAGTTGACCTTTGTTTCCCGTTACTTCTTACCAGTTTTGGACACTCCTATCCAAGTTAAAATATCTTTGTTGTTCACTTTATCTATAACTTTTATGATTTTATAAACCTCTGTGAAGTCATCCCTAGACCTTCTATGCTGCAGTCAGAGAGGTCTCAGCCTATGCACTCTCTCCTCCTAACTTAAAATCATCCACTACTGAGAACATGTACACACTTTGTTGCATGAAGCGACATAGAGTAGAAAGCAGATTCTGGATCAGTGGTGCTGGAGGAGCACAGCAATTCAGGCAGCATCCGAAAAGCTTATAGAAAGCAATCCAGCTGCGAGAAACTTGACCTACACTCCATTTTTTAAATCTTTGACCAAATAGCTTAGCAACAGGAACAGCCCATCTTCATATATGGAATGTGAATATTTGGGCTTTTTTTATGTTCAGTAATTTGAAAATTCAACAATTTTTCGCACATGTCCTCAATTCTCGCACACTGATGACCTGTCCAGAAAGTAAAAGATTCATTTCAATTTTCCATAGTTAACTTTCTGCACAAGACAGTCTTACTATTGACGATGAAATAATACCTCCAAAACCAGTGGTCAACGAGTGCTTAATTATTAATTTTGAAATTATTCGGTAAATTGTGCAAAAAGCAGCCCCGAGCCTATCTGCGCATTGCCTTTCTGAGGGCAAATGAAAAAAACTTGAAAAGTATTGTTCTTTGTTCTCGGAATGCTTGTGATGATAGATCTCTCGCGACATACCTGGAGAATCACAAGTTTGGACATCATTCAATAGATAATTGAACGGAATATTGAACGGAAGAGAAAGAACACATTTTGCTGTTAAACTCTACTCTCTCACTGCACTGGGAGGTGATGATGTCCAGGTAATGTCACAGCGCAAATCTTACCGAACCGTTTTAGAACAAGCAGAACCGTATTCAATGACCGTAATAGAACTAATGTATATTCAGGCCAGACAAATAGCCCGCCAACTTCTTGATGTACCGTGGTAGGCGAGTCGGCCATCCTTACCTTCCCTTATGTATCATGCATTTGATATAGGACGCACGCTAATGTGTTTGGCCCTGAACAAACCTGTGGACAATTCCGGATTGCTTGTGAATTTGGGCTACGTTCTCGTGCAATAATCGTTTGTCTTTTCCAAAAAGAGCATTCGAAGCCTCTTGTCAAAGACGATTCACCTTATAGCCAAAATACAAGCACAAAGGCTCTGGTTCATCAAGCCAGGTATCATTCCAGGGTAGGATTTATTCTGCGTTCATCAGAGTTCGAAAGAGAATATCAGTGAGGGCCGACACCTGTACGCAAGGGCACGAACAGAGAGAGACATCATATAATACCATTTCTTTGTCGTCGAACTGTACTTCGGAAATATCACATCAATGGAGGACATATCTGAACTGGCCATTGTAAAGGTGATGAATATCGTGACTACTCCTCGGAATATTCACGTCGTAGATCTTCAGCATGCATGGTTATGAAAAGGGAATATGTGACACTAACAAACATGTCTCCTCGTATACATGCATAGTTAGAGCCGCACACACAGGCAGCCGAATAATAATTTATAATTTACCATTGTCAGAGGCATTCAAACCTAAAAAGATAGCGCCGAGTCAATATGTTTTATGAAAGGTGGAATCGATTAAATCTTTTAGGATTTAGTTTATTCCATCGTCTACATTAAAGTGACAAATTCATTCAAGATGTACGATTTCCACCTACGAGCCAGAGCCTCATCATGTACGTTTAAAGGTAGGCGGTTGAGCATATTGTTTTCCAGTGAAACCAGCAAAGATCATCAGATAATATTTTGAGTATACTCACCAAAACTGCCCAAAATATGTCCACGGTTTCGACACATGTAAAACTGCAACTTGCCACTTGGTCAGCCATGAGGATAAACTAGTTCAGAACAAGGGAGTGCTTGAATTCCTTTTGCAAAGAATCTGTAGGAAATATCCAATTGTCTTGGGGGACTGTTTCTTTGTGGATGATGATCATGGTAGCAATAGGAGTAATGGATTTAACGTCGAAGACAACATGCTTCATCCAGAGACGCACTTTAAAGTTCGGCCTTGGTTATTCTGGGAAATACATCACGGCTTCAATATGGAAATCAGGGGATAAATTGGAATTAAATAGTCGTTGGCGATTAGCTTATGTCACCTCGCCACATCTGAATGGTTGGCTAGCCAAAAGCATTTGTAACGGTATTCTCAGCATCAATATTAATGCCAAGTGTCGAAGTGATATTTTGTTGTTTGTGTGTAGGAGGGGGTGCAAGCATGCATACTGTCAGCGAAAATGTTGAAAGTAACGCAATGAGAAATTGTTGATGACAGAGATAAAGGTAATATAATGGGCCAAATAAACAACTGATTATCATAAGGCATTCAAACGTCAATGTTTCAAACGATGTTCAAGATCCAAATAGCGAAGTCAAAACGAGTTTGGAATATATAATTAAATAAATGTGCTCTGTTAGAAATTCGCTGTTGTCTTTCGACACTCTTGTGTATTCTGGAATGTGTTGACTCCAATAATATGAGACAAATGGAATAACCAGGAACAATAATTGCAAATGATCTTCATGACTATCAAGTACAGATATGTTTGCATGGTTATTGAGAAAACCTAAAGAGTGCTTTATGTTGTTTAGAGATTTCGCTATTCAACTCGAGTTAAAAAAGCTGCTGTTTTCAATAAATACCCGTGTGCTGTCTGGTCATTTATGAGAACCCATGGTGTTGGATGATAGAACGTTTATCAGGCACCATACACGAAAAAAAAATCACTCTACATTTACTTCATCAGTTCCATTTAATATGTAATGTACCTCAAGTAGACTTTCACTCATTATCCAGAACTCTCAAAACTATTGATCCAAACTGCTCAAGGTCTCCTCATAAGACAATCATTGCCTTGGTAACCAATAAAGTGATCATATTTTGAATTGTTTCCAGTGGAGCTGCATTATAACATTCCTCAAGAAAGGGGAAGTGAAATTCTACACATTAATCCTGACATGGTCTCACCAATGACTTAAAGAATTGCAACAACTCTCCATGGTCTGGATTCCGTTCCGTAATTTGGCTGAATGTCTAATTTACAATGCAGAGAGATGCACATGGCATAGTTTCAATTCCTGCATCGGCTGAGGTTACTCTGACGCGCTATTCTTTTCAGGGTGTTTCGTCGCCTGAGGCGTGGTGACCCTCAGGTTAAACCACCAACACTATTTTCTCTATCATGAGAGGGAAGCTTGTGAACTTAAAGGACACTGTCAACTTTGCGTTTAGTCTTTACTTCAGCAAAAAAATCTCCTCCTTATTTCCATATCTTTACACAAAAGATGTTTGTGCTGCAAACTCTCTAAGAAATTTGCTTTTGTGCCCTGCAATGACTGAACAATGTCCCAAAGTGCGTTTCTGCTTTCCAATGGAAATGCCAGTGTGATCTACATTGGATTGCATAAGTTGGAAAATGCAGTCAATGAAGGAGGAGAGAGTGAGATTGATCCCTGTGTATGCGAACGTGAACTTTTTCAAAGCTGCAGACAACATAGACCTTTCTCAGAACTATTATTGACCTGATTTCATCAGGTTAACATTTCCATTAATTTCTCGAGTGTTCGTGATGTTCACCGAATTTGTCAATGATGTTACGTACAAATCTTAAGAAGTCTAGTTGAGATGTTAACAACGCAATCACTAAGTTCTGTTAATATGCTCTTCGATGCTGCTTTGCAAGAACTTCGACACACTATTTATGGGAAGCATAAAAGTTAAAGGGACAATCATGACAAAGTTGTTTTCAATTCTGAAACACATTACATCAAAAATCACATCTCTTGGAGACCTTTTTAATTTTGCTCACAAAGAAAAGGTTAAAGATGGTTACATTACGGGAAAACGTAGGATGGGACAGTCTGATCGAGGGAGGGGTAGAAGACGCGGTTCATAGACAGAGAGAAATACAATGCAGAGCGAGAACAGAAAACACAGCCAATCTTGAGGGCCTGCCATCGGCTGATCCAACAGTTCAGACAATAACTGACAATAATGTAGTTCCTAACAGAATATATTGAACTGTTCAGGTACACAGAGCTTTCAGTAAATACAGGAAGAGAATGTTAAATATTAAGTCCGTTTTGGGAAAAAAAGTAACATTTCATTGCGATTCTAAATTTATGAACCAATTGCCATTTTATCTGTTTGACCGCTTGTGAATCACAATCAAATCAAAGTTAATGTTTTGGTGGTCAATGAATCAACATTAAGAAGATGACTTTTTAAACCTCATTGCTTCTCGTTTGTAACGTTTGTAATTGCTTATTTTTGAAACTAATTTATGATCCATGGGGGTGACTTCGTAATTTAGCAATAGTAACAGAAGGTGATCTTGTATTTTATTTATTCATTGTATTCTTACTTTCGCTGATACCACATTTGCAAACATGTAAACTGACTGCAGGTCGGTTGACAGTGAGTAGAGAGAAACGTTGGAGTAAAACATATCTGTTTACATCAGAGTGTATTAGAACAACATATAATCAATATGCACGACGGTGGAGAAAAATTGAGTTTCCTCATAATAGTTGACAATGATATTCAATTACAAATAAGAGTTCAGAATTTTTGTTTTTCACAGAACCTAAAACTTAAGTCGTTTGTGTCCTCATCAAGATACAATCAGCTCTGGGAAATGGGCTGGAAAGCAAGTGGGAGCAAGTTGCAAAATTGTGATGTAGGTATCTACAACTTTCTTAATACATTACGCAACTTGCAGAGTGTGACTGCTTCCAAACAAACCACTATAGATTCTAACTTTGAGGTCATGTTTGAATCCAGTAGGAGTATGAACCAACAAGAACATAAGATAGATATAATGAGTTTCTCCACTGAAATCATCCACTGCTTAATTTCCGAATCATAGTGAACCGATGCAATATTTCGCTCTTTCACACCTCTCTCAACCTATTGTGTGTTCCCGCATCAATGAATGTATTAACACACGAACACAGAAACTGAAGCATGCGCGTATTTTCTTCGAAAGTAAATGATGAGTCACTGAAATCACAACTGCTTAAGTAAGCAACCTTTGCAGTCCGGACGTAAACTACGGTCATAAAATATAAAGAGCCTAATATTGTGAAACAATGGATTTTCTGTGTTTGTCCATCTCTGGGTCGCTCTGAATGTCTCAATTTCTTTGATTTCGGAAGCTTCTGAAAGCTCGAATAGCCACTATAATATGCCTAACGGTAAATGCAGTGAGCAGTAAAATAACCACAAATGGCAGGCAAGAAGTAAAAATTACGATAACTAAGCGATATGCACCCATGCTGGTGGCTTATAAAATGTTAATGTGACAAAGCAGAATCAGGAAACATCGTCAATTATGGACAGAGACTCAAATATGAAATACGAGAAGATATGACTTGGAGAGCTCAGTGGGGAGACTATTCCGATGATCCATGGAGCTGTTTCATCGGTGCCGTAATTAAATTTTAAATTCTTGCATCCAATGGACACAAATTGATCAAAGCTGAAAGCAATTGTTAACCAGACAAAGCAGCCTATGATCCACATATTAAACCAGTCCGCAGACTGCAGATAGGTGTGAACGCCATGAAACTGAATTCTAATAAATACCGGTGATTCAGTTGCGTATTTCATCAGTGATGAGGACCAGGAGATGCGTCACTGACATGGACACCAATCAGCCAGTGATACAGCTGGAGTGACCAAATGTTCCTCGAGAAATTATTATAATAACTACAATGTTCGGTGCAAAAGAGATAATCAGATTGAAATGGGGACGCTGAGCCAGATGGTTAAAAAGTGAGGTGGCAGGTGATTTGTGTGCACGGGTGTATGACAGCGACACACAGTGACTGACAAAGAGAGTGAGTATATCAAAAGAAGCTTTGCTGGCTTTCAGCAAATTGACCAGATTTGTAGGAACTGATTAAGCTTTACAGCTTTGTGACAACACATGCATGCCTGTTACCATTGCCATATTGGTGAGAAAATAGAAGTGTGAATACAGTTAATGCACCAACAACAAATGTAGAATCTATTCAAAAAGAGGTCAATTGACAAAACAACGATATCCTAATCGAGTCAAACATTTAGTTTTCTTTAGAAACGCGCGTGTAAATGTCTTGCATGCAAGCGAAAAGAACTGAAACTTTTTGTTTTGCACTTTCTGGAGAGGATTTTGGCTAACGGATTACATAGCTGTCAGGTCATTTTTGTGCAAATGGAAGGATTTAGGAACATCGAAGTCGGAAAAAGGATGGATTTTAACTCTGATTCTTATTCTCATTCAGAGAAATTACCCATCGAGGTCCTGCCCTACAATACTCCCTCAATCATAGTAGGCGTTGTTGCCTTCAATAAAAAAACAAGTCATAGCCATTCTCATATTCCAGATACTGAAAGTACGCTGAACAGAGTGACGATGATATCACACTGTGACTTTTAAAAACAGCGAAGACAAGAAATGGTTCTTTTGTTGGACAGAACTGGAATATTGCTAAAAAAAAACTCCCCAGTTCCAATTAATTGGCCAGGCAAACGGATTGTCTTGTCATGCAGTAAAATACTTACAACTCGTGTTATTATTTCTTGCTAATTGCCCTGATAATGAAAATTCAAAACAAACGACCTCTGTGATCTGTGTCATTATCAGATAAAAAAAAGGTAAAGAATAAGGGGAGAGTGCAGAAAATTTTCAGAGAGTAGAAGGAGGAAGTACAAAATTGCACAGCAAACGTTACTGCAGAGGAACCTCAGTCAAGTGTCGTGGAGAAAGGGTACAGAGGAGACCAAACCAATTGAAAGCAAAAACGTTGCATACTCCTATTCGGGGGGAAACAGAAAGTATTCAAGAACAGATCTGATTATTGTGCTTATTATTTGACTCACGTTCAATTCTTTGAATAGTTTTCGTTTTAATAATGATAGAGTTATAATAATTGGAGAGTACTCAGCTTTTTCGTTTTAACCAGTTATTCGTTGATCAGGTATTATACTGATTCTGTAAATATTAATCGACTATGATAAAAGTGTTGAGCTTAATCTGCAGAAAAAACATAAAAAACTTCAACGCCGTTACCATGTGAGTTCAGTTCAATAATTTCTTACGAAGGAAACGTGCAAACGACGCAGTTGAATAGGATATGTAGACTGGTGGGTGCTGATCCAGATTTATATGTTCAACGAAATAAAAAGAATGTAAGAAAGTAAGGAATTGTTTGGAAAAGGTCAGCAGTTCTTGCAGCACAGAACAAGCAACACAGAACAGTAGAGTATAGCATAGGCCCTTCGGAACACGATGTTGTACCGAGCATTTCCCTCAATTCAATATCAAGGTAAAATACACACCCCTCAATTTACTGCCATCCATGTGCTTGCCCAGCTGCTGCTTAATTGTCCCTAATGTCACTTACTCTACTGCCACCGCTTGCAGATCATTCTAGCACCCAGGACTCTCTGCTCAAAGAATCCATCTCTGACATCTCCCCACACCATCCTCCAGCCACCATAAAATTATGACCCTCGTGAGAGCCATTTCTGCCATGGGAAGGTTTCTGGCTATCTACTTTATCCATGTCTCTCACTATCTTGCACACATCTATCAAATCATTTCATTTCTTCCTTCGCTCCAGTGTGAAACGCCTGAGGTTACTCAACCTCGCTTCATAAGACAGAACCTCCAAAACTGGCAGAATCCGGATAAATGTCCTCTGCCACATCCGTAAGCAACCCCCATCCATTCTTTTCACAAAGCGACCAGATTGCATACTTTATTTCATTTGTTGTCGAACCAAAACTTTCTAGAGTTGCAACAATACATCGTAGCTCATGATATCAATCTCCCGTTAATGAGAGCGAAAACACCGTATATATTCTTGACAATGCTATCAACTTGTGTCGTAACTTTGACGGATCAATGTACGTGGGTCACAATATCCAGTTGTTCCTCCACATTGCGAAGAATTCTGTCTTATATCCTTGTTCAGTATTCAAATTGAAGATTCCAAAATGAATCGCTTGTCATTTCTCCAGGGTGAACTCCATCTGTCACTTCTCATCACAGCTCTGCAGCCTGTCAATGATTTGTTGTTGCTTGCAGCAGCTCTCGACACGATGTGCAACACCGCCAACCTTAGTGTTATCAGCATATTTGCTAAACCACCCTTCCACTTCTTCATCCAAGTCTTTTCTCTAATCAAACTACAGAGATCAGAGGCTTAATAACTGTTCCATGCGGCGCTCAAATGGCCACCCAACTAAAGGAGGAAGGGTTTCCATCTACGACCAAACGTTGCCTTGTTGTGGCCAGCAAATTCTGCACTCAGACAGCCAAATTTCCCTGTATCTCATACCTCATAACATTCTAAATAAGCCTACTGTGGTGAACCTTTTCAAGTGCCTTACTGATAATTATATACAGAATTTCCTCTGCTCGCCCTTCATCAACTTGACAAGTCACGTTCTCAAAAAACTCAATAGTGCTTGTGAGACATGCCCTACCCATGGCAAAGCCATGTTGACTAAATTATCCAACTATGTATTTCCAAAATACATCTACGATATTTCGCAGAATCCTTTCCAGGAACTTGTTTACCACAGACATGAAACTGACTGCTCTGTAATTCGCCGGGAGTTACCTATTTAATTTCTTGAACAGCGGAGCAACATTCACCTCCCTCCACTCAGCAGGGACTAGTCTCGTCGAGAGTGAGGATGCAAAGGTCATGGGTAGAGGGATAGCAATCTCATTCCTCGCATTCTGCAGTAACCTTGGGCATATCTGTTCTAGCCCTGGCGACATATCTATTGTGACGTTTCCCAGAATGTACAGCACTTCCATTTCGGAAATATCTTTGTTTAAATCTACCAACGAGGTCCACGGTGCTTTCACTATCAATGATATCCCTCTCTCGAGTGAATACTGAAGCAAAAACCACATTTCAAGCCTTCCCTACCTCTTCAGACTCCAGCACAAGTTCACTTTACTATCCATGATCGTTCCTACCGTTTGTCTGGATAATCTCTTATTCCTCACGTACGTGCATAACCCTTTGAGCTTCCCCTAATCCTTCCAGTCAAGGCTTTTTCATGTCATCGCCTAGCTGTCCTCAGTTCATTTTCGAGTTCTTTCTTCGCTAAAATGTTATCTCTGAGGCTGTTCCACATCCTTGCTTTCCCAAACTTAAGTAAACTTCCCTCTTCCTTTCGATGAGAAGCTCCTCTACTCTTGTCGTCCAACGTTCAATCACCTTACCATTACTTGCCTGCCACAGTGGGGAAAAGATATTCAGCACTGGCAGCAAGTACTCCACAACAGCATCCACATTTATGTTGTACATTTCCTGTAGAACAATTGTTCTCGAGTTATAATCTACAAGTGGCTATAAGTATTAGCATCTGTCTAATAGCCGTCTAGTTTGCACTCCTCCAAGTAATTACTTTCCCATACTCCCTGCTCCTATCCCCCTCCATGGTTATGGTAAGTGTGAGGCTGTTGTTACTGTCACTGAAATATTCTTCCATCGAGATGTCTGACACCTAGCCTGACGCGTTGCCTAGCAGCAAGTCTAATATACACCCACACCCCTCTAGCCCCAGTCGGCCGATCTACATACTGAGTCAGCAATCCTTCCGAGAGACATGTAACACAAACGGCTCCATCCAGACAATTTCCACCAAGGAGGTTCACATCAATATTGTGGAATTGGACTCAACCAATACAACAACTCTGTTACATATGCACCTTTGCAAGATCTACTGCTCAATCTATACTTTCATGTTTCTGCTGTAGTGTGGGGCGTGGGGGAGTGGGGGGTTGGGGGGCGTTTATAGAAAACGTCCAATAAATTGACTGCTACTTTCCTGTTACTGAGTTCTAACCTGATTAGCTCAGTAGACAAACCCTCTTTTACAAACTCATTTTCTGCGTTTCTGATGCACTCTCCAATTAGCAATGATATTCCCCTATTCCTTTACAACCCTACCCTTCTTAGACGTAAACCCTGTAAACTTCAGCAACCATCGCTGCCCCCGTGAAATCCATAACTCCGTTATCGCCCCAGCATCGTAACGTCTGTGGAGTGAAAGCAGAGTTAACGCTTTGTGTCCGGTGACCATTCTTCAGAATGAAAAGAATGTTAACGGCATGAAAAAGTTCGTTAACTGTGCAGAAGAAGTACATAATTCGGACAGAGTGAAGAATCAAAGATGTTGTAACGTAGTCATGGAACTTTTAATAGATTGAATCTGTGTCAAATTTTGTTTGTGGAAGTGAGAACAAAGATTCTTGAATCGAAAATAGATGCTGTTCAACGAGAATAAGATTCGTCTTTCTTGCAAGACGTTCTGAAAAGGGAGACAAGAAATAATACACTGCAGTGAACCAGAAGATTAAATGCCGTTTACTTAAAATCCCGACGGTAACTTTTAACACTGATATATATCACAATTATTGCCTTCAACAAAACTGAATGCTATACCTGGATTCCAGATCACCGCAATGACAGGGTAGTAAATGGCAAACAGCAACAGTGACTTGCTCATTTTTCATCAGGAACTCTTTTTCCATTCTGATACATAAATTTATGAGTCAAATAATGCCTAATGGCAGTGTCCCGGAGATAATTTGCTCATTTTCTTTAATTCTAAAAATAAAATGCAGGCCTTGATGCAAACATGATAACTGTAGCAAAATGTTGCTTTTCTTTTCAATGAATATAATTTTTTTCACGGGACCAAATTCATATCTGAACTGAAATTCGAGAAATGAGATCTACTTCTGTCATGCAAAGGAATATAAGATCAACAGTTTCAATGCTGAAAGTGGTCACTGTACGAGAATTAGTGATTTTGGCACATCATATTACTGACGAGATGTGAGCAGTCCGGGCAGCAACTGCATTGATGACTTGTCAAGTTGTCAACATCACTCATCTTCAATCATGTGATCACAGCTCACGAGGAAGTTGGTTCCACATTGCAGTGAAAGTGTGCATTAACTTTTGTACGATTATTTGTATTTAGTGTGGCAATTCCAGCTGAACACAAATGCTTTCTTTATCATTGAAACAACTTTACTTCTTTCTCATTGAATTCCAGCACTGATTGAAAGAGGTCATTGAAATCTATATATGTATGAAGATTTATTTAATATTGTCACTTGCAAGTTGGTATACTGAAAGCTGCAAAATGTGGCCATTCTGTGGCACTATCTTAGATTATAGAAACAAAATAAGTTTCAATTGCATAAATTGAAACATTCGGAATTAATTGACAAAAAATATTATTTTACTGGAAGAGCAATACAATGTTTATTTCAGCACTACAGTAATGTTGTGTTGGTTTTGAAGAAATAGAGTTGTCGCCTGATTTATTCGACGTGAGCAGGCTGTGTACCTTCTGTTTAGATTATTATGATCATGTCACATCATCATCATTACCTTCCAATGTCCTGTTTCAAATCCATACTTGCATAAGTTCTTATAAGTTTGCACTTTTATCATTTCTGTTGATCTTTTCTCGTTTATTAGAGTGTAAATTAGTCACAGTCCTAAGATAAGTGCAGAAGATGTTGTGAAACATCAGAGAAGATTTTCAAGCCTTTTTTCCTGTGACGGGGATTTGAGATACCGGAAGAGGTTGAATAAGCTGGAACTGTTTTCGCAGGCTGAGGGCTGACCTTATAGTACTTCATAAAACCATGGGCGACATGGGTAGGATAAGTTGACAAAGTCTCTTCTTTGGGGTGGGCGAGTACAAAACTAGAGGGCATAGGTTTAGATTCAGACTGGAAAGATTTAAAAGAGACATAATGGGCAAGATTTTTATACAGGCGGTGGTGCGTGTATGGAATGAGCTGGCAGAGAAAGTGGTAGAGTCCAGTACAATTGTAAAATTTAAAAGGAATCTTGATGGGTATATGAATAGGAAGGGTTTGGAGAGATATGGGCCCGTGCTAGCAATGGGATTGCATTGAGTTGGGATATCTGTTCAGCATGGACAAGTTGGACCAAACGGCCTATTTCCGTGCTGTACATCTCTATGATTCTACAACGCTATGGCCAGGCAAGTTCCTTATGAATATGGAATATGGGTTGCTGAACGTGTCTATAGTCCTCATAATTCGTTGTCTCATAATAATTTCATTTCCCAATAACCTCCGCTGTAAGGAGAGAAATACCGGTCTATTCAGTCCCTTTTCATAAATGAAATTCTGCATTTCATTCAACGATACACTTTAACTTTCTAGACAAATCTCCTCTGTACACGTTTCAGTAAAAACTAAACCCCCCTATTATGTGGATTCCAGAACAGCATACAATAGTTGATTTGTGAATTGAAAAACAGTCACTCAACAAAATCAAAGGGGAAGTCTTCTCAAAGGTTGCTTGTTCAAGGAGCAGTGAGAAAGTAACATTGGTTTTATTGAGGGCGATATTTGCGACTGACAAATGTTTGAAAAGACGTTTATCAGACATTGCATGATTTTATCCAAGTCGGGAGCAGGATCAAGACACCAATCGATCTAACCCAACTTCCAATTCCATCTCTCCGTTAGCCTACAATATTTCCAATTCTGAAAGCAAGTTTGCCTTCTGGTAGACTGCATGTGTTTTTGGAAACGGATGCTACTTTATGTCCACGGTGTTCCTATATTCTACATTATAATTTCTAATCTGATGTTTATCATTGACCAGTGGGAATTCTCAATAAACGAAACACGACAGGAAATAGGGTTGATGACCGGAAAAGACCATACAAGGAAATCTGCATCCAGGAGCCCGTTCTGTCATTAAATATAATCATGATCAAACCGACATTCACCGTGTCTGCTTTCTTAGCTTTCCTGGAACCCATGATTCCCCGACTGACCAAAACATTATCTCTCTTAGTCTTAAATATTCCCAAGTAATCTGTCCCCACAGCTCTCAGTAACCAGTAGTTGACGACTCTCTGAGAAAACAAAATCCTCTTGTTCCATAGTCTGGAATTGGTGCCCTGTCAATCTGAGACTCACTTTTCTGATCTTAGATTCTGTACTGATGGGACATGTCCTCATAGTGTTTACCCGAATGCTTCTTCAGAATTGCATCGATTCAAATGAAATCATCTGTTATTCGTTGAAACTCGACTGACTACTCTCCCAATCTGTTTAACTTTTTACAATTAGATAAGTCCTCTGTAGCTTGGATCATCCTGGTAAACATTCTCTGAACTAGAATGAACGGATACATCTCTTTATTCCAGGGTTAACAGACGTTGTCGCGTTCTGCATGTGATTAGATTAAGCTTTAGGCTCAACACACTTGAGTCTAACATAGTAGTTGTGATACAAAACAAGTAAATTGGCATAATTGGAAACCTATCTCGATATTATAGAAAATAATTCAATTTGACCTACTACTCCAATACAGCAGCAGGTACCGACGCAAAGCCAAATTCAGAAAAACCGAATTGTTTGAAAGGAATAGCCGGAAGAATGAATTTTTCAGTGGAAAAAGACTTCGAGGTTGTTATATTTGCTGAGAGTGAGAGCGGGAGAGAGAAAGGTGTATGCCCAACGCCAACTTTAATAGTCGAACGACGGAAAGTAAAAATCAAAACTATGTATCTACGTTAGCCTGAACCTAGTCACTCATGCTTCATTCAAGATCTTCAACCTCAACGTCAAACAACCAAAAAAAATCCATAAACCAATTTTGAACACACCGCTACCATGTTCTAATCTACACCTACACGGATAGTTCATACATACAAACAATTTTAGGCCCCCATCCCCTGCTTCGTACAGCGAAGGCAATTCGAGATTAACATTCCAATTTCCTCTCGATGCTGGACGCTTTCATTTGAGCCAACTTGATCAGTGTCGTAACAGAGACAATAATTTGGTATAAATTTCATTTCACTTGTGGAAAATTCTAAACGTAAATTGGAGAGAAAAGTCCTTTGTTCAAACACAGGAGTTTAGAAATATAGGACCACGCTGTTCAGCCATTGCATGAGATAATGACATTATACACGTCAGAAATGTAATAACTATTCGTAGACTGATTCAACACAAGATGAACATTGTCACACAGTGATAAATCTGTCTGGAATAAATTGTTAAGATACAAAGGCAAGTTGTGACTTAATGACTCAAGCAGGTACCCATGCGTTGTTGAGATTATATAAACAAACCTGCTCTGACTCTTGCTTGATAAACTGAATGTCTTAACGCCACAGGACAATTGATTTCACTGCAGAAGATTTTACGGAATTAATAACAGGTAATCTATGTCTTTCGACTCTATTGTAAACACGAAATCTTGAAAAGATGGAGAACGTTTGACCGGAAGACAAACTGCAAACTTGCAATAATTTGGCTGAAAGGACCTTAAACAATAATCATCAAACTTGAATACCTTGGAAAATAATGACAAGTTTGGCAATCATCAACGTATCCCTTCAGAGGCTGAAGGACAAAACAGTTATAATAACGTAAAAGTGAGCAGTAAACCTTCGAAGAATAATCCTGTAGAATGACTGAACACTGGAACTATCCGAAACAACACCACTGTAGGTTGAAGTCCTGGTCAGATTATGTCCATTAATATGGTGAAAGCTAAATTGTTTCCCTAAATTTATAAATGCTTACCCGAGGGACTTAACATTTCGTTCCTTACTTGGTCGTACCGTGTACATCCATCTTCCCTTAAGTAAGTACTCTGATCTATTATGTTTCAATACAAACTTCATAAACTCTCACTTGCTTTCATTAATAGCTATATCAATATCTAGATCAGTTGTGCCCATTCACTATGTTTACTCCTGTGTTAAGTGTATGAATTCTTTTAAACTGCCCATGGGGTTGTGTAACTTTCTGCCATCGGTAAATTTAGATATGAACCTGTCTACTTCATTGTCCATGCCGTTATTAACCGATTGGCGCAAAGGAGCCTAGGTTGCAGATCTGTGCCAGACATTATTAGTCACCGCCTGCTAACTTGAGGCCTGCTCATGAGCCTGAAACAATTATTTATCGATGTCTATTGGAAATGTATCTTTACTTCTGTGAGTTTCTACCTTAGTTAAAAATCTCTGTATGTTAATTTATTGAATCTGTACTGAAAGTGCTTATAAGCAACATCCATAAACATTCCACACCTCAATTTTCACCTGGCTCCAAGGACTCTTCCCGCAAGAAATCGATGAAATTCGGCACTTCTGCTATCTCCGTCCCTGATCTATCACGTGCAACGAGTGGGAATGTTTACGAGGATTCTTGCAAAATGGTGGATGGCCAACGGGTTTGGAGGTATGAGCTGTGATTAGGTCAGTGTTTCAACTCCTGTCATTGTCTTCTTTACCTCCCTGTGAAAGGGCAGGTGCCAAGGTGTACATTTGGATATAAAATTGGAGGTGCATTAAAACAATCAGTTTGAGTTTTGGTAACTTTCTGCAGTGTTGATTTATGAAGGCTATTTCTCTGAAATTTTTGATATAATTTTGGTCAGAAATGGACAACTCATTACAATTCATTTTACAAATAGTAGATTTCATTTGCATAATGAGCAAGCCTTATCGTTGTCTTCATCGTGTTCTCCAATATATCATCAAAGTAGCAGAGACAGCTAATTTTTAAGTCGTTATCTGCTTTGTCTAATGGTCGAGACTGCCTTTGCAGTTGAAACAAGTGGCATGATTCTCTTCACATTTGGACACGGTTGGATGATAATCTGAAATACTGAATTGTTGAATTGGATAATGTGCTTGGATAACATTTCATGTTGAAAGACTGGAAGTACTATATAACTATGTTGTTGTAGTGGAGTGGTTAAACTCAGAGACATCACTTTCGGATATTTTCGATCCAAACGTGTTGAGAGAAAAACGTTGAAGTAACTAATCACAGTTGTTAATTGCCTCGCCTGGCTAAAAGGAACACATACTGGGATCCATTTGATTTTCACAGTTAACATTTATTGCATGATATTTCCTCCCTTGGCCCGTCACTTTTATTTCTGTCTCTGTTGTACTTTTGAACACGGATTCGCATTTCACGTAGCAAACACCATCGAGTCAGTTATCATGGATACTGGGCGTACCATTCAATATTTGTCTTCAGCTCCAGCTACTTAATCTCTCCGCACAGTCAACGTCAGAATTATTTTCTCCTCATGTTTAAATCCAGCTTCCCGAATTTTCTAAAATGTCCTGGTCCTGGACCAGCATTATGAATTTCGACGAAATGCACATTTAACAAGTGAGAACAGCTGTTAGCGGTGTAGGCCATTGTGCCTGCTCTCCCATTCCCTACGATTTAGGTCAAAATAGCATACCTCTGATTCACGTCCTTGTCTTTCACCATGATCAAACAATCCCCTCCTGATTAACAATTTACAAAGCAGTCTCCAATATACGAAATGAGACAGACCCCACAGCTGTCTATAGCAAGGTGTTGCAAAGAGGCACAACACGCAATAACTGTTTTCTTGCCCTGATTTCCAAAGTTGTAACTTTGAATATTCGTACGTTTTCTGCGATAAAACAGTGCTACGTTTTCTTTGCAAAGAGGCTTTTTCAAATCTACAGATTGCATTCGATCGTGGTAGTTTTATGATGGCTATTTATCAGATGTATGGAATATTAAATCGTAAAGTCAAAGTATAATGTAATCCTGAGGAGGATTTTCAGCTATTGAGTCTGTACTGCGAACAATGCGATAAGGCATAACCTAATCCACATTTCCGACTTTTCAAGACTTATGTATGTGTGTGTGTGTGCACGCACACACACACACTTGCAAATGTTTTATATATATATATATATATATATATATATATATATATATATACATATATGTGTGTGTAGACACACACACACGTATACACAGTTCTTCCAATCCAATCGAATGTATTTTAAAATTAGATATATACATATATATTTTGATTATTCGACTAAATGCGGGAGGATTGTCAATTGCTTTCTATAAATTTTGCACACTCCTGTCAAGATCTAATGCAATCGAATAAGATATTCCCTCAACATTCTCTGCTCCAAATAAATAGCCAAACTTCTTTTCAGTACTGAACATGCTCTAACTTCGGCAACGTCATGGTGAGTGTCCTTGGCAACCCATGAAGTGCAATCACTTCTGTCCCGAAGGCCTTAAGATATAGGGACAGGAACTATATTGTTTGGTCCATCGAGTGTTCTCCACCATTAAATCCACGCTGAAAGATATTTCGACCCCATTTTCTGGCTACTGCCTAGAACCGTTGATCCATTTGGCAATCATGAAATCTGTTTTTGCTTTAATTGTTCTTAATGAGCTGGACTCCACAGACTTCTGTGGCTTTGAACTCGATTGATTCACCAGTTTATGGCGACAGATGTTTCTTCTTATCACTGTTCAAAAGGGTATTCCTTTATTCTTAGCCTGTGCTCACGTGTCCTAATTTCTGTGTCAATGGGAACATCTTCCCAATGTCAACTCTGACCATATCGTTCAGTATTCTGTAAGTTTCAATCAGGTTCCCCCTCATCCTTCTAAGACCATCAACATCAACAGCAGAGTTCTCAAATTTTCCTCATATATTAAGCCTTTAACTCCTGAGATCATTCTTGTGAAGCTCGTCTGGATCAGATCGGGAGCAAATCCATCTATCCTGAGTGTAGGGCTCAAGGTTATTCACAATATCTAAATGTGGATCGTCCATTTCCTTGGAGAAAGTGAGGACTGCAGATGCTTGATGTCAGAGCTGAAAAATGTGTTGCTGGAAAAGCGCAGCAGGTCAGGCAGCATGAAAGGAGCAGGAGAATCGACGTTTCGAACATAAGCCCTTCTTCAGGAATGAGGAGGGTGTGCCAAGCAGGCTAAGATAAAAGGTAGGGAGGAGGGACTTGGGGGAAGGGTGTTGGGAATGGGATAGGTGGAAGGAGGTGAAGGTGAGAGTGATAGGCCGGAGAGGGCGTGGGGGCAGAGAGGTCGGGAAGAAGATTGCAAGTCAAGAAGGCGGTGCTGAGTCCGAGGGTTGGGACTGAGATAAGGTGGGGGGAGGGGAAATGAGAAAGCTTGAGAAATCTGCATTGCCTTGTAAAGCCTGAGCAACATATCTTTTTTTCCATCGTTTCGAGATAAATGGCAACATGGTATTTGCCCTCCTAACTATCGACTCCAACTTCAAATTCAATTTAAGAGCAACTTGGACAAGGTTCCAATCCCATTTGCACGCCCGATTTCTGAATTCTTTTCCCATTTAGAAAATAGTATATGTCTCTATTCTTCCTACCAAAGTGCATAACATCACATTTCGAAACATTGCATTTCATCTGTGAATGACTTGCATACTCTCCTAACCTATCTATATCTTTCTGCAGTCGTTCTGCAAATCAACACAACCTTTCCCTCCACCTCCCTTTGCTTCAGCTGCTAACATGGCTAGAATACTCTGATATTCTTCATCGAGATCATGAGTGGATGAAGCGAAAAATTTTGGATCCAAAACTGTTTCTTCTTTCACACCACTAATCACCACTTCCATCCTGAGAAGGACACTTTTTATCCCCCTTCTGCCTTCTGCAGATAGCCAATCTTTTATCCATACCAGTTCGTTGTTCCTTTCACCATGGGCCTTGATCCATCTCCGCAGCCTCTCGCACCACCCCTTATCAAGGGCCTCCTGGAAGTCGAGACTGATAACGGCCGTTGACTATCCTTGCTCTAAGCTGCTCGTTAACGTCTCAAAGAACTCTAACAGTTTTGTCAGGCATGACTTCCACTTGATTAAACGATGATAACTTTGTCTCATTGTCCCACATACTTCCACATATTCGGATATCTAATCTTTCTAAATAGAATGCAGACTTCTACCACCAATTTAGGTTAGGATAATTGGCATGTAAATTTCCATTCCCCCTCCACCTTGTTTCCTACTTAAACCTGGGGATACTTTCGCGATTCTACAGTTTTCTGCGACGCTGCCACACTCTAGTGATACCTGAAAAATCACGATTAAAACATTCTTTTTCTCGTCATATATTGCTTCAGAGCTCGAACCTATAGCAGATTGGGATGATGTGAATTCTTTAATCGTGTGGTGATCAGGACTGCGCACTTCTCTGACGAAAATAATGCAGTCATCTTCAAAGATATCAACCCTCCTGTTGTAAGCTATCTCTCGACTGTTCGAGGCAAGCACGCTATTTCGTGTAGATAGACGCTTTATAGCCGCATCATTACTAGAATGGCAAACTCAAATTGGCTCTATAATACTTTCTATGTTGAGGATAATTCCTATGCGTGCAATGTGTTCAAATCAGCCCGACGATGGGAAACCAATGTCATATGACTGAGCTCTACCTGCTAAAACATTACTTCCCACACGAATGCCTCAGGAAAAAGGAACAACCACGATGTTTCAAAAGCACACCAACTGTCAACACCCAACCAGCCAGAAACACAGCAGAACAGAATTGTCGCAGGATGCTCGGAGAAATAATGAATAATGACAACAACCCACTCTAAAACTATGAAGAAGAACGGTCTGGGCAAGAAAATGTTCGTGACAGAACACCATCGTTTCATCACAGGCTAACTGGTGATTTAACTTAGCATGGTGCTGAAACGTCTGAGAATAGATCTACCAGGTCAGCCAACAAAATAACAGCCGGACTCTATATATACCCCTGGTAAAAACAATGACTGCAGATGCTGGAAACCACATTCTGGATTAATGGTGCTGGAAAAGCACAGCAGTTCAGGCAGCATCCGAGGAGCTGGAAAATCGACGTTTCGGGCAAAAGCCCTTCATCAGGAATGCAGACAGTGTCTGAAGACTGGAGAGATAAGTGAGAGGAGCGTGGGGGTGGGGAGAAAGTAGCATAGAGTACCAAGGGTGAGTGGGGAGGGGATGAAGGTGAAAGGTCGGGGGGGGAGGGGGAATGGATAGGTGGAAAAGAAGATAGGCAGGTAGGGCAAGTCAGGACAAGTCATGGGGACAGTGCTGAGCTGGAAGTTTGGAACAAGAAAAAGTCCACATTCATGCCCTGGGGTTCGAGTTTGTTTCAGGACATGGTTGAAGAGCTTTAGGGCAGAGGAAATAACCTGGCAGTTGCAGTGGGAGACGGAGTCCCTGAGATTCTTGTGGAGAGAAAACATCTTCAAGGCAGGCATCCTTGCAAGAGTATTCGCAGTAGGGTTAAAATCAACTAGGTAAAAACAATGACTGCAGATGCTGGAGACCAGATTCTGGATTAGTGGTGCTGGAAAAGCACAGCAGTTCAGGCAGAATCCGAGGACCAGGAAAATCGACGTTTCGGACAAAAGCCCTTCATCAGGAATACAGGCAGAGACCCTGAAGGTGGAGAGATAAGTGAGAGGAGGGTGGGGGAGCGGTGACAGTGAAAAGATTGAAACGGAACCAGCAGACAATGCTGGGATCCCCTGTCTCCGTTCCCTCATTAACAAACATATGATCTTGGACAGTGTTGAGGGTTTCGACCGAGCGTAGGCAAGTTAGAGTGGTGCGTTCACTGGCACTGAGCCTTACTGTGCGTTTCAGGAGGAAGGGATGAAGTAGGGTAGGACAGCGATCGTGACTGGAAATTCTGTGGTCCTGAAGGAAACTCCCAATGATATGTTACCTCCTCGGTGCTCGGGTCAGGAATGTCTCAGATCAAGTCTACAGGAATCTCAAAGGGTAGGGTGAGCCGGCAGAAGTCGTGGTACAATGATGTACGTAGAAAGAAAGCATGAGGATCTGAAGTGAAAATTGTGGCAGTCAGGTTGTAAGGTAGGAGTTAGAACGAGCAGAGAAGCGATCCCAGGATTGCTACCGGTGCCAAGAGCTACTGACACAAGGAACAGAGAGTGGGTGCAGCTGAACACGTGGCTACAGAGATGATGTAGGAGGGACAACTTTTGATATGTTTCGATATCATTGGGATATATAGGGGGAAGGTGGGATCTGTAAAAGGAAGACACCTTTCAACTCAACTGGAACGGTAAAATTATCCTTGGTGGGGGATTTGCCAGAGGCCTTGGCAAGGGGTCAAATACTTTGGCAGGGGCATAGGAGCCGGAGCAATCACGCAGATGATGAGTTAGCTGGTGAACAGGCAGATACAGAGTGCAGCGAGTCCGACAGAAAAGATAGATAGTTGAGACGTTAAAGTTGCAGTCAGTGTGATAGGTTGAATTGTGCAAAAAAACTGCCAGAAATAAGGGTGAAGAACTTCGAGTACGGATCAGTAGTGAGAACTCCAAAGTTGTGGCCATTCCAGAGATTTGGATATCACAAGGGCAGGATGGTTGTTGGATGTGCCGGGGTTTAGCTATTTCAAACTTAATAGCGAGAAAGATGGAAGAGGTGAGAGAGTGGCTTTGCTAAATAAGTATAACATCGCAGTTACATAAAGGGAGTTCATCGAGGAGGGTTTGTCGACTGAGTCAGTATGTTTGGAAGGCAGACACGGGAAATGAGTAGTCATGAGATTCGGGTTTTTTTATAGAACAGCACGCCCACCCCCGCCCGCTCTCAATAACAACAGAGACTCGGAAGAGCAGATTGGGAGGCAGAGCTTGAAAAGGTGCTGAAATGTAAATATTGTTGTCGTGGGTGACGTCAACTTCCCTCATAATTATTACTACCTCCTTCGTGCAACTATTTTGAATTCAAATGACTTTGTTCAGTGAATCAGGAAAGATACTTGACTCCTAATGTAGTTATGCCATCGGGAGGGATGTCGTATTTGAATTGGTGCTCGGAAACGAGCAGGTCAGGGGTTAGATCTCTGATAGAGTCGTATTTCAGCGATAATGAACAAACTCTCTAATGTTTACTATAGTCATGGAGACTGATTGGTGCAGACGATGAGAGACTTACTTTTAATTTGGGGAGGGGGTTACAATGCTATGAGATAGGAACTGTCAAGCACAAAATGAGAACAGACATTTTAATAGAAAGGCAAGACCGAAATAGAGGTTGTTTATGGACTGCTGGCTACGAGTGTTGGATAGGTTGGTCAAGTGAGTTAAGGAAGAAATGGTAGGGTTAAGGAACCATGAATGACAAGAGATCTGTAACATCCAGTCAAGAGGAAAAAGGAAGTTTATTTAAGAATTTGGAAGCAACGACCAGGGAGGTCTCGAGAGGGTTACAAGATATCCAGGAAGGAACTAAAGAATGGACTGAGGAAAGCAAGATGGAGACATGAAAAATAAACCTTGGATGGTAAGATGAAGGAATACTGCAAGGAGTTCCAGATTTGTCAGAAAAAGAGAAGTATGTTCTGAGTGAGAATCGTGTCTATCAGTGACAGTGCACAACAAAGATTAACGAAAAATGAACAAAGAAAATTGCAGCACAGTAACAAGTCATTTGGCCCTCTATGTTTGTGGCGATCCAAATTATTGATAAATTATTACTTATCTAAGTATGTTGCCTATTCTGCAAGACGATGTGTCCCTTCGCGCCCTGCCCATTCATATATCTGTCTTGTTTCGTCTTAAATGACGATATCTTGGCCGCCTCTACCATCTCTGCTGCTAAAACATTCCAGACACCCACCGTTCTCTGCTGAAAAAAAAACTTTCCCGGCATATTTCCCTCAAATATTTTCCCCTCGCCTTGAACTCTTGACCTATAGTAATTGATTCCCCAAGTCTTGGAAAGAAAGCTTCTTACTTTCCACCCCGTCTATACCACTCATATTTATGGCCACTCAAACCAATTCTCCTCCACCTCCGCCTTCCTAATGAAAACAATTCTAATCTACTCAATCTCTTTCATGGCTAGCGCCCTCCATATCAGGCAACATCCTGGTGAACCTCCTCTGCACCCTTGCCAAAGCATTGACATCCTTACTGTAATGTCGCGTCTAGAACTGTGAACTGTATTCCAAGTTTGGCCAATTTCGAATACGCAGTATTTCAAAGTCCTCTAGAACTGTAGCATGACTGGTCATATCGTGTACGCAATACCCCGTCTGATGAAGGAAAGCTCGCTGTCTGCCTCCTTGAATACTTTTAAACCTGCGTAGCCACCTTTAGGGTACAATGCACCTAAACAACTAAATTTCTATGTGTTCATCATTTTTATCCAGGAATTTCCCATTTACTCTATTGTTAGCGCTAAAGTTTGGTCTTCTAAAATGCATCACCTTCTATTTGGTCGGATTGAACTGCATTTGCCTGTTCTCTGCCCAACTCTCCAATATATCTCTGATCTGCTGCATTCTCTGGCTGTACACTTCACGATCTGCTCATCTACCAATCTTACTGTCATCTACACAATTGCTAATCAGACCACCTACGCCTTCCTCTAGATAATCTATGCATATTACAAACAACAGTGGTCCCAGAACAGATCCCTGTCGAATACCACTGGTCACCATCCTCCATTTTGACAAACTCCGTTCCACAACTACTCTCTGTTTAATGTGGCATAGCCAGTTCTCTATTCATCTAGCTAGTACACACTGAATCCGACGCAAGGTGACTTTCTCCACGAGGAGAAAGTGAGGTCTGCAGACGCTGGAGATCAAAGCTGAAACTTTATTGCTGGAACAGCACAGCAGGTCAGGCAGCATCTAGGGAACAGAAGATTCGACGTTTCGGGCACATGCCCTTCTTCCATATCCGCCACAGATTCACCTGCACCTCCACCCACATTATCTACTGCATCCGCTGCAGCCGGTGTGGCCTCCTCTATATTGGGGAGACAGGCCGCCTACTTGCGGAGCGATTCAGAGAGCACCTCTGGGCCACCCGGACGAACCAACCCAATCACCCTGTAGCACAGCATTTCAACTCCCCCTCCCACTCCACCGAGGATATGCAGGTCATTGGACTCATCCACCGCCAAACCACAACAACGCGACGGTCGGAGGAGGAACGTCTTATCTTCCGACTGGGAACCCTCCAACCACAGGGGATGAACTTGGACTTCACTAGTTTCTTCATCCCCCCTCCCCCCACCTTGTCTCAGCCGAATCCCTCCAGCCCGGCACCGCCTTCCTGACCTGCAGTCTTCTTCTTGACCTCTCCGCCTCCACCCTACTCCGACCTATCACCCTCACCTTGACCTCTTTCCACCTATCACATTTCCAACGCCCCTCCTCCAAGTCCCTCCTCCCTACCTTTTATCTTCTCCTGCTGAACACTCTCTGCTCATTCCTGAAGAAGGGCATGTGCCCGAAACGTCGAATCTTCTGTTCCCTAGATGCTGCCTGACCTGCTGTGCTGTTCCAGCAATAAAGTTTCGACTTTCTCCACGAGCCTACCATGGGAAACATTTTCAATCACCTTCCTAATATCCATGTATATGACAACTACAGCACGTCCCTCGTCAATCAACCTTTTCACTTCCTCAAAGAATCCAATAAAGTTATTAAGAAGTAAACGTCTCTGCACAAAACATGCTGCCTAACAGTGATAAGCCTTCTTTCTTGGCAAACGCATATAGATTCTACCCCGAGTTCCTTCTTCACTAGCTTCGCTTTCATTCACATTAGATTCTCTTCTTTATAATTAACTGAATCAATTATTATTCATTTTCCCATTATTGAAGAAGGATGCAACATTAACAAAACTTCTGTCCGCCGGAAACTCACCCGTCTTCTAGGATTCTGCAAAGGCATTAGTTGAAGGCCCAAGTATTTCCTCTCTGGTTTCCCTCGGCATCCCATGCTGACTTGGAGATTTTTGAAAATAGGCAACACTTCCTCCCTACTTATATCATCTTGAATATGAGTAATCAACCTTCAATTCCGAACTCAACAGCTGTCATGTCCCTCTCGTTTGTGAAGAGCGACGCAAAGTATTTATTAAGTGTCGCACTTTTCTCTCTCACTCCACACTTATCTTCCCTCCTTTGTCATTGAGAGGTCAACCCCTTTCTCTATTACTTTCCATTACTCTCTATTACTCTCTTCGTTCCCATATACGAATAAAAAACTTCATGTTTTCCCTTAATTCTGTTTACTAAAGAAATTGCATAACTCATTACTGATTCTTCAACTAATCTTTTCTGATTGGTCCTATTTTCCCAAAACTCTTCCAAATCTGCATGTGTCGCCTTAACCATATGAATGCTTCCTTTTTCCTGTTAGATGGTCTCACAATTTCAACTGTTATTCATCGTTCGCTAATATCGCCTTTTGTATCCCTAATTTTCGCTGGGGCATGTCTGTCCCGCACTCTAAACATCATCTCTTTAAAAGCCATCCACATATGAAATGGGGATTTAACTTAAAGGACTGCTTCAAATCCAAATGCTTAAGCTCCTGCTGAATCATTTGGAGATTTGGCCTTCCCCCAATTTAGCAGTCTTCATTTCCGACCATTGCTGTCTGTTTCGATGAGAATTCTGATACTTAGGGAATTGTGATTACTATTGCCAAAGTATTCTGGTACTGAATCTTCAACGGCCTGCCGGGTTCATTCCACAAAATCGGGTGCATAATGTCCCCTTCACGAGTATGACGTCGTATATACGGCTCTATCAAACCCTCCTGGATGCTCCTTACAAATTCTGCTTCCTTGAGATCTCGACCACTATATGAATCCCAGTCAATGTTGGGAAAAGTATGAAAGTCCCATCACCATCACCCTATTGCCTCTACATCTTTCCATTATCTGTCAATATATGTGTTCCCACATCTCATGCTCGCTGTTACGAGGCCTATCTAACCCTAACATTCTGTCCTTACCATTCCTATTTCGGGGCTCTACCCATATTCCCTCACTGCTCGAGTCATCCACAATGCTGTCCTTCAGCACAGCTGTGATATCCTCTCGAACCAGTAATGCAACTCGCTAAACCCTTTTTCCCACCTCTGTCTCTCCAGGGATGGAAATCTGTGCCTTTAGTCGCAGGAGATAGCGAAAATCTCAATCCATACTTTCCTTCTGTATTCACTAGTGAGGTGCTCTTGTCGTTTGTGAGGATAGTGGAAAATAGACCGATCAGCTACGACAGGTTCAGACCTTGAGAATCGAGAGTGCAGTGCTGGAAAAGCACAGCAGGTCAGTCAGTATCAGAGGAGCAGGAGAATCGACACTTAGGGTACGATCCCTTCATCATGAATGATGCTTGTGCACTGAGGGGAGCTGCGAGATAAATGGATGGGGCAGCACTGGTAGGATGGTAGCTCAGAATTCAATAGATGAGTGAAGGTGGGGGAGAATGTGATGGATAGGCGAGGATCGTGCAGTGGATAGATGGGATGAACAAGGACAGGCCGCGTGGGTGTGACCCAGTTCTATGCTTGAGACTGGGATAAGTTGGGGGAGGGGAAATGAGCAAACTGGTCCATTAATTCCGTGTGGTTGCAGGGTCCCAAGGTTGAAGATGATGTGTTCTCCTGGCGCTGAGAGTGAAGGGTTAGGCGTTGCACGTGCTCCCAGGCCTGCATGTCCAGGGTCAAGTGGGAGGGAGAGTTGAAGTGTTCACCCTGGAGGCCAGGGGACAAATGCGGCACGTGCCACTATGGCTGACCGCTCTGTCGTGCTGTGTTTAAATTCTATGCTTTTTGAGTCGTGGTTTTGAGTCCAAACAATACAACACTCGTAGATGTAATATGTTACTTCACTTTCTTGACTCTAATATCCAGCATTTACAGTCTTCATTTTTGCTACACTGATGTCCAACATCGGCAGTCTCCCTTTCTCGACTCTGATCTCCACCAATTTGCAATCATGACTTTCTCCTACACAATTCTTTTAGGTTTACTTTTGCACCGGAAAGCGGTTAGTAGATACAGCAGGACAAGAGTTACAGCGAGAGGAAAGTTAATTATGGATGTGACTTAGGATGCACAGACTGGATAAGGCAACTTCTAGGGATGGGCATAATTGAAATATGTGGGTTGTTCATGGAACAGCTTCTGCGTGCCCTTGAGAATTATGTACATGTTTGGCAGAGAGGAGGTGATCGACTGATGGAGACTTGTATTATGAAATAAGTTGAATCTCTTGTCAAAAGGATGAATGGAGCTTACGTAAAGAGGAGATGTGAAGGCTCAGTGAGTGCAGTTGAGAATTACATGTTCGCCAACAAAGACGTGAAGAGAGAGCTAGGAAGAGCCAGAAGGGTCCATGGAAAGTCTTTGATAAGTAGGAGCAAAGAAAAATGTGTCAGAACTAAGAGAATGACAAGAGAAAATTTAGGGTTAGTCAAGGACAGTAGTGGGAAGTTGTGCGTGGAGTCTGCGGAAGTAGAAAAGACACTGACTGAATGTGCATCGTCAGTTTTGCCACTGGAAAAATCTTATGTTGTGAAGGAGAATATTGAGATTAAGGCTATTATACAAGACGGGATTGAGCTTGACAAGGAGATGATGTCAGCAATTGTGGAACGTGTAAGGATAGATAAATCCGCTGAGCTGGATGGATTTTAACCTGCTACTCTATGGGCAGCTCGGTGGAGATTACGGTAAGTTTGCTGTTGCTTTTTATTCCTTCATTGTCTAGAGGAGTAATACCAGAAGACTGGAGAGAGGAAATGCTGTCACCTTGTTCAATAAGGTTAAATGAGACAACCCAGTTAACTATTGACCAGCGACCCTTACTTCAGTTGTGGCTGAAGTGTTGAAAAGGATCGTAAGAAACAAGACTTATAATAATCTCTAAACGGGTAATTGGATTGGGGACAGTCAACAAAGTTTTGTGAAAGTTAGGTCGTTTCTCACAAATCTACTTCCGTTCTTTCAGAAGGTGATTAAAGCGGTTGTTGTGGTGCATTTGGATTTTCGTAAACACTTCGATAAGGCTCCCATGGAACTCTTTTGCAGAAAGTACGGTGGCGTGGGACTGAGTGAAATGTAGCGGTTTGGATCAGTGATTGGTTGAAAGAAGACAGAGGGTGGTGCTTGATGGGAAATGTTCATCGTGGAGATCCGTTACTGGTGGCGTACCACAAGGCTCTGTTTTGCGGCCACTGACGTTTGTCATTCTTATAAAAGATCTGGATGAGGGCATGAAAGGATGGACGAGTAAATTTGCGGATGACATGAAGGTCCGTTGAGTTGTGGATAGTGCTGAAGTATATAATAGAGTTACAGAGACACATAGATAAGCTGTAGATTTAGTCAAAGAATGCAGATGCAGTTTAATGCGGAAAATTGCGAGGTGATCCACTTCAGAAAAAGTTACAGGAATACCGGGACCTCTGCTCATAGTAGGTTTCAGGGTAGTATGGTTGAGCAGAGAGGTTTGGGTGTCCATATACGTAGATACCTGAAAGTTGCCACGCTGCGTGATAGGTTTGTTACGAAGGCATAAGATTTGTAACTTTAATTGGTCGATAGATTGAGTTTTGAACCATAAGGTCATGTTGCAGCTATACAAAGCTCTGATGCTGTCGCAGGTAAATGATGCGTCCAGTTCTGCTCACTGCATTATAGGATGGACGTGGAAACATTGAAAAGTGTGCCGAGGAGATTTACCAGGAAAAGTCTTATGAGCAAAGTCGAAGGGATTAGAGGCTGTTTTCGTTACAGAGAAGAAATTTAAGGGTGACTTAATAGAGACATACCAGATGATCAGAAAATTAAATCGGGTAGACAGGAGACAGCCTTTTTTCTTCGGTGGGTGATGTCTCGCACGAAGGGACAAAGCTTAAAAATGAGAGAGACAGAGGCATGACAGATGTCAGAGGTATTTTCTTTACGTAGAGATTTAACTGAATGCAACACTCTGCCTGTAACAGCAAGAGAATAATTAAATTTACGAGCATTTAAATGATGATTGGATATACACAGGATGACAAGAAAATAGTGTCGGTTCGATGAGCTTCACATTTGTATCTCAGGTCGGCGGAACATCGAGTGCCGAAGGGCGTTATGACGTTCTGTGTTTTGTCTTCTATGATTCATTTGTGAACGACCACTTTTGTTCCCAAAGCCACAGCACTTTTACTTCACTGAGTTTGATGCGAATCCCTCTGAAAATTTCCCTTTCCTTTACTTATCCAATGTGAGTAAACATTATAAATGTACCTGGACTCACTCCTTCCTCTAGTAGGTCAGTCCACGTCCATGTGTTTGTGAAATAAAATTGCCTCTGTTTTTCATTAAAAACCTTCCTCCTCTGAACTTAAAATTACTCCTTGGACGTTTTAGGTCATCCACACGTAGGAAAATGTTCTTGTTAGTCACCTGGACTTTGCCAAGAATCCTATCACAATTCTCCACGGGTGGTCTCACTCGCACTTTGCATTCTAATTATACAACCAGTTTCGTATAAGAATCAATATTCGTTTCGCCTTACTGATTGCTTGCTTCACACGTGTTAGTTTTCATTGTTTCATGCGCGAGTGACCCGACATCCCGATGTGTTGCAAATTCCTGCAGTATTTCCACAATTAAATCATCATGATTTTGCTCCTTTTATTTTTCCACCATGGTCAACATTTTTTCAAAGTACAGTCCCTTTGTCAACTTTATGCAATTTACATAACCAATCGAAATCACTGTGCAAACTTTATTACCTTGCAACTTAAGTTTACAACTAATTTTTGCAGTCTGAAAATTTGACTACGGTTCCTTTAACTAATTCTTCCAATTGATTAATACATATTGCAAATAGTTTAGATTACGGAACCGTGTGGAATTCCACTGACTAAACGTTGGCAATCCGAAAAAGAATACCTCTTGTTCAGTTCTGGTTTCCCGCATGTCAAAGAATTGTCCAACCAGACTGAGATACTTCCTTCAACATTTCCAGACCTGATCTTAAGACTTCACCATGTCGGAACATGCTTTTAACTTGCACCCGTAATGCTGCACGTCATTGCTTTCCAAGATTTGTTCAATTGCTTCTTCAGAGTTTCTGTTGAGCCACCCTCGTACATTATTTCAGGTCCAAGATTTCCCTGTGCGAAACACTTACAACGTGAAATTCCGCCTTATTCAAATGTTCTCGTATCAATATTTATTTACATCTTTGCTCCATGAATTTTCTTCCTAAATCTGTCACAAGATGCATTGTGTGGAGCGTAGCAACTTGACAGGTGACGTTATTAAGGCTTATAAAAAATGATATGGATAGATAATGTGATTATCAACAGTTTCTATATTCCCTCAGGTGGGGCAATTCGAAAATATTCCGATTTTGTTAATGGAGAGGAGAAAGAATTAAAACTGAAACAAAGCCTTTTTTGCAGAGAGTAGTTAGTATGTGGATTGAACTTTCAGATGAAGTGATGGATATGGTAGAGTTACAATGTTTAAAGTATTTTAGATAAGGACACCAATAAGAAACGTGTGGAGGGGTGAGGGCCAACCACAGTCAGTGGCATCTAACTTAGATTGGAATTATGGTTGGGCATGGAAGGGCTGGATCAAACGCTCTGTATCTATGCCTTATGATTCGATGATTCGATAATCATTTCAGGTTTCGAAACAATCTCTACATTTTTTGCACTCCTCTCACAGTTCTGAATATTTCAGTTCGATCTCTCCTGTGACCCTTCTTTTTTTCAAGGAGACAACTTGGGATTTCCCCATCTATTGCAGAAGTTCGAATTGTAGAAACCTTGCTTCATTTTCTGAAAGCGCTTCTTAACCATGTCCAATACTTAGTAATACTTAATTCTGGATACCAGAAAGTGATACAGTAATGAAACATTGAGTAAATTTTGATATAGGTACAGAATGATATGGATTGCATTGGCACGTGTGATTCTGATCAAATAACTGGGGAAAGTAGGAAGTAATGTTTCTCTTCAATGCTCATGTCCTGAAATTCCTGCCAAGTTGATCTGATAATCAAGATAACCTGGCCATGGAGTGCTCAGTTATAATTCTTTCTTCAAATGCAAAACAATCTATGGAAGGCAATCTCATCTGCATCACTTGTTGAAAGTGATCCTGATTATTTCGCTTTTAAGAGCAACTGCATGAGAGAAACTGAGGAGCAGGTGATTTAATTCAAGTTGCTTCATTTGATTGATCCAAGATTTCAGATTCTCGAATTAGAATTCCATGATCCTCCTTTAGAACTGTCTATTCTTCAAAGTCACGAACTGTTTATGCAATTTTAGAGATGCTTGTGTGGGACTGGATTGTACAAAGTTCAAGATCACATGACATCAGGTTTTTTGTTCAACATGTCTTTTTGGAAGTACAAAGGAAGCGCTGCTCCTTCGTCATGTAGCTATTGCAGTCGGATTATAGGATACAGAATTTTTAGCAAAATATCAATAATATCATACACTGATGCAATATATTGAACTAACCTGGATTGCTCTTCAGTCTTTCATATTTTCGAATGGACTGCAGGTTTCAATTAATCCATATATGAATCCCAGAACCTCTTTCAAGCCATATGCCAGAGAATACTTAAAATTTCATAAAAGGAAGACCACACCTTATTTCAGAAAATATATTAAAGGTGTGTGGTCAGAGTGTGCATATATCCCAATCCTGAGCCTGACTAGTTCTATTTCTAACGTAGGATTTTATAAAATGCCTCATGGCTCATAAAAAATGAACCTGACTGCATGCGGATTTTATGCATTTTCAACAAAGTTGAATGGTTTCTGCAAATGCAGTTCATCCCATCGACTTACATGTGTTTGTCTGTGGGTGTGGTGTGTGTGTGTGTGTGTGTGTGTGTGTGTGTGTGTGTGTGTGTGTGTGTGTGTGTGTATATATATCTGTCTAAGAGAGAACGTACATATGAGGGAGGGCCTGCGTGAGTGTGTGAGTATGTACCAGTTTGTGGGTGAGTCTGTTTTTGTTTGTGTGTAGATTATACTATGTATGAAGGCTAATTAACTTGGCAGAATAATCTCGGTTTCTTTACTTCAGAGCATCGAAATTTGAGTGAGGGACCTAATCCATTTATGGATCTATAAAGGCCATGAATCAGATAAATAAAATAAAAGCGGGTTCCCTTAGCTGAAGGATGAAGGCAAGGTGTTGCATTGGAAACGGGCCTTTCATACAAACAAATGCATCCACCAACACCTCCCGCTGTCCATACCTGTAACCCTGCATTTTGCATGGCTGAGTCATCCAATTTACACATCCCTGAAACCATGGGTAGTTCAGCATGGCCATTCCAGCTAAATTCAGGGAGATTATTGCAACAGGGAGATGGACACTTCAATTGTAGTTCCATTTTACAGAAGGTTGAGAGTAGTGAAGTCAAAGACAGGTTTGCAGGATGTTGTGTAAATGTGTTGTGTTAATTCCAGCAGCATCCAGAAGAGGGTGCATGAACATGGGTTGGGACCTGGCATTTCGAATTTGTGACCAATTCATAGACATGGCTCGAGGAGGGACAGGATTCGCTGTTGCAGAATCCAGGAATTAAATGTTACCACAATAACAGAGACGATGATAAATGATAAATTTTGCCATGTTAATCAAGTGTAGTATTGTAGCAGCTGAGAAAATGGTTGAAAACTCGCCCACTGAGGTAGATTGGGCTCAGTTTAGAATCAGGAAAGATCAGGTCACCTGTTGTGAGGTTTCTACTGACCTCTGAATTGTTCCAGGGATGTAGAGGAGAGGATAGCAAAGATGATTTTCAAAGGAATGCTTGTAACAGAGTAGTTGTTGTGGGCTCTCTACCTTTACCAATATTGAGTGGGAATAATATAGTTCAAGTTTTTTTTACATGGGTCAGTTTTTGTTGAATGTGTGGTGGAGAGTTCTCTGACACAGCATGAGTTTTAGGCATCTAAGATGGAAATCAGTTAAATGGAATTTAAAAGAAGCAAACAACGCAATGCATTTATAAAGGCATTAAAAATCGACCAAGCATTTGACGCTTTTCGGCACTTATTTTGAAGCAGTTAAAAAAATCAGTTTTTGAAGCAATTAAAACTCTTATGAAGAGCAGACAATTAAGGCTTTAAGATTTGCAATTGAACTGGAATATGATAAGGAGCTGTATCATAAATACATTTGGTGTTCCAGCACCAATTTTGGGGAATATAAATTGGTGAAAAGAGAAATCCTCAGGTCTTAATGGAAAAGCCGATCTCATTGAAGACAAGCTGAAAATTGGGTAAAAGAAAACTATGAGGCCCAACGGGTGGTAAGATATCTCGAGTGGCTTCACTGTAATAACGTAGCCACATGAAATTGAAGCATTGAATGTTTCGAAGAAAACCAGGTGAGAGTCCGACAGGTTTTTGCGAAAACATTACCTTTCGGTGTTGTGTGGTTTCTAACTTTGTCCGACACAGCCAAACACCGGTTCTTCCGCATCATAGAAAAATACACTGGGAAGACAAATGCTGGAAAACAGGATTAATTGCAGAGTTTTATTGAATTCGCAAAGAACAGTACATTGAAAGTTAAAAAGCTGCTGGAGAATATGCGAACTTATCAGGAAATTGGTGAGAATAAAGTGACAGATCTCTTTCCAGATTTTACTTCCGTAAGCAATGCTTACTCACGGGCATCAAATAAAAAAGCATTTTTTGAAAAGTGCTATTACAATCAATCTTTGAAAGTGTGAGATAAGGAGACATGGAATTCGGAGGATGTTTTGCTAAAATAATGTTGAACTTTATGGAATTCATGGCGAGAAGAGCAGTATTCATGACATGGAATGGCGTTCAAAGATATGCGTTTTAAAGTAAAAATGCGTCAGCTACATTTCAAACATGACCAGTAATGTCATTTCAGGATTACGCAGATGTGTGGTGTGGTGTGCATCAACGATCTGGCAATTTTCAGTCACACGTGTAATAATTAACTGGAGCATCAATCAGAATTGGTACATTGATTTTGGGAGGTGTGTCTGGTTATAAAGATGCTGAGGAATGAGTCAGAACAAGTCCAGGTTACCTCCCTGGACGATATAGTTGGGCATGGATATATGACACCACGGGATGTGAGAAGAAACATAACTGGAGAGTTTCCAGGATCATTGATGAAGCGGAAAATACCACGATTTCTGGGAACGACTGATTTAATATCCGAAGTTTGGACTGAAGATTAGATGTCTGGCTGTTCTACCGACCGACGGTTTGAAGAAGTGAGGAATGTGATAATGCATTCAAAGCTGTGAAAGCTACAGTTAACATTGACCCAGTGTTAGCCACACTTAATTGCGCAAAGCCATTCAAATTTGCTATTCACATGAGTGATATTGGTGTCATGGCGATACCTCGAATGAGGATGATGAGAAGCTAGACCTACTGGATATTTTTTGAGGAAAAATAAATCATCATTAAGAGAAATATTCTACAATTGAGAGGGACATCTTGACTTTTGTGCAGATGTTTCAACATTTCAAAATTTACTTCGCCAATATTGTGTGGGAGACAATTACTGACTTATGACTGATTCTATCCCTTAACGTTTTGGTGAAAGAAAAGGTAAACATACAATGATATAAACTTGGAGCTTACAATTGTAAACATACAATTTGAAAATTATACAAACGGCAGGTTGAGAGAACAAAATTGCCAACGCATTGTTGTAATGTTGATGAACATAGACGTTGATATTCAGGGGTGTTAGATACAATGGATTGACATGGACTGTAGTAGGGAAAACTCGCATGCCTACCGTCAATATAATGTGCATGTATTGTCAGGTTCTAAAAATGGTAGACCGATTTTGCTTAGAAAGTGAAGCAATCTTTGTTTTCAACGAAGGAAGCATGGATGTACTATGGCTTTAAGCGCTGTATGTTTCTTAATAAAGCGTAGATGATTAAGTCAATTAATTCAGCAACCTGTGAGTGTTTGGTTCTTTATCATTTTCAAAACTGGAACAACTAAAGTAAGCTGAATGCATTAGACCATGCTTCGCGATCTTCAGGTTAGCTTCCAGTCGCAGCACTGGGCACTTGACGCTGGAAGTGGAAGCTCTGTTTCGACCAGCTAAAAGCTGGGGTTCTCACAATGTTGCTAGAGATATAATTGATGCGATCTGTTTTACTGACTGTGCCATTGCAGAGGAATGTCACTATACTGGAGCAGATATTTTGTAAAATATTTCAGTAGATAATCCAATCCATTTTGTTTCCTCTGGTTTTGTCTTTGCATTAAAGGTAGGACATGAATAGCGCGTATTTTCCTTCATGCTTGATTGTTTTGCACAATCAAATTTCATGTCAACGCAACGCCTGGTACTTGACTTCAAGATTAGAAAACTAACTGTCTATGGTATTCATTTGACATATTTTGAGTGGGGCTGTTCTCGTCTATTACATTGTAATTACATTGTTATTTCCAGTACCTCCTGTAAGGTGTGCAAAGATATCGGTGTCATTTCCGGTTTAATGTCATTTACAGTTTTTATTATTTAGTTTGGTAATGTGCACTGATGCTCTGAAACGAGAGTCAGTCGACATCTCTTGTAGTGTCAGTTAAATTCCATCAAATCAAAATAACTTCATCCATAAAGGTCCGTCTTCCCTCAGCATCACCGATCAGTCAGCACGAAGAATCTCTTTCAATGTTGGATGGTGTGCTTGGGCAGGACAAAATGACCAGGGAATACATCATGACGGGTCGGAACATGGCTCGCATGAAAGAGCCGACAGACTCTGATATGCATGCATATAATTTTCTTAATGTATCAGGTAAGAAGACAGATGGAGGTCTATCCTTTAATAGAGAGTTTAAGAGCCGAGAGGCAATTCCGCAAATGTAGAAAATTTTAGTTAGGCCATAATTAGAATATTATGTGCAGTCCCAGAATCTATGTTGCAGGATGTATGTGAGTGCACTGGAGACGACGTAAAGGATATTTTGAAAAATTATACCCGGGATGGATAGTTCCAGTTGTTAAGTGAAAATGGAAACACTGTTTATGGTTCACACCAGAACGGGCAACAATGAAAAGGGGCACTATTGTAGTGAAGAAAATTTGGAGATGTAAAAATAGCGTGGAGATGACGAAATATTTCTGCCAAAGGATTAATGACAGAGGTGCATAAATTTAACGAAAGCTGTTGCGAGTTTATAGAAGATTTGAGGAAATACATATTTCATTTGAAGGGTGGTGGGCAACTAATTTAATGCTTGTATGGCTGCTGGGGGCAAAAAACCTTGCAGTTGAAACTTTATTGCTGGAACAGCACAGCAGGTCAGGCAGCATCCAGGGAACAGGAGATTCGACGTTTCGGGCACAGGCCCTTCTTCAGGAATGAGCAGAGAGTGTTCAGCAGGAGAAGATAAAAGGTAGGGAGGAGGGACTTGGAGGAGGGGCGTTGGAAATGTGATAGGTGGAAAGAGGTCAAGTTGAGGGTGATAGGTCGGAGTAGGATGGAGGCGGAGAGGTCAAGAAGAAGACTGCAGGTCAGGAAGGCGGTGCCGGGCTGGAGGGATCCGGCTGAGACAAGGTGGGGGGAGGGGGGATGAAGAAACTGGTGAAGTCCAAGTTCATCCCCTGCGGATGGAGGGTTCCCAGTCGGAAGATAAGACGCTCCTCCTCCGACCGTCGGGTTGTTGTGGTTTGGCGGTGGATGAGTCCAATGACCTGCATATCCTCGGTGGAGTGGGAGGGGGAGTTGAAATGCTGTGCCACAGGTTGGTTGGGTTGGTTCGTCCGGGTGGCCCAGAGGTGCTCTCTGAATCGCTCCGCAAGTAGGCGGCCTGTCTCCCCAATATAGAGGAGGCCACACCGGCTGCGGCGGATGCAGTAGATGATGTGGGTGGAGGTGCAGGTGAATCTGTGGCGGATATGGAAGTTTCCTTTGGGGCCTTGGAGAGAAGTGAGGGGGGAGGTGTGGGCGCAAGTGTTGCACCTCCTGCGGTTGCAAGGGAAGCTGATAGGGGAGGGGAGGGAAATATATCCAAACAGACCCCAGCACCAAGGATATATTTCCCTCCCCTCCCCTATCAGCTTTCCGTAGAGACCACTCCCTCCGCGACTCCCTTGTCAGATCCACACCCCCCACCGACCCAACCTCCACTCCCGGCACCTTCCCTTGCAACCGCAGGAGGTGCAACACTTGCGCCCACACCTCCCCCCTCACTTCTCTCCAAGGCCCCAAAGGAAACTTCCATATCCGCCACAGATTCACCTGCACCTCCACCCTCATCATCTACTGCATCTGCTGCAGCCGGTGTGGCCTCCTCTATATTGGGGAGACAGGCCGCCTACTTGCGGAGCGATTCAGAGAGCACCTCTGGGCCACCCGGACGAACCAACCCAACCAACCTGTAGCACAGCATTTCAACTCCCCCTCCCACTCCACCGAGGATATGCAGGTCATTGGACTCATCCACCGCCAAACCACAACAACCCGACGGTCGGAGGAGGAGCGTCTTATCTTCCGACTGGGAACCCTCCATCCGCAGGGGATGAACTTGGACTTCACCAGTTTCTTCATCCCCCCTCCCCCCACCTTGTCTCAGCCGGATCCCTCCAGCCCGGCACCGCCTTCCTGACCTGCAGTCTTCTTCTTGACTTCTCCGCCTCCATCCTACTCCGACCTATCACCCTCACCTTGACCTCTTTCCACCTATCACATTTCCAACGCCCCTCCTCCAAGTCCCTCCTCCCTACATTTTATCTTCTCCTGCTGAACACTCTCTGCTCATTCCTGAAGAAGGGCCTGTGCCTGAAACGTCGAATCTCCTGTTCCCTGGATGCTGCCTTACCTGCTGTGCTGTTCCAGCAATAAAGTTTCAACTTTGATCTCCAGCATCTGCAGACCTCACTTTCTCCGCAAAAAACCTTGCAACATTGAAGAAGTATTTAGAGCGTTATTTGCAGTGCCAAGGGCTGAGAATTGCATTCGAGTCGTGTCGTATTTGCATTCCATCAGTGCAGACCTAATTGTCCATTTTATCTTACAGTATTGAAGGTCTTTGGCCTCTATAATCCAGATAAAGAAGGATATTAGTTCACGATGCAGATTCTTAAGGAGTTGACAGCTCTAAGTGATTTGAAGGTTATTCCCTCCTTCATTTTTCTCAATCTCCCCCACCCTGCGGTCAGAATGAGAAGCATTCAAAGTGCTGTTTCTGTGTTTTGTGGATCTGTGACTCGCTGATACTTTTCGGAAGGAAGTTCTTCGGTACCTGAGCTCATGTGTCCACCAATTGTGAATATATTAAGCATTAAAGGACTCAAAAATAACGGTGTCGAGGTAAGTTAGGACCATTAAGGATCCGGCATAGTTGAAAGAAATGTGATGTTGAAGGGATGAGTTATATCAAAGATAGAAGGTGGGTTGCATTGTCGGCGGAGGTTACAAAGAGGAGGAAAGTTGGAGAAACTTAGGAGACGATTACATTGAATGGGAACATTGTTATGTCCATGTAAGGTTTCATATGGAATGAGGATGGGCACTTTTTTAGAAGATGAAAAAAAGGAAGGTTGGTTGATTGCAATGTATGACACAGTGAGACTCAGGGTTGCAGAGCAGTAAAAGATGACAGTCAGCAAACTGAGTGTAGCGACTGGAGCATGCAACAAAGAAACAGCGAGTGTTTTCGGAACAGAATGAGCTTTCAGAAATGTAGAGAGATACAGAGAAATCCATCGTGGTTTTACAGAAATGGAGGCGAAAGTGAGCTGGAAGAGATGAGATTGATTGGAAAGGGTACAGATTCTGAAAGAGTAAGACAGATAGTGAAGGATATTGAGAGTCGATGAGACTACAGAATTTGTGGGCCACCACAAGGTCTGGAGATGATAACCAAGCCTGGAGAATTTGCAGATCGTGGCAATATTTTCTCTGGTGTTAGAGTCTGTGTGTGTCTTTTGATGTTGCAATGTCCCTGAAATCCATTTTTTGCAGGGATTTCTCATTGTTACTGCGACATATATTGTTAAGAGATGGACACGACTAAGAAACTGAAAGATTTGCATTACTTGAAGATTTTAAATGAAACAGGAAACTGTCGGGGATATTGGAGGGGAGGTTGTCAGTGCTGGAGGACGTAAATGTGGATTCCATTTTCGAAATGTCAGCTATACAGAGATGGAGAGTTAAGCAAGATCTGAAATGTCGGATGATGGCTGGCAATATTTCACTTTTTTAAAATATTGCAAGACTTTGAGCGTTGCAAAGATTTGGTGTAGTAACAAAGGCTTTCAAGTCGACGATATCAGAGCACAGGGAGGAGAAAGTGTGAAACAGACTGAAAGTAAATTCTTCAGACCCCTGAGGCTGTTGCAAGCTGAGTGCAAAGGAAGGGCAACACACACGCAAAACCTCGACGGCGTTGCTGTGTGTTGAGGATAGACATATTGTTCACCCTCAAGTGTATAAGTTTAGGATGTAGAAATTTCGTCACTCATACCTTTCCACCATTCAACTTTCTACGGTATTGCTGCACTACGAAGCACGTCGTAATTATGAACCACGTTTCCACTAATTTGAATTGTGCTGTTCAGTGAGAAATTGAATTTTCGTTCTATATGGATACTTCACTGCAATCTTGAGCTGTTCCCTGAACTTAGCCTGGGTCACTCCATAAATTACTGTATTTGTGCAGCAACTTAAATTTCTAAGCATCAATCCAATTTCCCCAAAGACATACGATGAACTGTTGTAATTCAAGGGATCAGTTCCTGTAATTCTGTAGCATATGAAATATATAACACGGTTTAGCCATAGAAGTATAAAACTTCCCGATATAGTAAACAGTAAAATTGCTGATTTCTTTCGGCTTTCCATTTCTATGTCTCTTCCCTTGCTGTGACCCTTCAAACACTTGCGCACTCGACTAGACATTAAAATGTATCGGACTGTCAGAGCGTTAAGCAGGAGAATTAAAGTGAATGGGAGCAATGGCGTTAAAACTGTATCGAGCCAGTCAAATCCCAACCATGCAGGATCAGAGTAATAGCTTGGTTTCGTGTGACAATACCATGGTACGTTGTCAATGATAATTCCAGGTTCATATGCAAAGTAGAATGGAACGTTTTTGGAACAAAGCAGAAGGCTGGTTGTAGCTAAAACCAAGCCTGCAGTTTTGCTGGTGCAATATTTTGTTTACAGATTGTGGCAACAAATGAGGACAAATCGATCAAACGTAAAAGTCACAGTATACCAGACGGAACAATCGGCAGCTGCACGAGCCAAGAAATAGGTCACACTGCACACTGGAGTGATGTCGAGAAAACATAATGGGAAATAATAATACCCGAATTGCCTCAGCACGACTTCTGCAATGATGACCATTAGATCAGTTGCTGCCATGGCTACCAAGTAGCGAGTGGTACAGGCTGAGAGGCCGCACCTTCCCCGGGATAGGATCGCAATTGCCACCAGGTTGACTGCAAAAAAAAAAGGATTGGAATTGAAATGGTCTGTTTCCAAACTGTATGGATTCAATTCATACATTGCATGGAGATGTTGCCGAAAGAGGCAGCGAAAAAATGTGAGGGGATTTCTACTGATATGCGAGAAGAATGCAGGCCAGAATTCATATTCTTAAATTGTAAAACCGAATATTGAGTACTCAAGGCTGTAATATAGATAGATGCAAGATGAGGGAGGAGGTTGACAGGCAAGCACTGCCACTTATGTGGGAAAGATCCACTTTGGGGCGCTAGATTGGTCTGAGGGTGTGAAGTCATGCTAGGTTAGGAGAAGGAGCACACACTCTCCTTAGATTAGTTCTGAGTCAGTGTTACTGAATCAGAAATCTTAACTGTGATTTGTCTGTACAGATTCTGCAAGACTTGCCGTGCTTTTCTGACGTTTTCTGTTTTGTGTGGTTTTGTTGCATCTCCTTCATGTTGATTTCCCATGTCCACAACATTATGTCTGCTTTTCAATGGCTTTTTTCTTTTGGCAGACAGTAGGCTATTTTCAAATGTTTACATATTTTTGCTCGTGGTATCTTGGCTAATGGCAAGAAAATGGGATTAGAGGAGTGAGAAAGTTGTTGCTGGGTGGCACTGATATGATGGGACAAATGGCCTTTTTATGTGCGCTAGGTCTCCGTGACTGTACGTCTGATCCTCGGCTCACGAATAAAACATTTTATTCCCGCTCCTCTTATCAGTAATGCTTCTCTTTCTCTCTTTTTTTCACTTTTCTATTTAATTCTTTCAATTTCCCAAACCTGCACCAAGTAATCAGCATAAATCCAATTTCCACGTTGATTTATTTGCTTAAACATGATTAACCTTAATACAGATGCAGCCAGACCTGTTCAGTGTGTCAATGAGATTATTTTATGTTGGTGTTACTGGTGTCCTTTTGTTTTGACATCAAATTTCCATTGGGCATCGCTCCTCTTTGTGTTCTAGGTTATTGCACATTGATTTATGAAGGGATAAGCTTCGCTGAGCAGAAATCTGAACAGAGAGTAGACCATTCTGCAAAATGATCCATCATTCATAACATGGAACAGAATTAACCATTCGGTAAGATTATAAATACCCGAAATCGGAAAGTGTTGACATTTTTTACGAATTACTCGACGGCCTGATCTGCAAATACATGTCTAACTATCGATCACCCAATGGAATGAATACTCAGAAGCCAATCAAGTCTTCTGAATTACAGAAATTACCATTTGAACTTAAAATTTTGAATAATAATTCATAACTGGAGGAACATGTCTAATACCGTGGTAAAAGAGTGAAATCTGCATGGAGATCCCTCACACGTAAGTCATGAACATCACCAAAATCTCAAAAGACCTTACACCATTGCATTCAAAGATCACAAGTGGTTGCTTCAGCCTAATAGTACCAAACTTCAGTCAAGGGGAGAACTTGAGAATAAGGACCAACTTGGCAAGTTTCATGGAACTGAACATTCGCTGTTGGCATGAATGTGTACTGTAAACCAATTGTACAACTAACTGGGAGAAAAGAACCCTCAGATCTATAACATTGGAAAAGTTTACAATCACTTACTTGGAACACCAATGATAGCTAATATGGTATAGTATATTTTTCTTATGTTGTCCATTGATTGAAGCACTTTCTGAGTGAAGTCGCCTGCACCCTCGTGACAATCTCTCTGTATTGACTGACGGAAAAATATGCTGGATTCCGCAAATTATTACTATCAAGTTTAGGAAGAGGAAGCATATCCAAAGCAAAACAGTAATTCCCTTTCCCACCCTAATGCCTTTTCAGAACTGCTCGGTATTTCCAATGCTTTCTGGTTTGAATTGCATCCTCCAACAATCTGAAAAATGACAGTCATGAGCATTTAATTAGCAGACAAGCATGACCGCGGGGGACATTTGGTGTCTCAAAAGATTCCAAATGCTATTTTTATAACTATAATTGTTATACTGAATAATGTAAGCAAACATATGACGAAAGTACAGTGAAATCCCTTTTTCTATAACGTTTTCAAAGTTTGAGAAATTCAATTGAGAAGCATATATTTAGATGGACACTTGGAATGCAAAGATGTGCAAGGCTGCAGAGTTGGTTTGGTGTATGTTTTTTCCATCCTGACATTGTGCATCATGAGGCCTTTTTGGCTTTGATATGGATTGTTTCGATTTTTTAATCTATATGTTTCCCATCAACTCTATTTTAGCTCTCTGGTGTTGAATGCAAGCAATCTTATTGAACAAGGCCACACCCAACTTCATGGTGTACATTTCTGCACCCCCACACAATGCCCATTTTCTACAGGGTAATTTCTGAGATAGGCACTTTACTTTTCATTCTTCATTTATTGCATATATATTCACAACCCTGGATTGTTTGATTTATTATTATAAACAAAATGTTAACTCGTTGAACTTTCAACCTTCACATGAAAATATATAAAACACTGAGCATTGGTGAATAAAAGTTCTGATTGTTTCGTTTTAATAATGCATTTTCTAAGATGTCTCCTCTCAACTGTAATGATTCACTGAACATGTCCACCAAGTCAATCTCTAGATGGCACACAGAGTCGCTGATGTCTGTTGTCGAACTTAAAACGGTAGACAATAGTCATGGTCTTTAGCCCCACATTGTTATAGCGAGCTTTAATCCTCGTCTGAGTTTAGACTAAATTAGTATGTTTCATTGTACTATCTTCTATGTACCTATCCAAGATTTGCTTAAATGCCCTAAATGTATCTAATCCGACTGCCACTGCTGACAGTGCATTCCACGCAGCCACCACTCTCTGTGAAACAAAAAGTTGACCTCCGAGATCTCCCATAAATCTTCCTCCAATCACCTTAAATTTATATCCCCTTCCAGTAGATATTTCCACCATAGTCAGGTGTCTGTCTATCCCCTCTGTCAATGTACCTCATCATCTTGTATACCTCTATGAAGACATTACATATCCTTCTTCACTCCAATGAAAACAGCCCTAGATCCTTTAACTTTCTCCATAAGACCTGCCCTCCAGTCGCAGAACAAACTCGTAAAACGTCTCTGCACTTTCTTACTCAAGTTTCCACATTTTTCCTGTATTAAGGCGGACAGAATTGAAAACAATAGTCCAAGCATAGTCTCACCGGGGCTCCATCGAGCTGCAGCATAAACTCGCAGCTCTTCAACACAAGCCCACCGCTCATAAAAGCCAAAACATCATATGCCTTATCAACAATAATGTTGACTTGAGTGGTAATTTAAGGCATCTGTGGGCTCAGGCCCTAAGATCCCTCTGCCCCTCCTCACCGCAAGCATTCTGTCTTTCATCCTGTCTTTGCGTTCAAATTAGAACATCCAAAGTGAAACACTTCGCAATTTTTCAGGTTGAAAATCTTCTGCCTGTTATCAGCATTCAGCTAATGACCCGCTGCAACCGAGAGTAAAACTTCACACTGTACACAACTCCACAAAACTTCGTGTCAACAGGAAAATTACTAACCCACCCTTCCACTTCCTTATCCAAATGTTTCCTAAATATCACAAAGAGCAGATGTTCCAGAATTTCTCCCTGCGGAACACCGCTGGTCACCGAGTCTTAGTCTGAACGTATTCCATCCACACCAACCTCTGCCGTCTTTGAGTGAGCCAATCTGTAAACATGCTGCCTGACTTCACTGAAGCTCATGCCTCATTACTGTCTAAATAAGCATACCATGTGGAAACTTCGCAAATGACTTGCTAAAATTCATGTTCGCCACATCCACTGTTCCACCATAATCATTTATTTTTACATTATCAAAGTATTCAGTCAGGCTTTTGAGGCATGACGTGCACCTCCCAAATTCAAACTGGCGACCTCGAACCAAATATGGTTTTCCAAGTAATCATAAATCCTCTCAAAATCGTCTCCAATACTTTGCCGAGCTGACAGATGATTAACCATAATGAATTATTTATCTTCATACACCAAGCTCGTGTGTTTGCTTTGTCTTACCACCACATTGCTTTGCAAATCGGTAAAAAAAAGTATGATAATGATTCCTAAAAGTTGCAGCTGTGAAGGTATTGCAGACACAGAATGGAATACTGACTCATCGCATGGCAGGTGCTGGAATTTTACAGTCTGTGAAAAATATTGCGAGTCTTTTAAACCTAATACGTGTTCAGAAAGTAGTAGAGACGCTGAAAATGATTAAACCCATGAAATCAAGACAGATCCAGAACACATATATGCCAAAATCCAATGCAAAATCATGAACCTAACACAGACCCTGTAACTCGCACAGGTCTGGGATAAATGAAAGATGGAAATGTGTTGCTGGAAAAGCGCAGCAGGTCAGGCAGCATCTAGGGAACAGGAGAATCGACGTTTCGGGCATTAGCCCTTCTTCAGGAAGAAGGGCTAATGCCCGAAACGTCGATTTTCCTGTTCCCTAGATGCTGCCTGACCTGATGCGCTTTTCCAGCAACACATTTCCATCTCTGATCTCCAGCATCTGCAGACCTCACTTTCTCCTCTGGGATAAATGAAAGCCCTGACACGAATAATGAACGTTAAGGTGATGCTTGCATTGATTCTGATAAAGCCCCAGATTCTAACATAACATTGAAGACCAACAGACCCAACTTGTCTGTGTCAACCATGCTGCCATTGTAAAAAATTCTAGTCTTGAATCATATGATCAACATTCCCCTATTCCCTGCCTCTTCAGGTTTGTATCCAGTTCTCACTTAACTGTTGTTACCTCATTTGCTTCTCTCAAGCAATCTGGTCGTGCATTTGAGGCAGCTAACATCTGCGTGAAAAATACACTACCCCACGCATCTCCTTTAGCATCTTCACCCCGGGCCTTTACCTCAAATCTACGACCCTTACCATTTGATACTTCCATCCTGGGGAACGGTTTTGACTACCCATTCGATCAATGTCTTGCATAATATTATGTACTTCTCTCAGATTGGCCCTCAACTTCCAATGCTCTAGCGAAAACAATCTCGGATTGTCCCAAATCTTCTGAAATGTGATAGAGTTCAATCCAACAGAATCCCTGAAACCACCTTAGTAAACTTTCCAAGGTCCATATCCTTCCTCGTCCCGGGACCAGAAGCCCGCAAGACAAATGTAGCCGATCGGAAGTTTCATCCGGCTGCCAGCTTTCCAACATTTATACTCTATGCAACCACCAATGAAGGCAAGCATGTTTCCTTTACCACCTTGTCCAGTTGCATTACCACTCTGAAGTATTTACACTTCTGGACCCCAACATCCTTCTGTATTTCAATACTTCTAATGGTTCTGTGTTTAATTTATACAGACTTCTTCTAGTCCACTTCAAGATCCATCATTTAATATATTAACAGATTAACCACCATTTGACAGTGTTCCATCCAATGTATCTATATTTCGCTAGAGCATTTGGTAGGGTTCGCCATTATGCAAAAATCCACCAATATTCTTATCTTTCTTCGATGATTAAGTTAATTTTGTTTTAATCATACAAACGTTCCATGGATCCCGAGTGACTTAACATTCTAGACCGCCCAATCATGACAAACAGCGTCACAAATTTTAGGAAAGTTTATGTGGATAATATCTGTAGCTGCACACTTACCAAACACTTGTGTCTCTTCCGCATAAGCTGAACCAAATGTTTAAGACACCAGCTTCCCTGCACAAAGCCATACTGACATAAGTTCCTTCTTTTCGAAGTGTAATTAAATGCAATCCCTGAATCTAATTCAGAATGTAATTCTCATACGGACCGTGAAACGAATAGAGCCCGGGAAAATCTGATGCAGAGTCCAAAAATAATTGAAATCAATAAAACACTGACGCGAAGACAGACCCTGAAACTGATAGAAATTTTGTAACTTGCATAAATCTTTACAGTGATCCAGATTCTGAAACCAGGGCCCAACACTAATTTAATAGAAACACTGAAAATGATACAGATCCTAACAAAAACACTGACCCTTGAAATGATACAGAATTCACACACACCCTGAAGCAAATTCAGATTTGACTGTTATAAGCATCATGATTTCAATCTAGATTCTGAATTTCTGAGAATTGACAGTCAATTTTTGAAAATCTGGACACGAAATTCTGATTCAAATTTTAAAACGTGTGTAGCTGGAGTTAGAGGTGAAAAGTGTATATTTTGTAGCACTCTAGATTCACATTTGGGCTCATTGCTATGTCACAAATCACATCTATGACCATGTTTTCGCTCGCCCTGGAAGTAATTCCACACAAAGAAACGATCGTACGCTTAATTCATGGGCACTCTGTGGAAATCATCGGACGTCAACACCAAAATTTATCAAAAAATATATGGTCTCACATGTTTGTCAAAATGGCAGGACCGAGGCCATCATGCGGAAGTCCAAACACTCCAGCTGGCCTCATGGCCAAAATTTTATTTCTAGGAGCGGACCTGTGGAAGATATTAAATGGGGCTGTTCCTCCAATTGGAAGTTGTTTCACGCCTGCAGTTCTGCTAACACTTTCAGTGATATCAACAAATACAGAACAGAGGGATCTCTGAGGTTGGCAGGACAAATCAACAAGTTATTTGATAAGGCAACCAGGATGCGGGCCTTCATCAGTTGTGAAATAGGTTGGAAGAACATGATAGAACTTCATAGAACAAGATGTGTTTGTACTAAAAAGGGTGTAATTAAGATTCAACAGGCTGTTAACGGGATGGGATGTTTCAGCCATGAAGAGAGGCTGCGTAATCTTAAATTGTTCTCTTTAATTCTGAACATTTGAGGGGCTTAGTGACGGAAGTCCAAACGATTCCGAGGGAGATAGTCTTGATGGATAGAAAGTAAAGGTGGCCGTTTGTTGAAGGATCAAGTCAGGTTTAATAACCCAGGAGATTGTCAGAAGATTTGAAAAAAAAAGATCCTACCACTCGAGTGCTGGACGTCTGGGATGCACTGTCTGGAAGGATAGCTATGGAGTTATTGAATCGCAGACTCATACAGCTTGGAAACAGACAGTTTTGTGCAACTAGTGCTTGCCGAAAGTAATTGTAAACTAAACTCGTCCGACTTGCCTGTCCCAAACCAGATTCCCACAAAACATTCCTATTCATGTACATATCTAAGTGTTTTTGTAAACGTAATGTCGTAGAGAATTGTTGCGAACTACCAGGGGACGAACAGTGTTCTTCAAGAAGATAATATTTTATTTGCAAACAAAAGCTGTGACAACCAACAAACGAACGCTTGATTGTCCACGAACCTCGGGGTCTGTTGATCTTTATACATTTTTTTTATCATGTTTCCTTCCATCTTATCAGCGTGTCCAACGATGTTAATTAGGGTTATCTCAGTAGACATATACAGGCTTAGTTCCTGTTATTTCTCTTTAGATTACAAAATTCGATTAGATTATTTACAGTGTGGAAACAGGCCCTTCAGCCCAACAAGTCTCCACTGACCCGCAACACATCCAGACCCATTCCCCTAACCCGTCACGCAACACCACGGACAATTTAGCATTCCCAATTCTCCTCACCCACATATTTTTGGAATGTGAGAGGAAACAGGAGCACCCAGAAGAAAACCAAGCAGACACGGGGAGAATGTGTAAACTCCACTCAGTCGCTTGTGGCGAGAATTGAACCCAGGTTTCTAGCGCAATGAGGCAGCAGTGCTAACCACTGTGCCAGCGTGCCACCCACCTCTCTACGACAGCCATTATAACCTTTACTACAATAAACTTAATCTTATTCTAATCTGTCATGATAGATATTTGCTCTCGCATTTACCAAAATGGTCTTTGATCTCAGGCTAACCCTGCAAGCTACTAATTCAGTAAGTGCGGTCACATTTTGCCATAATGGTCTCCAGCAACCTGACATGCTGACCCTGCTAACTGCTGATTAAATATTTACAATTACGTCGTTCCAACGTTGATCTTGAGCAAGCGAGTCTACCTTCACTGATTGTTGCTATCTTATCCTGTCTCAATGATCTTTTAGATTCAGCCTGACTCCGCTAATTGGTGTAGCCACATTCCACAGTCCCTTTGATACATCATCATGATTAGTGTAACATTTCACCGACCACTTGCAATAGTTCACTAATGGTCTTTATGGTTTAGCCCTTCTCATGCATTTATACTCGTTATTTCCCATAGGAACTGGTATAGCCGTAAATATCTTATCTCTCGGATGTACCTTTAACATTGAAACCACCCTCTGTTGAAACTATTGCCTCACATTTTATTATATCATCAGCCTTTCACGATAAAACGTGTTCCGAGTCTTGAAAGTCAATGCCAACAACACAACATTAATTCTATCCACATACCTCTTGATTTTATACGTCTCTATAAGCTCATATGTCCACTTCGTATATCCCAGTGAGAATTATCCCATTCTATCCAGCTTTTCAATGTAACTCAAACCTTCCACAGAGCAGCATCTTTGTCAATCTCATCTGAACTCTCTCGAGTTCAATAACAGGGCAAGCAGAACTGAACACAGTATTGCAGAAGATGTCTCAGCGATACTCTGTTCAATATTAACGTGACCTCCTAACTCCTACTCTCAAAGAATTGTGAGGTGGGAAACCTCAGAGAATTTACAAAGTACTACATTGGCTATGGAAAGTGTTGTATCATTCTGAGCTGCAGGGCTCCTCCAGAAAATGTGAGCTTCCTTTTGGTTGCCTTGTATATGCGGCAGAGAAGATAAAAATAAACTTTTTATGCTGGAATCAAAAACAGACAATCAGCCATACAGCATCACGATGTGTAGAAGTCGTTTTTTCCAGTTCTAACGCATCTTCAGGACTACGAATAGGTACAGGGGAGCTGCAGACAATGGGGGTTGCAGGGATAAGGTGGTGAAGTGGAGATAGGTAAAGTCATGTGGAGGGTACTAACTGTTTTGTCAACGGGAGGAATGAATCTGATTGGTGGCAGGGAGCAGTGGATGGGAGGCGGCGCTGGGAAGGGAGTCCACGTATGGGAAAGGTGGTTATTTGAGATTGGATAATTCGATGTTGTCTGCTCCGAGAAGTTGGCTTCCCAATCGGAAAGTGAGGATTGGTTCCTTCAATTTGCGGTGTGGTTCGTTGGGAGGCCAAGAATGGTCATGTCAGAAGTTTACCAATTCCTGCACCTCCACTGCATTTGCTTGGACGAGGAGGCATTACATTCGCGAGCATCCCAGATGTCCACCTATTTCGACCTGTAATGGAAAATTAACAAAATTAACATTTACACTGATATCGAGTTACTCTAACATTTGAAAAACAATGCTTTACGAAATTTAAAACATTCTGACACATCGCAGAAGTCTGCAGTCGAGGGACGCCTTGTCTCTGCGGAACTTTGTAAACATTCAACAAGAGAAAAATATAAGAATAGTATGTCCACAGCAAGGGAATGAAAAGAATAACAACTAAAATCTTCACAGTCTTTGTCTTTGAGAGTGTGAGAAGAAACAGTATAAGACGAGTATATGAATTAGGCTCAGGGCCCTTGAACAAGGCATTTTTGTCAAGTGCATGTGGTCCCTCTGCAATGCAGAAGTTAAAATTATTAAAGCTCATTTTGGTTGCTCTTGTGAATAGTTGAGTCTAGTCAATTTAATTTCAACAACGGTAAACTTGGGGTTCGCCAAGCGCCCCATCACGGTTTAAGATTCTGAGGATTCCCAGGATATGCAGGCGGCAGCGCCTTGAAGGACTTTTACTTCATCTCGAACGCTAAATTGGCCCCACTGCGTGAGAGGACTGGGAATCTGTGGATTGCCCCGGCGCCGGGGTCTGGACTGAATCGGGTCGGGGTAAGAGTCGTGGCTTAAGTAATCCTATATAGAGACTCATTCTAAGCGAATAAATGAATCAGGAAAACGGTTCAGTAAACCCTCAAGCGGTATTCGAGCAAAACTAAAGAGAAAGGATTGCCGTCTCTAGAGTGTTTGAGAGACAGCAAGTTGAAGGGTGGTTTTCGAACTGGAACTATAACTGACTGAGTTGGAATCTCCAAGAACGTACCAGGTACGTGGTTTCGTTGTTTATGAAAACCAAGGAGTTGAGGCGGACCCGCCCAATGCGAGAGGAGACCATCGGCTGTAAAACGCAAGTCAAAGGGAAAAAGATAACGGTACCGTAAGTGAAATAGAGAGAGCTGAACGCTTTTTCAGTCACACTGAAAATGGGCTCCGGCCAGAGCAAACAAAAAGAGAGTACAGAGAGGAATTTGAATGATCAACCAAAAGTTTATTACGTGATAAATAATTATGGCCCAGAGTCTCTAAAGCAGTTAGAATTAATGATCAAGGAATATGGTTTGCTGGAGGGGGAATATTTTAGTAAAAGACAGTTGGAAATTGAGTTCGAGGTTGGAGGAGAGAGAATTAAGGAGAAAAGGAAGGGAAAAATAGCATCTGTGAATTTGAGTGCTTATAACATGTAGAAGGCTGAGGCTAATATCAGGGAAAGAAAGCCTCAAGTAAAAGATAGATCAAATACACGTACAAACACTCGTGCACGCGCAGATATGCCCAGGAAATAACCTAACGATGCTGTACAGTCTCTTCAGTCTGTTCAAGATCCTGACCTTGATGACTGCCCTCCAAGATCTTCAGCACCCCTACGAGAACCACCTGGCGATGGTTCCAGCCAGCAGACTCCACCTCAGGGTCTGCTAAACCATCGATAGTATATCGTACCTGCAACCAACTGAAGCAAGAATCCCTAAATGACAACGGCCACACCAAGAGAGAAAGTCATCCAGGCCCTGATCGCAATGTCCCCAGGATGGATGATGAGTCAGACGATGAGCGGATTGGCGTACGATCAGCTGACCAGGTCGTTCTGCAAGCCCAAACGGTTGAAGTTGCAGCCCAGAAGGGTGCGCAGTGCTTTTCCACAGACCATGGACCATGAAGGATTTGGAAAGTGCCAATGGGCAGTTGCCTGACCCACGCAGGTTCGAGGAAATAAGCTACAATTAAAACCTTCACAGTCTTTGTCTTTGAGAGTGTGATAAGAAACAGTGTCAGACTAGTATATGTATTATGCTCAGGGCCCTTGAACAAGGCATTTTTGTCAAGTGCATGTGGTCCCTCTGCAATGCAGAGGTTAAAATTATTAAAGCTCATTTTGGTTGCTCTTGTTAATAGTTGAGTCGAGTCAATTTAATTTCCCCGACAGACCAAAGTGCTTTTCCTCCCCCTGTAATTCAGATAACGCTCCACCACACCATCTGATTTCCCGTTCCACTGCTCTTACGTCCCACTCCCAATGCAATAAATCAGTTCCCCCCTTGTCCTCATATCCCACTCCATCAGTCTCCGCACAGAACACACCATCTAGGAACACTCCCGCCCACTCCAGATAGACCTCATCACGAAGGACAGCTTTCCCTTGACACGCCTCTTTTGCCTTCTGCGTGGACTGTTCCCTTCAACTGTTCTTGGTTTGCGCCATTCTTCAAACCAACCCCCGTGAATCCCAACAAACCTTTCCCTGCAACCGGAAAAGATGCAAAATCTGTTCGTACACCACTCCTCTCACCTCCGTCCAGTACCCCGCAAAAGTATTTCCAGGTGAGACAGAGATTCCCCTGCCTTTCTTCCAACCTAGCTTACTGCATCAGGTGCATCTCTACATCGGGGAAACTGAACTTAACATAGGAATCGGTTGAGTGAGAATTGTATCCAGGACCACAAATGTCTACAGAACCTCCTAGACACCGTCCATTTTAATTCCCATTACTACTCCGTTTCCCACATGACCATCCTTGGCCTCCTCCATTGCCTCAACGTGACCATATTAAGTCGGAGGAACGACATCTTCCGCCTGGGCAGCTTACAGCCTGGAGGGTCCAAAATTAAGATATCCAATTTAAGATAGCCTTATTCCCATCCCCCGACTCCCTATACCTTCGCCATCCCTTCTATTTCTTCCTGCCACCAAATGGATTAATTCCTCCCATTGACCAACAAGGTCGCATCCTCTACTTGTCTTCACATCTCCCCATTTCAAAAGGCTGTCCCCTCCACCTCCATGATCTGCAACTTCCCCACACCCGTAGACTTGAAGGTTCACACCCGAAACATCGAATTCTGCACGTCCTGATCCTTCCTGGCTTGTTGTGTTCTTCCAGCCTCCTGACTCTGTATTATTTATTTGGCTGAACAGATTTGATGTGCGATTTTACTATTCTATTTAATCACATTTTATCATAATGCTAAAATACATTATAACCAACATGCCATTATGAGCTGGGATGGTTCTGCAAGAGAGAATGCTCCCTTCACTTATTGAGAATTTCCCAAGATGATTTAATTCGTGATATGCTTGCTTCAGTTGTAAGGGCAAAATGCAAGTTTTGTGTTCGAGCATCAGTGTAAGAACAGTCGTTGCCTCATTTTCAGCTGATACGCACCTGATAACAATGTAATATTTGCAGCACAAAATTCCAGTACAGTTAGAATGCTAATCTATGGTATCTTTTCAGATGGAAATTACCTTGGGACTTTCAACTTTAACGGTTGATCGCATGAAAGCCAATAATTCTATCACATAAAACACAACACAAAATTGAGGTGTTTTACAAGGCTGACATTTCAAAGTGATATTAAGATTTTACAACATCCTCATTGGAACTGTCCAATGAAAGCAAAATTGAGGCAGCGTCTTGTGAGCGTCGCTTTGCAAGCAGTTGTTTTTCCAAGGTACAATAATTACAAGACAACTAACAGCCCTTAGAACTCAATATCGAGTTCACCAAAGTCTGAGTGTGAATACATTTTTGCCAGCCTATTACTTAGCATTACATGGCCAGAACATTTCCGCAGGTAGCTTGCCTTCAGTAAATAAACACATTTTCAATTCTTCATTTCTTTTTCACATGACCGCATATCGAGCTGTTTTTGTTTTATGGCTCGCTCGAAATAGACCCTTTGGCTGCCTGCCATTTTCTCTCCCTCCTTCTGGGCTCCATCCCCACGCAGTAGATTAATCATTCTAACCAAACCACTCAAAAAGGTCTTCAGAACAACTGTCACCTTTGCTTAGCAGTTGCCAGTTATGGAAACCTTACCTCGAATCACAGTATTCTCTTTATTTGTGTACACAGATACTGTTATACCTGCTGATTTGCACCAACAATTTTGCATTTTTTGCTTCAGTTAGTTATTCTTGAAGATTCTTTGTTTTAGAGCCCCCGACTAAACATGTCAGTGCATTTGCATCAAAAGAGGTGCTTTTAAGAAGACAGCTCAGTGGAATCCTCAGATCACTTATAAGAACAACCACGATATTCTCCAGTGGTACATGGCTTTGGTTAGGTTGCAGCTGGAGTACGAGAACACATCCCTCTCTGCATCAAATATGCTGAAGTGGAGATGGTCGACAGCGTAAGTTTTCAGGCAGAGATAATGAGCAGCACACTGTCCTAGTCCATCCACTTTAGCGTTACAGTCAAGAAAGAAAAGCAACACTTCTCCTTCTTCAGTAGCCAAAGGGAATTCGGCATGTCCATAGAGATTCCATTCAATGTTTTATAAAGATAGCACATAAAACATCCGATTGGGATGCATCACAGTGTGGCAACGCAACTGTTTTTCCCAAGATAAAAGAAACTCCAGAGAATTGTGAATCTACACCATTTCATACAGCAAATCCACCTTCCATTCATTGATTCCATCTACACTTCTCACTGCCTCCAGAAAGCAACCGATATTATCAACGACACTGCCCATCTCTTTTCGTCCTCTCTACCATCCTCTTCCATTGGACAGAATATGAATACGTTTGCATACACGGAAGAACAGATTCAAGAACAATTTCTTCTCTGCTGTTACTAGACTTTTGAACTGACCTCTTTATCGTTCATGCTGATCGCTCTCTGCAACTTATCGCCAGCTGTAACATGTATGGTGAACTCTGTTCGAAGATGTTGGTGCACTTATATAGTATGAACAGCCTGAAGAGCTCATAAGACAATATATTTTCAAAGTATCTCAGTGTAAGAGATAATCAACATAAAAGTAACAATATCACACCATTTATCTTAGTCATTTTAAGCAATGCACATGACGATGTGTGATTACCTCTGCTTTCTGTCCACTGATGCAGCTAAACCAGCTGCAATTGCAGTTAAACCTACTTTCGCCATATAATTTCTGAAACACCTCCATTGTACATATGTATATTTCAAGGCAATTTTTTTAATCTTCTGCCATGGAATATACAAACAATGAGGTCTACAGCTCAGAAACAAAAAAATGCTTCCGTAGATGCTGTCTGCACTACTAATTATAGAAGAAAGCCCGACCCGTTCTGATTCTATTTTACGGGAATTCACGCATCGCCATGCATATCTTGGCATTATAGTTACACATATAATTCAATTGTACGTCTTCAGCGCAACAAGCAGTGCATTCCAGAATTGTCTCATTCGTTGCTCGTTTGTTTTTATTCTGATTCCCTCTGAACCTCTAGCTCCTCATTTACCTAACTAATATATGTACCTCTCCGTCTCCACAGCGTTGTACCTCCCATATTTCCCTCGGTTCAACTAAATCATTCAATTCTCTCTCATGACAGAAACGCACAGTTGTCTAGTTGAACGATGATGACTTCATATTTTTCCTGTTCACATATACACTCCAACGGCAAATCTCCTTATCTATTGTTCAAATCAAAGGTTACATTCACATATGCACGAGAGAGACACCCTGTTCCATTTGCAATTTAGTTACTGAATATTTACATATAGGTGATGGACACTGAAAAAAAAACACAAGTTGAGCAAGAAAACGTTTGTTTCCCAAACAAAGTTATTAAAAGTTAGTTACAAAGACAGATATGTGTATTTATTCCCAAAATTAACAGTGGGGTGGCTGAGTGGTTTGCGTTGCTGTCTTTCACTGTCAGGGACTTGAGCCCTCTTTCAACTTTGGGGGTTTCTGTGGAGTTTGCTATAAATCTGGTCTGTGTAGTTCTACATGGCACTCTGGGTTCTTCCCACAGGCAAAAGAGTTACAGTATAGTCATCAAAAATAAAAAGTTTTGGGAATTGAATGAGAGGAATGGATATGGGTGAGATGATCTTCGGAGAGTTATTACAGACTGAATTACTCAAATGGCCTCGATCTGCACTGTCAGGATTCTATGAGTTCATTTAAATACCGGAAAGGACTCGAGAGGACGAAAACCATACTCCTGTTCACATATTGCTGATGGCACATTTTATGCTTGTGTGGGCATGATTATTCCTGGCAAAACGCACCTTCTCATTTTTTTTCCATAATAATTATTATGGTAACTGAACCGTTAATCTCAGTGGCGAATATGATTTATCAGTTGCGTGATTTTACCTCTTGAAGTTACTTGCATCTTCATTATCAAAAATTAAGATTGAGTCTTTGTATCCCCAACGTGATTGCACAGGATGTAAATGAAATATTTCCAACTTTGATGCAGACACATTCAATAAATGAGGGGTCAGAAGATAGTAATAGTGCAAATGCATCTTCGAATTCAACATGTTTTGAAGATATATTACATGTATCTTGCTTCTAGTAGACTTGCTGCTAAGTGATTACAACCATTGCTTAGATATGGAATTGTTAAGGAACCGCCCTCTTGGTTGAGACTGTGATTCACAAATTCTTGTCCAACGTAGAATTCATCATTTCACTTATTTTTAGTATTTTCTGCAGTCACTCGATTGACACCGAACGTCAAAACGCCCCTGAATTATCAAGATTATAGATTTAGAAGACTATTATGTGAACAGGCCACAGAGAAGAGGACAGTAACTCACAGAATGGAGTCATGAAAGGTAGCTCGAGGTAATCCACGTTAACAATTTGCTACTTCGCTGAGTCAAATTCTCCCGTTCATCTGTCAGGGAAGTGTGAGGATTCAGAATTTAACTTATTCGGTCATTGCCTTTTATTAATGGTCTTCCAAAAAACACAACTATCATTAATAATCAAAATGGACATTTTCTGCTCGTCAGCCGTCATTTCCTAACAATCATTACCACCCTTCTGTGCTGTTGGTGTACCCGATATTTTAGTTACTCCTACAATTGGCCTGATGAAAACAACAGGAATAATTGGAATTTAACTTTTTTTCTGAGCAGCACCAAATGTTTGTTTTTAAGGAAAATTTGTCTGCAATGAGATCAATGTGTTTTATCTTACCACGTTTAATTTTGTTTCGTTTGATTTTCAGTGCAATAGATTGAAAATGCATTTGCTTTCTGAATTGAAATGTTCAACCGTGACTTTGTGAAGTGAAATATATTGGTGTTTCTCTAATTTTGCTCAATAGAAATAGACATGCACTAATTCATAGAAACTTAACTTTGTGGAAACAGGCCAATTGGCCCAAAATGATCATACCGACCTTCCATCAAATAATACACCCAGATCCATTCTCCTACTCTGTGGGAGGAAAGCAGAGAAGCCAAAGGAAACCAACGCAGACATGGGGAGAATCTGCAATCTCCACATAGATAGTCAACCGAGGCTGGAAGCGAACTCGCTCAGCGCTGACAATGCATCTCGCGCAGTAGGCCAGGTGCTGGCAAATGAAATTGGGATAGTTAATCAGTAGTTGTTCACCCACAGACAAAGTGGACCAAGGACGGTTAATAGTAGGCAGTTCATTTACTTGGCTGGATCGGTTGCTTTGCAATGTAAGACACATTGCCTGATTTTTCCATGAAATTATTTACTTCTCGAAATTTGCCCTTCATCTGACATGTATTGATCATCTGGATAAAGTCAGCAGTCTTCATCTGTTTCTCGCTGTGGAAAGAGCCGTCATCGTTCTGTTGTTAATTTAACAACTTCAATTTAGTGTTAATAACTCAAACTGAGTTCACTATGCGGGATCATCAAGCTCTGTTTCATGGCTTATTTCCTTCCTTCGGGGGCAAGTTTCAGTGTCAAAGAGAGATTGAATCGACTGAGCTGGTTTTCCTCAAAAGAGATAGATTGAGGGAAATACTGCATTTTATCATCCATTATTGGAGGGATCAATGATCAGCCAGATTAAACTCAACGTAAGGGGCAGCATGTTTAGAGGAGATGTGACCAAAACATATTTTCTCCAATTGGGTGGCAACAAAATAACGTAATCACCTACAAGGGTGACAAGGCGGGAAGTGTCATAACATTTTAAAAGTACTTAACAGTGCACTGAGAATACTGAGAAACGGGCTATTAGACGAGAAAGCGTCGAGGTTAGTAAGTATGAGGCATTATCGATTGTAGAAGCTGTGAAAGGACATAGGTCCCCTGGCCAGATGGGATTTATACAAGGATTGCTGTGGTTCTGTTCGCCGAGCTGGAAGTTTTTGTTGCAAACGTTTCGTGCCCTGTCTAGGTGACATCCTCAGTGCTTGGGAGCCTCCTGTGAAGCGCTTCTGTGGTGTTTCCTCCGGCATTTATAGTGGCCTGTCCCTACCGCTTCCGGTTGTCAGTTTCAGCTATGCACAGAAGCGCTTCACAGGAGGCTCCCAAGCACTGAGGATGTTACCTAGACAGGGGACGAAACGTTTGCAACAAAATCTTCCAGCTCGGCGAACAGAACAGCAACGAGCACCCGAGCTACAAATCTTCTCACAAACTTTATACAAGGATCATCCGGCAAACGAGGGAGAAAATAGTGGAAACGTTGACCTTGAGTTTTGAGTCGTCATTGTCTGAAGGTTTAGTAACAGAGGACTGGAGGTTTGCAAAAGCTGTGCCCTTGTGTAAGAAGGGTATTCCAGATTACCCAGGTAATTATGGACCAATGAGCTTTACGTCGGTTGGAAGAAAAGGTTTGAAAAGGATTATAAGTGATAGGATTTATAATCATCGAGTAAGTAACAATTTGATTGGAGATAGTCAACATGATTTCGTCACGGGCAGACAGCACTGAAGGTTTTGAGGAAGTGACCAAGCATGTGGATGAGGGTAGGGAACTTGGCGTGGTGTACATGGACATCAGTAAAGCCTTTGAAAAGGTTCCACAACCTAAGCTTTTGAAGAACACGCAGAGGTATGGTATAGAGAGTGATTTAGCAATTTAGATTCGAAATTCGCTTTCTGTAACTAGAAATGAAGTGGTGGTTGATGGAAAATATTCAACCTGAAGTCCAGTTACTTGTGGTGTGTCACAACCAAGTGTTTTGGGACAATACCGTTTGTCATTTTTTACAAATGACTTGGACGCCAGCGTATGTGAATGGTTTAGTAAGTTTGTAGATGATGCTAAAGTCGAATGAGTAATGGACAGTGTGGAAGAATTTTGTAGGTTGCAGTGAAATTTGGATAAATAGCAGAATTGGGCGAGAGTTGGCAAGTGGAGTTCAATGCAGATAAATGTGAGGTGATATACTTTGAGAGGAATAACAGGAAGGCCGAATACTTGGTGTATGGAAAGGCTCTTGTTAGTGTGGACGTGCAGGGGGAACTTGGTATCCATGTGCATCGATCCCTGAAAGTTGCCACACAGATCGATAGTGCTGTTAAAAGAGCATATGTTTTGTTAGTTTGTATTGGAAGTGGAATTGAATTCCGGAGCCATGATGTCATGCTGCGCATGTGCAAAACACGAGTGCGACCTCACATGGGATATTTCGTGGAGTTCTGGTCGCCCAATTACAGGAAGGATGTGGAAGCACTGGAAATGTTGAAGAGGAGATTTACGAGTATTTTGCCTAGTCTGGAGCGAAGGTCTTATGAGGAAATGCTGAGGGACATTGGTCTGTTCTCGTTGGAGAGCACGTGTCTAAGAGGAGACGCACAAGAAGATCAGAGGATTAGATAAGGTGGACAATGAGAGTCGTTTTCCTGGGATGATGACGTCGTCTTGTAAGAGCGGTCCCAGCTGCAATTTGATTGGTGACAGATTTAAGATAGATGTCAGGGGCAGGTTCCTTCTTCAGAGAGTGGTAAAGGCGTGGAATTCCCTGCCTGCCAATGTAGTTAACTCAGCCACATTGGGAGCATTTAAGCAGTCCTTGGATGAGAATAAACATTATGATGAGATAGTATAGGAGAGGGGTTTACATTAGTTCGCATTAGAATTATTCTCTTATGCCTTTTCTTTCTGATGTCCCGATTCACTCATTTTCTTATTGTTTTTTTTCTTTAGTTCACATTCACTTATGTTCTTATTCATAATATTCTTATTCTCGTATGTTCTTATTACCTTGTGTCCATTTTTGTCTCAGGTTGTAACCTCTTATGTCTTTTTGTCTAATGTTCTTGTTCTATTTTTTCTTAAGTTCTTCACTTCTCATGTTGTTGTTCTCCATTGTTCTTATGTACTTATTCTCCTATGTTCTTACTGTGTTCTGTACTTTTACTCTTATGTTTTTATTCTCTTATCGATCACTGGTGTCATGATGGTCTTAATATCTTCAGTTCTTAAACTGTTATAGTATAATTTTGTTGTGCTCCAATTCTCGTGTCGAATGATCGTATTTTATTATTTTCTTATAATCTTGCAATTTTATTTTCTCATGCTCTGATTAATCTCCCTTCACATTCTCTGATGTTGGTTATCTTTGACGTACTCATTCGTTTATTCTAATCTGGTGTTATCTTATGTTCTTATTCTCTTAAATGGTCATTCCTTTCTGCTCTTATTTTCTTATATTCGCAAACTCCTATTCATTTCCATTCTTTTATTTTCATAGTCTCTTATGTACTCGTTTTCTAATACGGTTGCGTTGTTGTACTCTTACGTTTTTGTTCTCTTATTCTCTTCTCGTTTAATTCATAGTTTATTAGTTTCATAGATTCATAGTAATAGACCAAGAGTGGGCCTTTTAGTCCGTCAAGCCTGTACCGACATTCGTTAAGATCATGGCTGATTTATCCATCGTCTGTGCTCCTCATACCCATAATTACCCAACCATGAATATTTTTAGTGAAGGTGCCTCTGCCACCTCATGGAAGCAGACGATTCCTTAGGTTCGCACCTCTCTGAGGAAAGCGGTTCCTCCTCATCTCTGTCCTAAAACTGCTCCTGCTAATCTTGAGGACATCTTAGTCGGAGTCTCATCCATTGACGGAAATAACTTGACTTCCTCTACGTTATCTATATATTTCATATGTTTATGTGAAATTGTGAAGGGCTTATGACCGAAACGTCGACTGTCCTACTTCTCAGATGCAGCCTGACATGCAGCACCACAATCTCAACATTATTTACGGCCTTCTGGAAATCCAAGTACATATCATCCACCTGTTCCCCTCCATCCATCGTGCTTGCTTCATCCTCAATAAATTCCAGAAAATATAACAAACACAAGGCTCTCTTTGCGTCTGTGTGAATGGAACCCTTTACACTAGATGTCTCACTCTTTCTTCATTCATGATTTCCTCCAGCATTTCCCCGACTACAGATATTAAGCTAACTGGCCTGTAGTTACTTCTTTTTCGCCTTCACCCTTTTTACAGACATTGGCGTGAAATTCGCCGTCTTCCAGTATGACATGTCCTGCCCGCAGTCCAGTGAATTCTGGTAAATTATCATTAACGCATCGAATGTAACTTTTACCATTTCTTTGAGCACCCTGGGATGTATTCCATCAGGATCAGGCGACGTAACTACATTTAGAATCTCTAGCTTGTCCAAGAATAAAACCTTTAATGAGAAAAATTGAATTAAGGTCCTCACGGTCTATTGTGTCCTCAAAGTTATTCCTTGACAAGTTAGGCATATCTTCCACTGTGAAGACGGACATAAAGTAGTTATTCAGCGCCTCAGCCGTTTCATCATGAACCAGTATCATTTCACCTTTCTCATCCTGCAAGGCAGTTACATCCACTTCAGGAACCATTTTCCGGTTCAAATATTTACAAAAATCACAGTTTTCCTGCATCTGTTTATATTCTGTGTTTGGTTTACATTTAAAATCTAGCTTTCCTTTCTTTGTTGCTTGCTTAATGTTTTTTTTAATTTGCAATCTTCCTGTTTCCCAGAAATCTTGGCTTCTTTGTAAACCTGGGCATTTCATTGGATCCCTTCCATTATTTCCTTGATTGGCCAAAGCTGGCACTTCGTACCGCTGTTATCTTTCTTTTAGACCAGAATGTGCTATCGATGAACATTGTAAAATATCTCTTTTAAAGTCTTCCAGTGTTCCTCAGATATTTCGCCATAGAACTTGTTTTCGTCGTCTAATTTCGCCAGCTCCTTCTTCATTCCATAGCTTCCCGTGATTTAGCATAATGTACTGATTTTGCATGACATCACTTCACCCTCCATTGCTGTCTGAAAATCGATTTTTCTGCTATCTCTCTTTCCGAAAGGCTCTTCTACGTTGGTAATTTCTATTATGTTTGACTTCTGTTATATTATTATTATTCTCTTAGAGTCTTATGTTCTTCTCTTGCTATTATTCTGTATTGTTTAGATTAGATTACTTACAGTGTGGAAACAGGCCCTTCGGCCCAACAAGTCCACACCGACCCGCCGAAGCGCAACCCACCCATACCCCTACATTTACCCCTTTAACCTAAAATTACGGGCAATTTAGCATTGCCAATTCACCTGACGCGCACATCTTTGTGACTGTGGGAGGAAACCGGAGCACCCGGAGGAAACCCACGCAGACACGGGGAGAATGTGCAAACTCCACACAGTCAGTCGCCTGAGTCAGGAATTGAACCCGGTTCTCTGGCGCTGTGATGCTGTGATGTTTCGTCCGGCATGTATAGCGATGACAACACAGAAGCGCTTCACAGGAGGCTCCCAAGCACTGAGGATGTCACCTAGACAGGGGACGAAACGTCTGCAACACAAATCCTCAGCTCGGCAAACAGAACCACAACAACGAGCACCCGAGCTACAAATCATCTCCCAAACTCTGTTTCCTTATATTCTTCTTTTCATGATCATAAATCGTCTTATGGTCTTCTCAACTTATGTTCTTATTATCTTGTTCGCTGGAACTCATATTTAAAGCTTTGTTCTCTTATGATATTATGTTGTTTTTGTCTTATTATTTTTCTTTGTATTCTTTATGAGGATGTGAGCATCGCTGGTGAGGCAGCATTTATTGCCCATCCCTAATAGCCCAGCAAGTAGCTGAATGTCAGCCACTTTGTTACTGAGCTGGAGTCACATGTAGGCCAGACCACTTAAGTATTGACAGGTTCCTTCACTAAAGGGCATTAGTGTGACAGATGGAGCTTTTATTTCGAGCAGAGGCAATGTATATAGAGCAGTCATTAGATTTTTAATTCCAAATATGTGTTGAAATCAACTTCCACATTTTGTCATGGTTCGCTGGATTTACAGACACTGATTACACAATTAAGCCATCACATCCCCATCACATTTTATGAGCATGCTCTCTTATGTTATTCTGTTTCTCCTCACATACGTAGTTCTTCACTTATGTTGATTTCCCTTTCATTCTTATGATTTTAATTTCTGCATTTATTTTGTTATTCATAAATGCTCTGATGTCTCATTTATCTGAAGGTATAATCCTATTACTCTCGTATGCTATTCTCCTCCTACATTTTAAACTCGAATGTGTTTCTTATTTTAAATTCATGTACCCTTATGTTAATATTCGCATATTCACTTACGTTCTACTTCCTTTATGTCCTTATTTTCTCATTCACCTATGTGCTTTTTCTCTGGAGTGCTCATTATGTTAAGAGTTTATTCTTTTCTATTTTTATTCTCGTATTTTTCTTAATCTCTTTTGCATTTATATTCTCACTTTCTTACGCTCTTATATTCTTATTATCTTATTACCAGATGCACTTATTTGGTCATTGTGCATTCTGTTCTTACGCTTTTCTTACGCTTTAATATTCTCTTATTCATAATCTCGAACATTCTTATTCTCTTATTCGCTTGCTTCTGTATGTGCTTATTCTATTATTTTCACAATGGGTCAAGTTAAAATTACACAACACCAGTTTGGAGGTGAACAGATTTCACTGGAAGCATTATCTTTCAAAGCGCTGCTTCGTCATCAGGTGGTTGTGGACCAGAATCATAGGACACAGAATTTAAAGCCACAAGATTGAATTGTCATGGAATTAAATGTTAAACATAATTAGCTTTAGTCTTTTATCATTAGGAATAATCATGTTATTTTCAGTTCCTTCAGATGTAAATCCCAGATTTTTTTAAAAGTTATATGATCAACATAGTTTTAAAAATAGGAGCCATTTCAGATCAGTTAATGCATTGAAGGTATGAGGTTAAAGTCTGTGTCCCAATGTTCGTTCAGACTGATTGCATTTCTAAAATGGGATTTTCAGAATCTTAAATGAATAATGCAGTTTTGGCGCAAAATAAAATGTTGTGCAGCAAGTACAAATTCATACAAAAATCTTTATATATGTGTGAGTGCAGGGTAGACCAAGTGAGTGTGTGCATGTGGGTGTGTATGTGGTCATGTGAGTGTCCATGAGAGCGTGTGTGTATGTGTGTGCAATGGGGTATATGTTATTGAAAGGGTGCGTGCGTGGGTTTGAGTGTGGGATATAAGTATGCGCGCATGAGGAAGAGCTTTTGTGTGAGAGAAAGTTTGTGTGAGTGTCCAGGTCTATGGCTGTATTTGTATATGTGCGCACGCGCCTATGTGTTTACGTGCACGCGTGTGCTCGTGCTTGCACTTGTGTGCATGTTTGTGAGAGAAATCTCAGTGCAGTGAGGTCACCTGTAGTGTGACATGAACTCAAGTTTACGCTTGACGCCATCCCCATGGGTACCAAACTTGGCTGGCAGCCTCTCCACGGCCACTTTGCATTTTTGCCTAGCTCACAGTCAGCCTTGGAGGATGGAAAACCGAAGATTCATGGCCGAATGTCCTGGACCACTGAAGAGCTCCCCGACTGCGAGAGAACACTCCTGGTTGGTGATTGTTTCCGGTTTCGACTCAGCCTTTGTTGTTGCCTCTGCTCTTTATCACCAAAAACACGTATATCAGTGCATCATGGTTTGTGTTGCATTCTCATGGACTCCTGTTCTATTATTGTCTTTTTCATTTTTCATTCTGTTAGTTTGTTATGTCTTATATTGTTATGATATTCAGTTCTCATGTTCTTATTGTCTCGTTCTCTTACTGCTATACCTTTCCTCTGTTTTGGTTTTATTCTCTCATGTTCTCATGCATTTAATCTTATGCTCTGATTGTATTCTTTGCTTACGTCCTAACTGTCATGATCTTATTCATTCATATGTCTATGTTCTGATTCTGTTATTCACGGTCTTCTTCTCCAATATTCTTATTCACTTATGTTTCTATGTTTCTACTCGGTTATATTCTTATTCACTTATAGATTTTTCACTTCAGTTCTAAAATGTTTATATCTTATGCGTTTAAGTTTATGATCATAAATGTTATTATGTTTTTATTCCCTTATTCACGTATCTTTTTAACTTGTCATTCACTTTGGTTCTTATTTAGTCACAATGCTATTCTCTTATGTTGTAATTCACATATTGATGTATGTTCGAATTCACCTATATTCTTATTATCTAACTTTCACATTCCCTTATGTCTGAATTTGGATATTCACTTATGTTGTGTTGCCTTCGTGTATTCTAATTCGCTTTTGTTCTCGCGGTCACACACACCTGTGTTCCTATTCAACTATTTTCTTATTTTCGGTTCAACTTACGTTCACATTATATTATATACTTATTCAGTCCTATTCTTATTCTCTTATGTTTTTATTTTGTTTGTCTCTTATTTTCCCCTTCATTCTTCCCCATGATTTTGCGGGCGTATTTTACCAATCACTTATGTTCTTATTCGTTTGCTCTTGAAATATTTTAAAGATGTTCTTGTTCTTTTATGCTCGTCTGTTCTTGTATTTGCGTGTTTTTATTCTCTTGTGTTTTATTCCATTATGTTCATATGTTCCTACTGTCCTATGTCCGCTCTAGCGTCTTTATTTTTTCTATTCTTTTCTTGTTCTCATTTTAGTGTTCGCAAATGCTATGTCGGTGTTGTTTTCTTATTTCTGTATGATCTTATGCTCTGACCTTGCTAATCACTAATGTTTGTACTGTCTTATCTTCATGTTCTCTTTTTGTTCTTATTCACCGAGACACTTATTTTCTAAGTCGCTATTGTACGTATTCCATTATATTCTCATTATATTATGTTCTTATTATATTGTGTTCTTCCTCTCTGATATTCTGTTTTCTGTTCTACCCTTATATCCTTATTGTATTATTTTATCAGTCAGTGTTATTCTTATTGTTTTTGTCTTGAATTCGTGTATTCATGTTCTTAATGGCTTGTGCTGTGATGTTCTTGTTCTCCTGTGCGCTCATCCTCTTGTGTTCTTTTTTCTAAAATGTTCATATATTCCTGATATGTTATGTTGGTCTTTAGATATGCTGTTTTTCTCTTTTTTGTGAATTTTCATTCTCTTACGTTCTTACCTGAATATTTACACATGTTCTTATGGTCTTATTCTCTTGTGTTATAGTTCACCTATGATATTATTATTGTACCTTCCATTTCCCTAATGTTTTATTTGCATATTTACTTATGTTCTGATTTGCTTCTGTACTTATTCTCTTTCTTTATTAACTTACGTTTTTATTTTGTTGTGTTCTTATTCTCCAATGTTAATGTACTTATTCTCTTTTGTTGTCGTTTTTTTATTCCCTTATTTTCTTCATAATTTATTGTCTTATTATTTTATTCTCATGTACTGTCATTCTCTTATGTCCTCATTCTCTTCTTCTGTTATTCATTTGGAGTGTTATCGTCTTCATCTCTAAATTTCTTATTCACTTACGTTTTTATGCTGTTATTTATTATTGCCTTATGTTGTATTCTCAGTTATTCCTATTCTCGTCAATTCGTTTTCTCCTACGTTAAAATTCTTTTATTCTCTTTTTCTAATATTCATAATCTATACGAATCTTTTGTTTTCATTCTTTTATGTTCATATGCCACTAAACATATTCTTAATTTGTCTGTTTCAAATTCTTACATTCTTCTGATTATCAGTGTTATTCTCTCTTATGTTCTCACTGCTTGACGTTCCTATGTTCTGCTCACTTATGTTCTTAGTCAATTACTTTGAATTCTATTTTAATCTCCCAATTTTAGTCTCTTATGTTCTTCTTTTCCTAATCATAAATAATCTTATTGACTTATTCACTTACATTCTTATTCTGCTGTTCTCTAATTCTCATATTCTTTATTTATTCTCAAATGATCTTGTGTGTTTTTCTTATGTTCTTTTTCTTTTATTTTCCCATGTTGCTGCTCTCTTATGTTCACATCGATTGATTTCTTTTCCGTTCTTATTATTTTATCTTATGTACTCCTTTTCTTGTTCATAAAAGCTTTTGCTTTTGTTTTCTGAAGGTCTTATTCTCGTACCATCGTACGTTCTTATACTCTTACATTTTAAACTCTACTGTACTTTGTATGTCCTAGTATATTTATGTTCCTATTCACTTATTTTCGTATTTTCCATTTATGTAATTCTCTGGTTCATGTGCTTATTCTCTAATGCTCTTCTGTTTCTGTTCCCCTGTTTAATTATTCCACTGTGTTCCTATACTGTTATGGTCCTATTTTTATACTCACTTATGTTCTTTCTCACTTATATTGTTTTTTTTTCGATTTAGATCTCATGTTTTTTATTCTATATTCATATTTGCATATTCATAAATGTTCTTATTTTCTTATTATCTTATACTCGTATGTTGTCATTCTTTTATCTTATTATTCGCAAAGGTTCTTCTTATTTTATCACCTTCTTCCCTTTTGTTCTTATTCGCATGTATAACTCTGCTCAAATTTTCTATCATTACCATTGTCTTACCTTCCCATTCTCTTATGTTCTTATTCATATATTGACTTATAGTCTGATGTTTTTGTTCCCTTATGTTTTTGTTCACTGTTGTTCTCACAGTCTCACGCTCTTATTTGCTTACTCACTTGTGTTTTGTTTTCGTATTTTCGTAAATATTCCTTTACGCTGTTCGTATCTTATGTTTTCGTTCCGTTCTGGTATTATTTTCTTATGTTCTCCATCTCTTACATTCTCATATTCTCTTCTTCTGTTATATCCCTCTTCACATATTTATTACTCACTTATGTTCTTCTTCTTTTGATCTCGAATTCTGTCACTCTTTTTTATATGCACTTCTGTTCTTCTTCTCCCATGTTCTTATGCCCTTGTGTTCTTGTTCTGTTAAATTCATATATTTCTCCTCTCTTATTTTCTTATTCACTTATGTTGTTTTTCTCGTTTGTTTTGTGTTTATATTCTCTTCTGTTCTGAGTTTAATATTCATAAAATGTCTTGCGTACTTATTCCACTCCTTCTGTGTGTCATATGCTCTTATCATGTTGTCTCTGATGCTCTTATTATCTTAGATTCCTGTTCGGTAATGCTCTTATTTTCATGTTCACTTATGTTCTAATTCGCATAATACTTAATGTTGTCATTATCTTACTATGTTAATCTGTCCTGTTCTAATTCACTTTTGTTATTCTATTCTTTATCATAGTTTTATTAAGTTCTCATTCCCTGATGTCTTACTCGTTCATATGTTATTATCTCATTGTCTTTTGGGCTCATTCTCCTTTGTCCTCATGCTCTTATTCTGTTATTCCTTCAGAGAAATATTCTCTTAATCTCTGATTTTCTTATTAGAACTCAGAACATAGAACATCACATCACAGTATAGACCCTTCGAAACTCGATGTTGCGCTTCTCATGTCGTCCATGTCTGAAGTCCATCTATCGTACACTTTTTATTTTCATCCCCATGTCTAACGAAAGACCATTTAAATGCCCTTAAATTTGAGGTGTCTAAAACTACTGCAAAGAGAGCGTTCCACGCTCCTACTACCTTCTGAGTAATGGAACTACCTCTCACATCTGTCGACCACCCCTCAATTTAAACCTATGTCCTCTCATGTTAGTCATCAGCATCAGAGCAAAAAGGCTCTCACTGTCAACACTATGTAATCCTCAGATTATCTTGTATGTCTCTATTAAATCACCTACAACGTTCTTCTCTTTAACGAAACTGCCTCAAGTCCCTCCCTTTCCTCATGAGATCTTCACGCCACACCAGGCAAAATCCTTGCAAATCTCCTCTGAATCCTGTCCAAAGCTTATGCATCCTTCCTATAATGCAATAATCAGGATTGTAAGTAATACTCCACTTGCGGCCGCACCAGAGCTTTGAATATTTGCAATACGACATCATGTTACCGAATCTCAATGCCTCCAGTAACAAACCTGACACACTGCATGCCTCCTTATCAAAACTAACAACCTGAATGGCAACTTTCAGGTACACTGAGACCCATCTCTCTCTGCTCATCTGCACTACGAGGAATCTTAGCATTATCCCAGTACTCTTTATTCCTGTTGCTCCTTCTACTTTTCACACTTTTCTGCATTAAATTCCAGTTGCCACGTCTCAGCCCAGCTCTGCATCGTTTCTGTGCCCCTCTGTAACCTGTAACATTCTTCAGCACTATCCCCAACTCCACCGACTTTGATGTCGTCCAGAACTCAATTACCTTCCCTTCTGCGCCCTCCTCTTTGCAAAAAATTAAAAATAGCAGTGAACACCAAAACAGATCCTTGCTCTCCCTTACTAGTAATTGGACTCCACCATGAAATTTCTCTTTAACCAGCACCAGCTGCCACCCGTCTTCTTCCAGCCAGCCAAATTCTGATCCAAACCGCTCACTCACCCTCAATCTCATGCCTCCGTACTTTGTGCAATCGCCGACCGTCTGGAACCTTATCAAACGCCTTAATGAAATCAATATACACCACATCAATCGTTTCAGTCTCGTCCACGTGTTTGGTCACCATCTCAAGAACTCAATAACGTTTGTGACGCATGGCGTACACTTCAGATACTGTATTGATAATACTGAATCAACTTATTCCTCTGCAGATGGTAATAAATCCTGTCTCTTCTATCCTTTTCCAAGACTTTACCCATAAGCCATGAAATGCGCACTTGTCAATATTTACTAGGGTTGCCTCTACTCCACTTATTGAACAATGGAATAACATTTGCAACCCTCCAGTCGTCTCGCACGATTCCCTTGACAAATACCAAAATTAAGGCTCTGTATTCTCCTCACTGGCTCCCAGCGAATCCTCGGATAAATCCCATCTGGCACAGGGCTTTCATCTATTTTCACACTTTGCACAACTGCTAACACTTTCTAGTTACAAACGTCAATTCCATTTAGTCGAGTTGCATTTGTCTCAGTGAGTTCCTCGAAATTATCTTATATTCCTTAGATTTTGATTTCTCTTGTTTTATTCTCTTATTCTGTTGTGCTCGAATTCCCTTCAGTTCTTTTTCTCATACCTTCTGATGATCTTACTCTCTTATCGAATTACTCCTGTACACTTATTTTCTTAAGATTTTTCATCTTCTGTGTCTTTTGTTTGGAATCGTAATCTTCATTTGTCTTTTCTAAGTTCTTATTCTCTTATGATGTTATGTTCTTGATCTCATATATTCTTACTCCCTTCTGTTCCTGTGTTATGCCTCACGTATATTCTTATTTACCAATGTTGATTTCTCTTTAGTTCTAATGATTTTATTACGGTATGTTATCTTAAATGTAATAGTGGCTTGAAGTAGCTTTAATTAGGGCATTATTTGCATCAGTATATTATTTTGGGTTTCAAGGCAGAAAATGTTAAGAGAATGTGGGTTAGAATTAAAATTGTTTGTTGTCTAATGATGAATTTTAGAGTTAAGAGACAAATTATTTTTTTACAGTGGAAATTAGGAGTTTTCTGTCACTCTTACTTTACCAGATTATGAAGTGAGATGGGATTTTTTTGGGTGATTTCTTCACTTAGCAGAAGTGCTCACCGCCGTATCGAAACAGTTTGGGGCTCGGGTCCGTGGTTTCGACGGTTTTAGACAAAGCCAATCTGGATTTGGAGAGAGTTGAGTTGATGTTTGGTTGGAAAGGTCCAAAAAAAATGTAAACACATGCCAATTAGTGGCCCACAGCTTTACGAAAAAGTGAAGGTGAGAGTTTAATTTCGGTTACTTGTGTTCGGTTAAATGGAAAGTGAGATAAATGGCTCTTAATATTGCAAACATCGCTCTGGGATTTGAAGACTATTCCCAAATATTTTTGTAAAGTTCAGAAAGACAGAAATACGACACAAGTTTTAAATTAGCATAGAGATTAGAATGTGGTTTAACCAATGACAAATGTAATACTGAAAGTGCTCGGGAGTTAATCAAGCAGGTAGGTCTGTCAGAAAAACAAACAACTGCAGCAGAGTTAGAAAAAACACAAACTTATATTACATGTTCGGAAAATGGAGTTAGAAGATAAAGAAAAGGAAATAGAGACATAAAGAGAGAGAGAGATACGAGATAGAAAGAAGTGAGAAGAGACAGAAAGAGGAAGAGAAGGAAAAAATACAGTGAAAAGAAATAAAGAGAAGGTGCTGAGTTGAACAAGGCGACATCGAAGACAGGGGAAAAAAGAAGAGCGAGAAAATAAAGAGAAAAGGAGAGAGAAGCTAATCTTCAGAATTTGCACCATTTCCAGGAAAGTCAAGTTAACCAGGAGGATATGAAGAGAGAAGATTGTGATACACACAAATATGTTAAAGCGCATCCACATTTTGATGAGAATGATGTAGAAGCTTTCTTTATTTCATTTGAACAATAGACTCGGTTTTTGGTGTGTTGAAATTGTGGGAAATGTTCGTTCAAACTAGGTTGGTAGGCAGAGCGAGTGAGGTATTCACAGTGCTGCCAGTTGAGTGGTCAAGTGATTATGAAGATGTCAAGCAGTCTGGTTTTGATTACTTATGAATTCTACCAGAGGCGTATCGACAGCGGTTGAGAAAAGTAAGGAAGGAACAAGGTCAGACCTATGTTGAGTTCGATAGAATTAAAAATCGTAATTTTGATATTTGGGTGCCGTAGTTACAATAGCCAAGGCCGACGTGGCTCTCAGAGAGATTAATCTTCTGGAGGAGTTTTGAAGAACTCACTCTCAGAGATGACAACAATTTGTGTGGATGAACAATAACAAATAAGCGAGAATAGCAGCAGAGTTGGCAGATGAATACGCACTGTTGCATAAGGCAACGTTCAGCATTTGACAAGAAATCCATCCTGTGAGGGACAGAAATTTGGTGAAGTACTGACCTCAATCTACAAAACAAAATTATGAGCACGTTGGCACTAGTCTACAACAGGTTAACAAGGAAGCCCAAGAAGAGGAAAAGGAAGTGATATCCGACAAGTGTTTCCACTGTGATAAAGGAGGACACATGAAGTCACTGTACTGGTCATTAAATTAACCCACTGTAGGAAAAGATGTGATGAAAGACGCTAAGCCATTGGCATTCGTGAATGTAGTAAGAGTAGCCCCCAAGTAAAATCGAGGAGCTACTGGATAGTGCACAGCTTATATACGGGCTGGGTATAGAGTGAGTCCCTGATCTGGAAAATAATTCATCTCTCTGGGTAAAGTTTAATCAGAAAGAACACGGAGATAAGGGAAATGATTTACTATTTTCAGACATACAGGATCGAGAGGTGAATGTTTTTGCACACGTTCTGACATGCTACCCGAGAGAACAGTGATTCGGGGGATAGTGGACAGGAATTTAGCGAACATTGTAAGATCAGTTTGGAAAGCAAACTCAAGACAAGTTGGAGTAGTGATCGATTGTGAGTTCCAGGAATACAGTTTTTTTCTTGGGATCTATTCATCAGTATCCAAGGTGGGAGTGGCACCAGTGTTGTGGAGACACCAACGGTGACCAGGGATTTGAAGAGTTAAAAGGTAAATAACCTGGCATGTTTTCAGACAGTGTAGTAAAACGATCCCGCTATCATAGGTCACTGCACGTAGCAGAATGTGAAGAGAAAGACGAAGAAATTGAGGTTCAATTAGGAGGCACACTGTTTGATGCAATGGTTCAGGAAAACTGGAACTGACAGGGGGTCAGGCAGCAGTGACTAAATGGAAGGCTAATGGACTTACAACTGAAAGACGAGACAATAACAGATATATATGTCGACGTATACTCAGAAAATAAGTCAGAGATTATTCCTGATGGTTATTATTTTAAAATGGACACCATTCAGAAGAGCGTAGGGGGGAACTGGGCTGAAATGCACAAGCTTGTGTTGCAAATTGCAATAAAGGAAGTATTATGGGTAATACATGAACTACAAGTACGAGGTCAACTGTGTGGAAATACGATTCAGGTTGAGGTACAAAATATTGGCCTCAAATGCAATTAGGATGTAAATAACGTTTGCCATACATGTCATATTTTCCAATAGCTACGTAAGCCACAGCAGTAATAAAAGCAACAACTTTATTGCCAATTAACACATTGGAAGAAGCTTCATGCAGGTGATGACTAACTCTGCACATCTCCTCCCCAAATTAGAAGCGAGAAGCAGTGCTTGTTAACCATAATGGAAATGGCAAACAGATTTGCGGAGGCAATTCCATTACGGAGGAAGACGAAAAAAATAATGGTCGTGGAATCAATAGCTTTCTTCACATGGCACAGGCCACCCTGGAATATTCAATCAAACTAAGGCCAAATTTTACTAGTCGGCCATCTGACGAAATGGTGGATAGCTTAGGAATACAGCACTTTAAAACAAGTGCGTTCCATCCTGAATTCCAGGGAGCTTCAGAAAGGAGGCATCAGATGCTGAATACCGTGTTAAGAGAGTACTGCCAGGGCTGCCCCAATGTTTGAGATAAAAGTATCCTATTTGCATTGTTTGCCATTGGACATGCCTCAAAACAAGTCTTCTAAGTTTATGCCCTTTGATGTAATATTCGGACATGGAGTGAGAGGCCTTTTGAAAATAATTACGGAGAAATTCATAGGGCCAAAGTAGGAGACCGCACACTTGGATTATGTATCGGAGGTGATGCAGGGATAAAATCGGGTAGGTAAGTTAGTTAAACAACACGAAGTGGCACAGTGTAGAAAGGTACAGGGGGGCAGATAAAATCTCTGAAATTCGGACGTTTTCCCGTGGGGATGACGTATAACCAGTTGTAATATTCACTCAAAAGCCAGCTGTAGTGATCCTTATCAAATTGAGAAGAAAAGTTGAGTCAGGAAAAACGGTCTCATAAAGATGCTGAATTCAGTGTTGGGGTCCCAGCTTCACGTTATACATAAATGATCTGGAATAAAAGGCTGGTGGCACACTGGCGAAGTTCGTCGATAATACGAAGTTAGGTGGACAGGAAGGTAGTTCTGAGGGGTTGGGGAGGCTACAGAAAGGCTTGGACAGTTTAGATTAGATTACATTACAGTGTGGAAACAGGCCCTTCGGCCCAACAAATTGACACCGACCCGCCAAAGCGAAACCCACCCATACCCCTACATTTACCCCTTACCTAACACTACGGGCAATTTAGTATGGCCAATTCACCTGGCCCTGCACATCTTTGGACTGTGGGAGGAAACCGGAGCACCCGGAGGAAACCCACGCAGACACGGGAAGAACGTGCAAACTCCACACAGTCAGTCGCCTGAGGGGAGAATTGAACCCGGGTCTCTGGCGCTGTGAGGCAGCAGTGCTAACCACTGCTGGAGTTTAGTGTTTAGGAGTATGGTACAAGATATAGCTGATAGAATTTAATATGAGAGAATGCGAGGTCTTGCAGTTTGGAAAAAAGAACAGAGTCAACGACTACTTTATGAACGGTGAGAAAATTCATAAAGCCAAGGCACAATGGGATCTGGGAGTGCTAGTACACTGCGGAGTGATTTGCAGCTTGAGTACGTGGTTAAGAAAACAAATGCATTTTTGTCATTTCTCTCGAGAGAATGTAAAAGCAGTGAGTTGCTACGAAGACGTTATAAAGCTCTGGTTAAGCTCCATTTAGAACATTGTGTCCTGTTGTGGACCAAACCTCAGGAAGGACATACTGGCAGTCGAGCTTCTCCAACGGAGATTCACACAAATGATTGCTGGAATGGTAGGTCTAACAAACGATGAATCATTGAGGATTCTAGGATTGTATTCGTTAGAGTTCAGAAGGCTGAGGGGAGATCTAATATTATCATACAAGATGGCTTGGAAAAGGTGGACGCTCGGAAATTGTTTCTGTCTCGAGAGGATACGAGGACTCGTGGGCCCAGCGTTAGACTTAGAGGGGGTCAACTTAAAAAGGAAATGAGGAGACATTTCATAAGCCAGAGAATGGCAGGCCTGTGGAATTCACTAACTCGGAGCACAGTGGAGGCGGGGGCATTAAATGTCTTCAGTGAAGGAATTAAGGGGTACGAGTAGGTGGCGTTGAAATGCCCATCAGCCATGATTGATTGATGGGGAGAACTCGATTGTCCAAATGACCTTATTTCCACTCTTTTTTTTTAATGGTCTAATGGTCTTATGCGGATAGAAGAAAACTGTGACGGGCATGTAATATGAACAGGTTGAAACCTTGTTACAACAGAGAGAAGGCACTGAAAATAACAGTTAATTACTGCCCCACAGAATGAGAAAACAAATTCAGACGATGGGGATTTTGATGGACAGCAAATTAAACAATGAGGAAGTCCCTGAGTACTGTGATGCGTCAATGAGCTAACTGTCTCAGGGAAAAAACGCAGTTGAAAGATAGCAGCAGTATGACGACAGTTGCAAGAATAACATGGGGAGGACTAATGCCATTGTCCTTGGGCTAGAAGTAGGGAATGCTGTTCTGACAAAACAACACCCCATAGGATTAATCCTTTCATAGCCACGCAAGTGTGTAAGGAAGTGGATGGGAACTCAACGAAAATATCACCGAACCGACTCAGACTGTACCGAGAAATTTGGATAAGCTAGTAACGTTAGATAGTGGGAACTACTGCGTAGTGATGGGCAGATACATTTATCAGAGAAATACAAAGAGTTTTGAGTGTTTCTGACTTCAGATAGGTTACATCAATTCGAAGTGATGCACTTTGGAATGAAAAATGCACCAGCCACATTCCAAAGGCTCATAACCTTATGGCTTATGGCTGCGTTAGGAAACCGTGCAGTCCATCCAGATCATGTAATGACCGTTAGTGAGTCATGGGGAGATCACATACTGCAATTGGCAGAGCTCTTTGAACGAATAAGAGAAGCAAAACTAGTAATAAACTGAAGGAAATCAACATTCACGAAAGCAGAGGAGAGGTTCTTGTTACATAACATCGGTCATGCAATTTGGACACCAACAACATACGCGTTGGAGCTGTACAGCTGTTCGAAGATCATGATGGAATTGAACGCCAGTTGTTTACTGCACACTAAACTCCACACCAAACAGATAAATTATTGAGTTTCGTACTGGCCTTCCAACAGTTTAATGTTTATGTGACAGATTGAAATCCTTTTACATTCTTGGAACGAATATAAGACAAGAATGTGAGTTTTATGCGTTGGAGTCTTTTGTTGCAGACTCTTAATTTAGACATTGTACATGTTATGGCTCATAATAATTTGGTTATAGGTGCGTTATTGCTGATTTAACAGAAAAACTATAGATAAGGTTGAACGGATAACAATATTTTGTGTATATATATATATATATATATATGTGTGTGTGTGTGTGTGTGTGTGTGTGTGTGTGTGTGTGTGTGTGTGTGTGTGTGTGTGTGTGTGTGTGTGTGTGTGTGTGTGTGTGTGTTGTGTGTGTGCGCGCACGCAGGAATTAATATGAAGTAACATTAAGGCCCAACGCATTTCCTTGCAATGGTGGATAAAACCTGAAAAAAAAACATATTTTCACTGTAATGGTTCATATCGTTTTCGTAAGTGGAGAGATGTTATAAATTTGCGTGTGTCAAATGTACATTAAAACGAGAGGGAAGGCTGTTTGGCAATGAGAGCTTGCAGGTACCAGTCATGTAACTGACTAGCAGTATCAGAGTGTACTGGAAATTTGAAAATATACCATATTTCATTGTGAAACAAATACCTGAATATCGGTTGTTGTTTTTGCGATGATTCAAATTGATATAAGACATCAGTTTAAATTAGGCCCAGCAAATTAAAAACTGATTATTTTGAATTTATTGTTTTGCAAATATCATACCACTGATATAATCCAATGCGTGGGCAGTAAAGAGTCAGACATCTTGACAGTTAGAAAGAGTGAGACTTAATGTCGTCGATAGAGTAAACTGTCCACAAATTATTCCCGATCGTGGTTCCTTTTTCATCCGAAACATCCTTGAACGAAAATATCGAAGATGACCCAGGGAGACCTATAGCCAGAGGGAGATGGAAACTGTCACTGAAAGCCGTTGTGTGGTTTTGAAATTAAGTTGATATAATTTTAATACATGGTTATTGGAAAAGTATGTTGCTGTACAGTTGACGGCCAATAACAATTATTTAAGAGAAACTGGGTTTAAAGTTGTAAATTATTTTGCTAAATGTTCACTTTTAGAGTTAAAGAACAAATTGAGTTTTTAAAATGTACTCGAATTTAGGAGTTCTTTGTCACTCATACTGCGACAAATTCTGAGGCGAGACCAGTTTCCTGGGTGTTTGGTTTGTTCAGCAGGAGGGTTTTCCACGTTGTCGACGCAGTGTCAAGCAAAACAAAGCTGACACAACCAATTACCGCAGAGTATCCTGAAAAGTTAAAAGAATATTCTCAGTGATTCCTATGGGCAGGGACTACTGAACTGCCTTCCCATGCATCATGTGCAACAACGACACCACGTTCTTTTTCTCTGTGACTGCCTTTGGGAGTTTGTGGTGGAAGTTGTACGAGAGGATTGAGGTTGTCAGCATTCCAGTGATATATTATCGTTAGTCATTGTTTATCTGCAGCTGATATACTATCTACTGATAAATGTACGTTCTTGTATAATACAGAAATGAAATCCCTGCATTCTGTACGTGTTTCTGTGTTTGAAAAAAAAATATATATATATATACCGAGGCTAATTGGATTTGTGTTAGCCATGTGAATTGGAAAATATGTCAGCTCGGGAACAGGCAACTGCAATTTGCTGACGACAATAAGACAATTACTATCTGAAAGTTCAGAATGTTTGACGACGAGCAGAAGTGCATTGGCACAGTCGGGACTGGGCACAACATAAAGTAATAGGGTCACAGAGATGTACAGCATGGAAACAGACCCTTCGGTCCAATCTGTCCATGGCGACCAGATATCCCTACCCAATACAGTGTTACCTGCCAGCACCCGGCCCATATCACTCCAAATTCTTCCTATTCATATACCTATCCAAATGTCTCGTAAATGTTGCAATTGTACCAGCCTCTACCACATCCTCTGGCAACTCATTCCATAGACGTACCACGCTCTGCATGAAAACGTTGCCCCTTAGGTCGTTTTTATATCTTTCCCCTCTCACTCTAAAACTATGCACTCTAGTTCTGGACTCCACGACTTCAGGAAAAAGACGTTGTCTATTTATCCTACCCATGCCACTCATAATTTTGTATACCTCTATGAGGTCACCCCTCAGCGTCCGATGCTCCAGGGAAAACATCCCCAGCCTGTTAAGCCTCTCCCTGTAGGTCAAATCCTCAAACCCTGGCAACATCCTTGTCAATTTTTCAGAACCTTTTCAAGTTTCACGACATCTTTCGGATAGGAAGGAGACCAGAATTGCACGCAATATTCCAATAGTGGCCTAACCAATGTCTTTGCACAGCCGCAACATTACCTCCCAACTCCTGTACTCAATGCTCTGCCCAATAAAGGAAAGCACATCAAACGCCTTCTTCACTATCTTATCTACCTGCGACTCCATTTTAAAGGCGCTATGAAGCGGCATTCCAAGGTCTCTTTGATCAGCAACACCCCCAAGGACCTTACCAATAAGTGCATAAGTCTGCTAAGATTTGCTTTCCCAAAATACAGGACCATGTATTTACCTGAATTGAACTCCATCTGCCACTTCTCAGCCCATTGGTCCATCTGGTCAGATCCTGCTTTAATCTGAGGTAACCCTTTTCGATGTCCACTGCACCTCCAATTTTGGTGTCACCTGCAAACTTACTAACTGTATTCTTATGTTCGCATCCAAATCATTTATATCAATGACAAAAGGTTGAGGAGACATCACTGATCCTTGTGGCACTTCACTGGTCACAGGCCTCCAGTCTGAAAAACAACCCTCCACCACCACCCTCTGTCTTCTACCTTCTAGCCGGTTCTGAATCCAAACGGTTGGATCTCCTCAACTTGCTAATTAGTCTCCCATGTGGAATATTGTCGACCTCCCTTATAGAAGACCACAGATATCCCGTAAAGGAGTCTGCCCTCATCAATCCTCTTTGTTAATTCTTCAAAAAAGAACTCATTCAATTTAAGGAGACATAATTTCCTACGCATCACGCCATTGCTGACCATCCATAATCAGTCTTGCATTTCCAAATACATTAAATCCTGTCTCTCAGGTTTCCCTCCGCAATTTACCCACCGTCGACGTCAGACTCACAGGTCTGTCGTTGCCTGGCTTTATCTTACCTCATTTCTTAATTAGTGGTGTCATATTATCCAGCCTAGTCTTATGGCACCTCACTTGTGATGATCGATGGCACAATATTCAGCAAGTGATGCATAAATCACTTGTCTCACTTTTCACAGAGTTCTGTGGTGTGACCTGATCACGTCACAGGGACTTATTAACTTTTAGCTGGTCCAATACGTCCGGCGCTTCCTCTTCTGTAACAGTTCTTTTACTGCAAATAACAACATCCATTTCCCCACAGACTACATCTTTCATGCCACAGGTGAAACGTTATCGATGGGGCAAGGGCAATTATAATGCGATTAGGCAAACTTAAGATGCATAGAATAGGGTAGCAAAATGCGAGGCATGCAGACAATGGAAATGTGGAGCTGGTTTAAGGAACAGATATTGCGTTCCCTTGATAGGCATATCTCGATCAGGCAGAGAAGAATTAAAAAGGTAAGGGAACCATTGAATACTACAGAAATTGCATCTCTTGTTATTAAGAAGATTGAGGCTCATGTGTTGAGAGACATGGTGGTTCAGATGATGCGATGGAGTGTTACTGATTAGCTCGGAAAGATTTAAAGTGATTTTTCAGAAGACGAGCAGTCTTCAGCAAATAAAGGAGAAACCGAAAACCTTCTGTAGGTATGTGAGGATTAAAATGATGACTGGGGTAGGAATAGGGCCAGTCAAAGACAGAAGTGGGATGTTGATTGGGGACCCTGTGGAGTTGGGAGAAGTACTAAACGAACATTTCCCATCGGTTTCCACTCAGATAAAGAGAATAATGTCGTGAAGAAGAATGAGATAAGCGATATTAGAATAGAAAGGATCGATGTTAGTTATGAAGAGGTGTTATCAATTCCAGAAGGAGTGAAAGTAGACTAGTCCCCTGTGCTGGTTGTGATTTGTCCGAGGATTCTCTGGAAACCTAGGGAGAAGATAGCAGAGCATTTGGCTTTTATATTTGAGTCGTCATTGTCTACAGGTTTAGTATTAGAGGACGAGAGGATCGCAAACGTTGTGCCCTTGTTCCAGAAGGACAGCAGAGATGACCAAGGTAATTATATATCAGTGAGCCATATTTCTGATGTAGGAAAGGTTTTGGAAAGGATTATAAAATGTAAGATGTATAATCATCTGGAAAGCAATAATTTGATTTCAGATAGTCAACATGGTTTCGCCAAGAGTAGGCAGTGTCTCACAAACCTCATTGAGTTTTTTTTGATAATGTGACCAAGCATGTAGATGAGGGTAGAGCAGTTGACGTGGTATTCATGGATTTCAGACAATCCTCTGTTAAGGTTCCATGTGATAATCTGTTTGAGAAAATGCAGAGGCATGGGATTGAGGGTGATTTAGCCATTTGGATGAGAAACTGGCTTCCTGAAAGAAGGCAGCGAGTGGTAATTGATGGAAAATATACAACCTGGAGTCCAGTTACTGGTGGTGTGTCACAAGGATCTGTTATGGTGCCACTGCTGTTTGTTATTTCTATAAATAACTTAGACGCATCATAGGTGTATGTATGAGTCCATTTGCAGATGACACTGAAGTTGGTGGAGTAGTGGACAATTTGGAAATATGTTACAGGTTTCAGGGCGACTTGGATGGGCTGCAGAATTGGGTTGAGAGGTGGCAAATGGCGTTCAATGCAGCTAAATGTGAGGTGATGCACTTTGGGAAGAATAACAGGAAGGCAGAGTATTGGGTCAATGGAAAGATTGTTGGTAGTGTGGATGTGAAGAGGGGTATTGCAGTCCATGTGCATAGATCCTTGAAAGTTGCCACCCAGATTGAGAGTGCTGTTAAGAAGGCATGCAGTGTGTTAGGTTTTGTAGAGGGATTGAGTTCCGGAGCCGCAATATCATGCTGCAAATACACAATACGCTAGTGCGGATGTATGTCGGGAAGAATGAGAAAGCATTGGGAAAAAGTGCAGAAGAGATTTAGATTAGATTCCCTACAGTGTGGAAATAGACCCTGAGATCCAACAAGTCCACATCGACCCTCCCAACATAAACCCACCCAGACCCATTCTCCTATATTTACCCCAACTAATGCACCTGGCAATACGGGCAATTGAGCATTGCCAATTCACCTGAATTGCATATTTTGGGACTGTGGGAGGAAACCGGAGCAAACCCACGCAGACACAGGGAGAATATGCAAACTCCACACGGACAGTTGCCCGAGTCTGGAATTGTAACCGGGTCCCTGGCACTATGAGGCATCAGTGCTAACCAGTGAGCCAGCATGATGCCTGGTCTGGAGGGAAGGCCTAATGAGTTAAGGCTGAGAAACTTGGGTCTGTGCTCATCGGAAAGAAAAAGACTCAGAGGGGATTTGATAGAGACCTACAAGAGGATCAGAGAATTAGATAAGTAGACATGAAAGTCATTTTCCTAGGATGGTGACGTCAGTTTGTATGAATGTACATAACTACAAATTGACATGTGATAGATTTGAGACAGATGTCAGAGGCAGGTTCTTTACTGAGACAGTGGTAAGGGCGCGGGATACCCTGCCTGTCAGTGCAGTTAACTCAGCCACATTAGGGAGATCGAAACAATCCTTGGAGAAGCACATGGGTGATGATAGTTTCTTGGAAGGGGATGAGCTGAGAACAGTTCAAAGGTCGGCGCAACATTGAGGTCCGAAGGGCCTGTTCAGCGCTGTATTTTTCTATGTTCTGTGTTCTATGTCCTTCTCCACAGTAAGCATTCATACAAAGCACAGGTTTCATATCTCCCCCATCGAGAGCAGCAACCAGCAGAGACGGGCTTATTGATTTTTATGATGTCCCGGTACTCTTCACAGACACCTCTTTGCCCATCAGGAATTTATAAAACCAGTTATGACTGACTTCAACAAAGCAGCATGCTGCAATTGAGTTACGTAGAACTCAAAACTACAATAGACCGATCAAATTCAGACGTGTGATACATTACACCACAGGGCCGACCCACCGTCGACTTCCTTTCATCTTTTCCATGTATAATGGAGACATTTATATCGGGGGGGATACTAGATTACCAAGGTGAAAAACCAGCAAAGATAATTAGCGTCACTGCTTTAATTCAATACGTCACCCTTTGTGGTGCAGTGCCTTTCACTGGCAACTTGAACACATTCGTCTTCACGTGCCTCCTTCAGTGTTGCCTGCATGTCTGCTGGACGTTTCCATTGCTGTATTCACAGTCACTACGCGATTACATGATCCACTCCAGTGAAATCTACTTTCATAATCTGAGTCATGGCCTCTTCCTTTCAAGATCCTAAACAGGTTCAGCGAGAAAACTCTGGTCATTTCTAGCCCGGGATCTGGAATCAGACAAGTATCACGACACCCTTATTGGTGCTGCCAGCTCACCGGATACCAGCGCATCAAAATGAGGCCCTGTGACCACCAGCCTGTTCTGTGTCTTCCTGCAGTACATCTGCTGAACAACATCATATTAACACAGCTCCTCTTTCTTCATATTGAAATCCGATAATATGAACTTTTTCGAAACTTGGAGTGAGCAACTTTGAAGCTGAAGTTTGTTATGGAGTCAACGACAGACACAAGAGTGTCTACAACTCAGGTTTTAATTTTACAGTCATCATCACAGGAGGTCCCTGTTCAGTAGTCCAAGTTTGCATCGCACAGACCTGGATATAATTCCCACTCAGGTAAAGAAGATTTACTTCTCTTTTTGTGAATTATTAGAATGAAAACAAATCTTGCTTGCATACAGAGCACACACCCAGATCCTGCCAGAATCGGTCAGTAATTGCTTCCATCCGTATATAACGACAAAGGCAGCAGGTACACTGGAAAGGGCCACCGCAAATGCCCATTCAATAATATCATCTTTCCGAGTTGGATGTATCTCGCTGATCCTTCAGTGTCGCTGAGTGTAAATCCTGGAAATACCCCACGAGCTGCATGTCTGTGCTGAGGCGTTGAAAGCTTCAGGAAAGTAATTCATCCCCTCCATCACTGTGGTAATTCTGGATATGCAGTGAATCCTTTCCCATTGAGTGACGACTATATCCAGGAATCCGTTTCGAAAATTTAAAGGTTCCTATCAGACATCTGTAACCGTTTGAAATAAGTTGAGACGTGGACGAAGACAGTGAAATAAAGTGATAGACAATGATGCCTTGGAGGCATAAGGCAGGAAGTCAGCGCGGAACTGATGATGCAAAACTCAATGTCGGTGCCATTGGGTCAGCTTTTACTGCCCAATGCTTATACTTACTTACACATTACAGCTAGTCAATTCACCGCAATGACCTTGTTCCTCTTGATGTGATGTCCCCTCTGTGTGTATTAACGTGGTTCATGGGCCCCGATAGAATGAGCACATCCTCTTTCTCCTGTCACTTTAACCAGGTGAAAATACCAGTTTTAAATGAATGCAAGAAGAGATTATGTTTTTTCTGTGCCTTTTCAGTGGATAATTTTCAGCTATAAACTGTTTGTATTTGAAAATTCGAGGATTGAATACAATTCTCTGTGAGCAACATTGATCCGAAAACACATGTCCAAAGACTGTGAGGAAGTGGTTAAGCAACTCCACATATGGATGAGTGAGGGCATGCATGCTGTGGCGCCGTGGCTTAGTTGGTTAAAGCGCTTGTCTTGTAAACAAGAAATCCTGGGTTCAACTCCCAGCGGTGCCTATTTGTTGCGTTCATACTTGGGCTTGGTGTTTCGCAAAAATTACTGAGCACCTTTTTGGACTTTCACCCAATTATGATTTGGTGATCCGGGTTAAGTTCCAACAGTGAATGCCATTTTTTAATATTCCGAACTATTACTTATGTCTGTGGTTTCTTTCCATTATTCCACAAGCACTTCTGCTTCTGCTCCTCTTTTATTCCCCCCCCCCCCCACCCCCTTCATTACCAGATATCGGAATAATGAGATGAGGCAGGAGACGCTGCCGATTTGCCGGGGAATTTTGTGGCAATGGCAGAGATACCAACAACTGATCACTCTCATTCTCTGATGCCACCGTTCATACATTTAAACCAACAATATATCCATCAATGTGCTTCTTTATTTGTAGTATAATTGCATTTTTTCTTGTGGATTAGGTATTCAATTTTGAATTCGAAACAGTCATTATTGTTTGAGGAAGAAGTGTCGCCTTGCCTGGTTTGAAGTGACAGACCCATTATCCGGAGACTGTGAGCCCAGTTCAACGCATTCCAGTCAGTGGGCAAAAAGCCTCTCAGTAGCTGCACACTCAAATTGTCTCGAAATGTCGCACTGCTGCTTCACAGCGCCAGAGACCCGGGTTCAGTTCCCGCCTCAGGCGACTGATTGTGTGGAGTTTGCACGTTCTTCCCGTGTCTGTGTGGGTTTCCTCCGGGTGCTTCGGTTTCTTCCCACATTCCAAAGATGTCCAGGTTAGGTGAATTGGCCATGCTAAATTGCCCATAGTGCTAGGGTAGGGTTAAGGGTGCATTGCGCTTGGACTTGTTGGGCTGAAGGGCCTGTTTCCACACTGAAAGTAATCTAATGTCAGACTTTTCACAGGGCCGAAATAGGTAAAGAGCTGTATAGACAGGCAGAGTGTCGGAAAATGTAACAGGAAGAGGGTGAGGTGGATGCACAGAGACAAAGAGAGACATATGGAGACACATGCTGAGTTAGACACCGAAATGACCCATTCTCTATTCGACATTGCTGCAAACTGAGAGAAAGGAAACGAAAGTAGGCAATCATTTAAGCACAGCCTTTCACCAACTGAGAGCAACGGAAAGAGCATTATAGTCAATAAAGTCCTTCTGAATTTGTAAAGGTGACGGTTGTCTGTCATTGAGATAAAAATCCTGATTCAAAAGATAAGACTGATAATTTTCCCAGCATTATTATATAGAAACGTATAAGTAACGTGTTTCTGTCGATATAAAACTTTAACTCAGTTTCTCTCCACAGATGCTGTCAGGTCGACTGAGTTTCTCCAACAATTCATATTTTTGGTTCAGATTTACATTATCAAAGTAAAATGAAAATCAACATTCTGTTGATCGCTTCATTTTTAAAATCCATCAGAAAATATAACTGGTTACACTTTCAGACACAAATATACACGACAACGACTTTGCACATGCAAACTCACTTTCAAATTTAGGCCGTGGAAGACCCAAGACCGAACGTCTCCGTATCGTATTCGAGTCTAAACAATGCATTGGGAATTCACGTTTTCGCGACCTGCCAAATGCACAACTCTCAAATTGACCGACTGTAACAAGCTCCTTCGAAACAGCCTGTCCTCGGCAGAGTGGGATCGGGAGAATAATATTGATTCACGGATAAGTTTTCAACTACAAATTCACTCTGTCATCACGACCACGTTATTACATCTCAGGAACCGTACCTGAATGTACCGCACCTCAGCAGAAAGTGGTAACTTTAAATGCTGGAGATCAAAGTCAATAAGTGTAGCACTTGGAAATCACAGCCTGTAAGGCAACATCTGAGGCGCGGGGAATCGACGATTCAAGCATTCCTGACGAACATCTTGTACGCGAAACATCAAATTTCCTGCTCCCCGGATGCTGCTTGACCAGCACCACACTTTTTGACTCTATTCCCACCTCAGCTGATCTGCTTCGGAAAATTGAAGTTTGAATCTTCTGTCACATGTTTGACAGCTTGCAACATTCCATTCCTCATAAAACTCAGATCATCCAAATTACTAAATAAAAATAAACTGTAGATGCAGGAAATCTGAAACACAAGCATAATTGCTGGAGAAAATCTACATTCTCTGATATCAACTGAATAGTTGAACATTAAACTGAACAGGCAAAGAAAAAGCTGCAATTTGATAAATGCAACACTTCGTTTCTCCAAAAAAAGACATCATGAAATGCAGTGTTTCGACCAGGCTCTCACCGTCTCAAATACCGATAGGAGTGGGGAAATAAATGTTGGCCCAGTCATTGCTGAACAAATGAATAAAAAGACTTATTGCGTTCCTAATCAGTTGGTCCCCCGGCAGACCATGTTAATGTGATCCACAAAGCAGGACAGCCAGGTCCCTCTGTATTTCAGATTCCTGTAATATCTAATTTAAATAAAAGGGTCGTTATTGAATGTTCCTGCGAACATCTCATTCTCCACTTCATACTGCATTGGTCAATATTTTACTCACAAACTTCCTCATCTCGACATCACTCATTTTTTATATCCTTAACGTTCTCTTCATGGTTTACCTTTCAAACTATTTTCCCAAGTACATGCCCATTTTTATTAAGTCGAAAACTAAGCTGAGATGATGTCTGTTGGAAATCCAAATATCGCTCAATCACACTTTGTCCCTTGTTTAGTGTGTCCGTGTAAAACACGTTAAACTTGTGCCCTCTCGTTTTGAATTCCACCATCCTGGGTAAAACCATGGCCTAGGCCAGTCACCGATCCAACCCCAGTCATGAGTTTATAAACGTCTAGAAGTTTACACACCAGCCTGGAACACTGCCGGGAAAAGCCCCTGCTCAAACACTCTCTACTTACCACTCAAGCCCTCTCGACACTGTAACATCCTTGTAAATCTATTCTGCACTCTTTCAAGTTTTACAATATCTTTCCGTTTGAAGGTGATCGGAGTTGTCAGCAGTATTCTAAATGTGGCTCCACTAATGCTCTGTACAGCCAGAACGTGACATGTGAACTCCAATAATCAATGTTCCGACTAATGAAGGCAGGCGTGCTAAATGCTTTCTTCACGAACTTTTCTACATGTGACACCTATTTTCCTGCTCTCGCAATATTAGCCGTGACTGAGAAGTCGTGCTTCTCTTCTTAACTACTATATTCTGCTGCCTTCACGAATCTGCGGACCCACATGCAAAGTGACTCTGTTCCTTTGGGTTTCCCAGTGCCCTACCGTTCTTTGAGTACTTCCATGACGTGTTACTTACAAAATGCATCGCCTGATGTTTTTATTGTTATTGTCAGCTCCCCCATCTGCTCATTTGACAAATCCACCTCTGAAATCCTGGAACCTAAGATCTTCTTCCTCACTGTTAACCACTTTGCCAATCTTCATATCCTCCTCAAATTTTCTTATCATTTCCCCAATATTATTTCTATATTGTTTATGTGCAATCACAAACATTAAGGGACACAGTATTGATCCTTGTGGTACACCACTGAATACCCGTTCCACGTCACAGAAACAGCACCTTCCTTTGGGTTCCACCACCCAAATAAGTTTGGATCCAACTTAACACGTGACGCTGTATCCCTTTTATATTAAACTTGTTACCAGTCTCCGTTGTGGGATCTTGTCAAAGGCTTTCTAAAATCCTCATAAACTGAATCAATTTCACTATCCTCGTTTACACATCTGATCACGTCCTAAAAAAATTTGTTCTGTCAGGCATGACCTCCTCTGACAAAACCATGCTGACTCTCGCTGGTCAAACTTTCTCTGAAGAAATTGCAATTAATTCTCTCCCTAAGGGGCTTTTCTAAACGTTTCCCTACATGTGATGATCGACTCACTGCTCTGTAATTTGCTGCATTATCTCTGCCAGCCTTAGTGAAAACTGGAACTGTGTTAGTAGTCCTGAAATCCTCTAACTACTCCCAGGTGGCCAAAAAGGAATGTAAAACATTGGTCAGAACACGTGTAATTTTCTCTCTAGTCTCACAAAGCAACATGAATCATAACTCCATCCCGAACTGTGCATTTGCCCACTTTTAGCCTGTCAAAACTCCAATACCGTCTCAGTCACGATGTGAAATGGCTCAAGAAACTCTCAGTCCCTCGTCCATGCATTATGTACCCATATATTACCACACAAGGACTGTTCCCCGGCTGCATATGTAAGGTGAATCGCTCAGTTATCCCATTAACTGACACAACTGTACTATCACACTGGAGGAAGATCATTCAGGTATTATAAGTGAAAAAGCTGTTTCAGCCTTTGCGCTTATAAATCCTTTTAGCTTCGATAACCAATGGCACATTGTCAGAGTGAGAAAGTGTTTTAGTTTTCTCTATCTGAAAAAATGTCACTAAGTTCCACCTCCTGCAGAAACTCCAGTCTGTTCAGATTTGACATGAGTTTTCTTTTCTCTCTTTCTCTGTTGTTGATCGCATTCAAAATAGATCTGCGATACAAATCCCATGCTGAATTAATAGATCAAAAGGCTGATGCCTGTGGCTCACATTGTAATAGGATCAATCGACAAGAGAAGTTTTCAAAAGGAACAGAGGACTGTCTTTGGCGCAGAGGATCATTGAGCACGGACAATCTTAGGCTACTAAAAGGGCACACGCATGACCTTTGCTCCTTGATCATTCACAGTGTCAGATGGCCTGAGACAGAGATGTGGGCCAAGGAACATGTTCAAAAGCAGAAGGTGCTGGAACAGCCAAGCAGGTCTGGCAGCATCTTAGAAGAGAAATAAGAGTTAGCATTTCCGGTCCAGTGACCCTTCTTCAGAACTGATGGTACTTACGAAATGTTGACCTATATGCAGAAGATAGGGTGGTGGGACTGGGGTAAGAAGTAAACGGTAGGTTGGTGTCGAACTCAAAGAGAGAGAAGAAGAATTGGGCAAACTAATGGATAATGATCAGGCTGGGAGGGTGAGTAGCTTTATATGGCGACTGTTAGTGACTAAACATGGATAGTGTGTAATGGCTGCATTTGTGATAACAAGGAGTGGCGTGTGAGGTAGAGGGCGAGGAGATGGATGAGTTCAGGTCCTAAAAGTATTGAAATTGATGGATTACAGAGGTCTGCAGCATCCCCAAATGGAAAATGAGATGTTGTTGTTCACGCATGTACTGAGCTTCTCCGCAACATTGCAGTAAGCCTGAGACAGAGATGTTGGCGAAGGAACGGGCTGGTCCGCTAATGGGGCAGGGAAGTGATAGATTAGGGACTTTCTAGAAGATGGAACTTGGATTTTCTGAAAAGCAGTCACTTCGTCCACACTTCATTTCCCAAGATAGTGCAGACCACATAGCGATCAGTAAATGCAGTAGACAGGGTTGTGCGAAGTGCAGGCAAAGTGTTTCTTCACCTGGAATGTGTTTTTGGGCCATTGGGTACTTAGGAGGGAGGACGTAAATGGACAGTTGAGGAGAAACAAGATGTTAAAAGGAAGGATTATTCAGGAGATGTTATGAGAGATATTGGAAATCATGAGGCTAAGAAACCTATCATGAAGTCAGTTTCCCAAATGATTGTAGCAATTGGAACAAGGTTGAAGAGTTAATGACACAAATGAATAAGTTTTAGTAGCCATTACAGAGACATGGTTACAGGGTGGTCATGACTGCGAGTTAAATATCCAGGGTTTTCAGACTTTTCGGAAGGACAGACAGGAGAGACTGATATTCAAGAACAACTTCAACGCAGAACTGTGAGATGGTATAACTTCGATAGAGAATGAGTTTGAATCCATTTTGTTGGAAATTAGAAATTCTAAGAAGAAACGTTCACTGATAGACGTAGTCTGTAGACCACAAAATAAACGATTACATTGGGGGAATAAATACACAAAGAAATAAGTAATGCTGTTCAAAATGGGACGGATATTAACTTTGAGGATTTTGATCGACATTTAGATTGGTCGAACTAGCTCAGTCAATGTTGCCTTGAGGAGGACGTTGTTGGACTTAATCATGACAGTTTTCTGAACACTATGTCAAAGAAACGGCGAGGTAGCAAGCTATCGTCGATCTGGTCCTCTGTAGTGAGACAGGAAAAATTAAAAAAACTCATCGTTAAGGATCCGCTTGGAAGGAGTGATTACAGTGTGTTTGAATTGAGAATGCAGATGGAGAGCGTGAAGTTAAAAGCCAATGCCAGATTCCTGTGCATATGCAAGGGGCTCTGCAATAGATAGGGGAGAGCCTGGCTAAAGAAGACTCAAAACAAAAAAAAATGGTGGGCCAGCTGATGAGCAAAGCTTTCAATTACATTTTTCAAAAGTCTGAGCACAATTATATTCCAATGTAAAGGAAGGCAGTAAAAAAAGGTGCAATCTGGCATGGCTATCTCAAGAAATAAGGGAGACTGTCAAATTGAAGGAGAAGGCATACGAAGTGGTTAAAATCAGCATGAAACTGGAAGATTCGGAAAGCTTTCTGGGTCAAAAAAAGCCACAAAAGTGCTGTAATGAATAGTAAGATTATAAAGATTATAAAGACGTTTAGAAGAAGTTTCGACAAAAATATACAGCGAAAAAGAGTGGTTAAAGTGAATGTTGGTCCTTTCGGCATTTAGTTATGGGATGTGATGAAATGTCTGAGCCATTGAACAGTTATTTTGTATCGTTCTTCACAGTGGAAGACACTAATACATGGCAGTAGTTGAAAAGAGATAGATGTCAGTGAGGACCTGAAAACAATCTTTATTTCGTGTTGGGCAAATTAATGCAGCTAAGGATAGACAGTCTCCTCTCGCTGAAGGAATCCATCCCAAGGTGTTAAAAGAGTCGGCGGGGGAACTAACAGGTGTATAGGCGGAAATCTTGCAAATTCGCTGGACTTTGTGGCAATTCGAGCAGATTGGAAACAGTAAATCTGGCGCCACTGTTTAAAAAAAGGAAGGAAGACAAGAGAGTGGGTTATAGACCCACTAGCTTAACTTCTGTATTAGAGAAGGTGCTTGAGTCCACTATCAAGGACGGGGATAAAAGGTCACTGCGATAGAGATTGAACAGACCCAGCACGGACTCATGTAGAGCAGGTCATGCTTTACAAATATATTGGTATTCTGTGAAGACATGACGAGTATGGTGGACAACGAGGATACACTGAATGCGGTGTACCTAGAGATCCAAAAGACCTTCGACAAGGTGCGCACAAGAGGCTGATGCATAAGTTGAGGATGCATAGTGTTAGTGGTCGAGTATAAGTATCTATCTAGGTTTGGTTAAATAACAGGAAGCAAAAAGTGGCGATAAATGCGTAGTATTCTGGTGGCCAGCAGTGAGTAGTGGTGTGCCTCAGTGATGTGTTTTGGAACTGCAGTTATTTACAATTTATATAAATAATTTGTAGTTGGGGACAATTTGGAGCACGTCCAACTTTACAGATGACACGAAAATGAATGGCAGAGGACAGAGTGCAGAGGAATGTCAAACTTTGTAGAGGAAATAGTTACATTAACGAAATGGGCAAAGGTTTGGCAGATAAAATATGAAGTCATCCATTTTGTTAGAAGTTACAGGAGAAAGGGTTATTACTTGTCGACTAAAATGTTGAAGCATGCTGCTGCACAGGGGGACGTAGGAGTCCTTGTTCATGAATCACAAAGGTCGGGTCTGCAGGTACAACAAAGAATTAGGTATGCAAATGGAATGTTGTCTTTCATTACGAAAGGGAGAGGTTATGTTGCAGCTGTACAGGGTGCTGATGACGACATTCTTAGAGTACTGTGAGCAGGTTAGGTCTCATTACTTGAGAAAGGATGGACTGGCACTGGAAGGGGTGCAGATGGGGTACACTGGGATAATGCTGGAGTTGAGGGGATATGGTTATGAGGAGAGACTGAGTAGATTGTGATTATATTCATTGGAATTCAGAAGAATTAAGAGATACCTTATAGAAATATGTACAATATTGAGGGAATATGTAAGATAGAAGTAGAAAGGATGTTTCCACTGGCGGGTGAAATTTGGAAAAGAGGGCACAGGTTAAAATGTGTTGCTGGAAAAGCGCAGCAGGTCAGGCAGCATCCAATGGGAAGATACATTTCAGTCAGAACCTCCTTGAGGACTTCTCAGTGCTTTTCCAACAATAATGCATTACCCAACACCACCCAGAACAGAACAGCCAAATTGATCAGCATCGCATGAATGACACAATATCGACACAGATCCACTTCCTCCTCCACCAAATACTCAGACAGGCAGGTTGTACCATCCACAAGATTAAGCGCAGAAATTCACCACGCCTCCTTAAACAGTACCTTTCACATTCACAATCACGTCCATCTCAAAGAGAGCACAGCCTCAAGATTAGACGGAGCAGATTCAGCACACAATTGATAAGGAACATTTTAAACAAAGGGTTGATACTCTTTGGAATCCTCGATTCCTGATGAAGGATTTTTGCATGTAAGGTCAATTTACCTGCTCATCAGATGCTGTCTCACCTGCTATGCGATTTGCAGCACTACACTCTTACATCTAATCTACAACATGTGTAGTCCTCACTTTCATAATTAGAATTCTTTGCCCAGTGAAGTAGTTGACACCATTTCAGTAAACGTTTTTAAGGCCATGACCTTATTTTTGAACAATAAAGGAAGTAAGGGATACAGTGAGAGGACGGGTAAATGGATCTGAGCGCACGAAATGATCAGCCATGAACGTATTGAATGGTGGAGCAGACTCGACGGGCTGTAGGGCTTACAGCTGCTCCTATTTCTGAGATTTCAGGACTGCATGTTTCACATCTTCAACAATTGGAGGGGAAGATTCCACAGTGCCGTGTGGGGAGGTGTTGTGAGTGAAGACAGAATGCATCAGTGTGTCCCAGACGGAAGGTTACATGCGGAAAGCAGAGAAGGGAGGTGAGAGGAATATGTGTGTGGTGATGGCATTTTGCTGGAGCTAGTGGAATTGCAAAAAGCAATCGATGATCACTTGAAGCACCACAGCGCATAAAGCTACAGAACAAGTTCTGGAAAATAGGATGACAGTGGATAGGCGCTTGATGCCTGACATTGGCAAGAAGGGCCAAAAGGCCTCTCTACTTGCTGTGAAAGTCCCAGACTCTTTGAGAAATTAATTGAACCAGCCTTTTGTGGCGACAAGATCAGTCAGAATCCGGGATTTCTTCAGCAAGTAATACAATTCTTTATTCCTTGAAGCCTATCTATCAGATTACCTGCCATTACACACCACCTACGAATAGCAACTAAATGTCTCCATTAACCGATTTTCTCACTCCTAGCCAGATCGTTATCCACTCCATTGTCCAACTGTTCTTCTCCTTCTTTGGGTTCTTTCCCTACCTGTCGTTTATTCCTTTATAAGCCAGAAATAAGAAACATAACTAAATACTTCCTATTTGCCTGAATAAGTGGAGTATTGCAAAGCATGTTGCAGGAGAAGCACAACAGATAAGGCAGCATCAAAGTTGGAAGATAAAATTTCAGTCAGAACCTCCTTGAGGACTCCTCAGTGCTGTTCCAACAATAATGCATAGCCCAACACCACCCAGAACAGAACAGCCAAATTGATCAGCACTGCATGAATGACACAACATTGACACAGATCCACTTCCTCCACCACCAAACACTCAGACATGCAGATTGTACCATCCACAAGATTAAGTGCAGAACTTCACCACGCCTCCTTAAACAGTACCTTTCACGTTCACAATCACGTCCATCTCAAAGGTAAAGGACGACAGGTGGGTAGGACAACCCGAAAAACCAGTTGCCATACTGACCTGGAAATATTTTGCCATTCCTCCCCGGCACTTCGTCAACATTCTGGATTTCCTTCCCTTACAACGTGGATGTACTGATAGCCCATGGAAAACAAGGGTTCCAGAAGGCTGCTCATCATCACCTTGTACAGTCAAATTAGGAATGAGCAATACATCCTGACACTGTCTTGAATCTTCCCATCCGAAAGAAGAATGATAATTAAATGATTTGGTGTTTTTTTTAAAAAAGCTAGCCCTTACTAAGGTATTTCTGTTTTCATTTCAGAATTATTAAAGATGAGGATTTTCATTGGAAACTGACACGACACATCACATCGGTATCTGATGGAGTTGTTCAGTTTAAAGGAGCCTGAATACGTCGGCCTTTGAAAATGAAGGAGAAAACAACATTGCGAGTCGAGTGAAACCATTCACGTGTGCTGTCTATGGGCTGGGCGTCAGCCAATCATCTGGACTGCCAATATATAACTGGAGGAACGCTGGAGAGAACCTTTGGACATGTTCTCACTGTGGAAAGTATTCAATTATTCGCCTACCATGACAATTCACCCGGCCACCCTGGGGAAAAGCATTTCACCTGTTCTGAGTATGAGAAGCGATTTGTGCAGTCATCTAACCTGCTTTGCACTAATGCATTCACACTGAGGAGAGATCTTTTACTTGTTCAGATTGTGGGAAATGCTTTCAAAAAAAAAGTTCTCCAAAACTGGTATCACAAATGTGTTCATACTGATGAGAAATAAATCAAGTATTCTCATAGTGGAAATGGGGTCAGCCCGTCATCTGATCTCACTTTTCATCTGGGAACTCACTGAAGAGAGACCGTACACCTGCTCTAAGTGTGGGAAAGGATTCACTCGAGTATTTGGTCAGCTGAGACACCAGCTGTTTCACAGAGAAAAGAGACCATTTGTCTGTTATACGCGGGAAGAAAGTACTTGATTTCTGCAACCTGCTGAAATACAAGCGAGTTCACACCGTTGAAAGGCCATTCACCTGCTCTGAATGCGGGGAAGGATTCACTCCATTAACACACTTGCTGAGACTTCAGCGAATTAACATTTGCAAGGGGTCATTTATATGTTCAATTTTTGGGAAAGGATGCACTTAAATCTTCCATTCCGGTAATACACCAATGGGTTACAAGTGAAAAGAAACCGTTTAAATGTCCAGAATATGGGAAGTGCTTTATATGTTCCCAGGAACTGAACTCCTTTCAACGTGTTCACATTGATGAGAAACCATTCACGTGCTCTCACTGTGGGACTGACTTCCCACTGTGTATCGACACAATTTAACTGCTGCATCTCCTCAAGCAGTGATTACATTTCTCAAGGACTTCCATTGCAGTGAAACACAATCCGTAATTCTGAATGCATCAAATACATTTTTTATACACATCAACTTTGAATAACGAAGAAAATGCTCAAGAACAGAGTGCAAATGCATATCCACCAGTCTCCTCTCATTGGAGAGAAATTGGGGAAAACAGTATATTTGATGTGATTGATACTTGAGCAATTAAAACCCAGTTCAATTAAAGAAGCTATTCACATCCAATGAAGTAAACGTCTACTGATAGAATGAACACAGTTCATTTCTGGATGCAATAACAGCAGGATACAATCACATTTGACCTCACTGGAATGTGGGTGCCACCGTCGATATGCAGACTATAGGAACTATTCTCTTCATTAGACAGACAAGTGACTGGTGGTGATTTGAAAATGTGTTGCTGGTAAAGCACAGCAGGTCAGGCAGCATCCAAAGAACAGGAGATTCGACGTTTCGGGCAAAAGCCCTTTATCAGGGATCACTGGTGGTGATTTAACCAGTGGGCTCCAAGACCTCAGGCAACGGAAGAGGTTGAGAAGGACAGTTGCTTATGGTATTCTCAACCCGTTGATGGGAACGGAACCCATGATTTCAGCATCACACTACTTTACAAACAAGCAACCCAGCCAACTGAGCTAAACCAATCTGGTGCATCACATGTGCGGATGAATTATTGAATTCATTGCTACACATAGTGTAGATGAACGGCCTCTACCCACAAAGCGTTTACTGTCGTTTCATCAAAGCATTGTTACGCCTGACGCTCTTCTCACAGTCATAGCATTTACTTTTTCGCGCAATGGTATGAACAAGCCCATATCTGCTGAGATTGGAGAACCAAGTGAATCCCTTATCACACAAGGGGCAAGTGTTTGTCACTAATGTGAATAATCTGTGCTCACTGAGTACAGATGACCACGTGAATCGCTTCCAACACTCAGTGGAGGTGTATGGTCTCCATCCAGTTTTTATCAAGTTTGTGCATCTGCAACTTTACTGATTTAATACACCTCTTCTCAAGCACAGAGCAGAAGGATGTACACGCTCTAGTTTCAATTCGACTGGTTGACATTAGAATGGATTGTGGAGGTTATCTCTGCCCAAACGGAGCGGAAAAGCTTCTCTCCCAGTGACGAAGACATATGTGCGACATTATGCTGGATCCCCTAGTGAAAACTTGCCCACTCATGGAACACTGAACGAGTTCTCGCCCATGGGAATAACTTGATCTTGAATTCAGACCCTGAATCCCTCTCTCCAGGCTCTACAGCCTTAACGTCTGGAAAAGTGCATCTCTCCCATTGACCACGGAGGTGAAGCCAGCATGCGAATGCCCCTCCCTCTCCTGTAATGATGAAAGTCTCAAGGCGTGGAATGCTGGGTACTTACCCAGCCATTGAATCTAATTGTTATAGAGAGTTGATTATATTCATTCCTAATTTTCTTTTTCCTGCATTTCAAGCTTCTGCTTTCAAATGATCATTGGAAAATAAAATTGGCTCTTGAAAAGACATCTTAAATTGCATGCATCTATCACATCTCTTAAACCCTCTCGCCAACATAACCTTTTCATTAAAATACCTGACTCCTCAAACCATTTGGTAAATTCCCATCCTGAACTGACAGTGCTGGATTTTGGAAAGTTCTTTAACATTTGGATGGTTGGAACTCAAACGAAGAGGTGTATATGTCTCTTCTGAATGTCTCTCAACACATTTATTTATCATCTCATTTTACAGAAAAGCGGAAGGCAAGAAAACTGAAGTGTTTCTCTGCCCCCATTACTGTGTTATATTTTCAGCTACAGTGGATGTGAATCCATCATCATCCATACCTCTGCTCGCGATCTTTGCCATTGTCCAAACTGTCGTATCTTTAATAATGAATATTTTAATTTTGTGTGTTAGTTTGTTGTTATTTCTTCCAGTCATGATTAAATGAGGGTTGCATCACTGCAGGTCCCTCAGCTATGTGCTGCAAATTTATTCCACTCGTATACGTGGTCTCTTTCACAAGCATCACTCGGACTCTCCTCAGCTCCTGCTTGCTCCTGCTTGGGTTTTGGGGATGAGGCTATGGGGACACACAGAAGGATAGGAATTCAAGGGTAGAAAGGGAGATAGTTGTCCTTTTGACAGAGTGAGGGGACTCGGCAGGAACACTATCCCACTATGGACATTCACCAGAGAAACAGAGAACCCACTTATATTTTTATGGGTGACGATTGGGCCTTCGGGATGAAGGCGTTTGTAACAGACATTTGCTTGACACCTCTTGGCTCCACTCCACGGGGAAATGGAAACATGTATGGGAAATACAGTTGTGAACCAATTATAAGGGGAGGGGAAGGAGTTTCATAACTCTCCTAAAACAGTGCAAAAGGATGTGCGGTTTTCTCGTTGTTTGGTGAAAGGATCTCTCAGAGTGGTTACATGATATTCTGACAGAATGAGGGGTGATCGAAGGGCGAATATTCAATAGTCGTCGGGCACATTGGCACCAACACTATGCGTGCAAAATAGGGGTGAGAACATAGGGGCAGACAGCAGCGTGTTGGGAAGCAAGCTCAACATTGTGATCTCAAATGGGGTGATCTTAGGATGATGTGAAGTGCCACCTGCCCATTAGTGTAGAAACAGCAAGGTATATCGGCAAAGATATGGCCAAAGAGATGGCGCTAGAGGGAGAAGAAGTGGAGTGGACGAAGTGAAGGAATGAATTCACACTGGACGCATGACAACTGGGCAAGGTCTGAGATCATTGGGGTCGTGGGGCGGTGTGTTAGTTATTCACCCAGGCATATACAATGACTGTTTATCCAGAATGGCAGTGTGCATCGTGTGAGCAAACCTGGTAAGAATTGGCCGCGGGAAAGCAAAAAGACAGGATTCCATAGGAAACTGGATATTTCGCGTTATAAAACGCTGTAAGCAGCTCTGAAGAGTTCCAATTTATAATCCTCTGGTTTAATGAGGACTGTGATTAACGATGCCTATTTATAATGTGAGTTTAGCAGTTCACTGCTGTTTAGTAAGAGTCTGTCCGACGATCTGGAGAAATCGAGGCCATTACCTTTGGTCTAATTCTAGCTGGAGCTGAAATGACGAGAATCGTTGCGTGCAAGTCTGTTTCTGAGTGAGGCAGTTTGCTGGAGCAGTGCAGCTGGCGTTAGCTGCGGTGGTTTGGGTCCACCTGTGGGCATGAGCAATGCGACATCACTCACCATGAATGGCCTAAGAAGGCACTGCAGGAAGAAACCTCTCACTCAGCGTTAAGTCATTCGTATGAGGAACAGAAAATTGAGCAAAGTGTCGAACAGAATTCCGAACAGATGTTTCTATGACCCCTATCCATGTGCAAAATCGTCTGTTTGCAAAAGTTTATTCAGCAAGTGAATTAAGTTTCTAACCAGTAATGAAATCTAGAGGACAAGGCGAAATCTTCATGGGAGATGTTACTGCGTGAATTTACATTGACAACGGTCACATCAAATGCGTTCAGATCTCCCCCACCCCCACAGCCCCTCACTCTGCTGGAAAATTTGCCAATTTGTTTCCCATGTGGAATGGACAAACTTGTATTCATCTTAAAATGTGTTAGTGTTTGACAATGTATCTCTGAGAGTCATTGAGAGCAGATATTGGAAAGGTAAGATTTAAAATTACAGAGCGTCGTCCAAACTCAGGATAACTTTGAAACTAGCAAAACTGTGCCAGAAACAAGAACCTATTTTTAGACATGCTTGGCCAATTTTTAAACCTTTGGACTTAATGTGTTCAGTTTTCCAAATATTAGCTGGATGCCTGAAATGTTTACTCCAACTCAGGTGTGCAGTTGCGTACCAATGTTTCAATCACACTTTTTTCACTTTTCTGTACACTGAAATTACTCCATAGAGGCCAGCATCCTATTACTCAGACAAACCTCATGACAAGTGTGCAATACTTGACATAAGTTCGTCTTCGTCAGAGCCAGCTCTCAGACAGGATAGAATCTCCCACACTTTAATTGGACCAGCCAGCCAATAATCTCTGTATGAATCATATTAAATCAACCTCTATGAATTACACATGGCTGACCTTTACATCACATTACATTACATTACAGTGTGGAAACAGGCCCTTCGGCCCAACAAGTCCACACCAACCCGCCGAAGAGAAACCCACCCATACCCCTACATTTACCCCTTACCTAACACTACGGGCAATTTAGTATGGCCAATTCACCTGACCCTGCACATCTTTGGACTGTGGGAGGAAACCGGAGCACCCGGAGGAAACCCACGCAGACACGGGGAGAACGTGCAAACTCCACACTGACAGTCGCCTGAGGTGGGAATTGAACCCGGGTCTCTGGCGATGTGAGGCAGCAGTGCTTAAGCACTGTGCGGACTTTGTTTTAATCCCGACAAAACAATTATCATTAGCTATTCAAACATAGAAATACCTCATAATCATACACGTGGATAAAAGCTAATTCAGTTGCATTGATTGCCTCACTTGCAATTGTTGCAGCAGGAAGAGGAACTCAACTTTTAAGTGGAACAAACAGTAAGACAGAGAGAGATATGGGTGGGGGGAGAGACAGACAGAGAGAGAGAGAGAGAGAAAGAGAGAGGGAGAGAGAGATTTGTCGCTTGCACAACCACAACAGCTACAGAAAGCTGAAACTAAAACTGTGATTTTGTGGGATACGTCACAAATCTGGCTTCTTCTTTTGCATCAATATAAATACAAGGCTTCATAAACGTTTTGATTTTGTAGGTTTCTGGTAGTGATCTCGCCAATTCTGTCTCAACTTCCATTTCTTTCAGAAAAAAGACAGGGGTCAAAGTCATAGCATCGCCCCATTCAGTGATGGTTATGGAACAGATTTGTTTCGGCAAATGTGATTGATGTAAGGCTTAGTGCGGATCCTGATGATAATGTTTTCAAATATCAACTGTCCTTGCTCTTGTAGACAATAGAGAGTATGAGTTTGGAAGGCGCTGCCTAAACAGTATTGATTATTCTCTAACCTATGTACGGCTGTGACATATGCGCTGGCGTTCGAGGAAGAGGAATTTTAGTGTTGCCAAAGACGACAGCTACTTTGCCTGGGATGCCATCAGACTTCTTGGGCATTATTGAGGAAGATTCCAACTAGTAAGTTTTGTTGATTATGCTTTGCTGATAGTTGGATTCCATCCTCGGGCGACTGTCTTTGTGGAGAATGCACATTCTCTCCGTGTCTGCTGGTTTTTTCCCTGAATATTTCAGTTCCTCCGACAGTCCAAAGATGTGGTGGTCAGCTGGGTTGGCCTTGCTAAATTGATCACCGTGTTAGGTGCGTTAGTCAGGCGTAATTATATGGAAGAGGAATGGGTCTGGGTGGGTTACACTTTGGACGGTCGGTGTGGACTTGTTGGACCGAAAGTCCTGTTTGCATGCTGTCGGGAATCTAATCTAATAACAGTGTACTGGTTCTCCTGCGAAAATTATTTTGCCAGAATTTTGTTGCAGTGTCTGCTTCAGAAACAGTGGGTAAACAGCATTGAGATCGTTGAATTGTTGTGTTTTGTTGAATTAAACAAAAGCTGCACATGTGGATGGACGGGCGCTCGCGGGGACACAGGTTTTTAGTTGTCCCAGCAGTTTAAGTTGCGGGGGTGGGGGGGGGGGGGGGGGGCAGGTATTGGTGAAAGATTGAAGCAGATAGACACAGATCTGTCCGTTTTGGTGAAAAAAACGGCATACTCTCTCGACTGTTGTAGAGTTTTTCTTTTGCATTTTTTCTTTCTCCATGACTGAAGATAACCGGTTAAAACGAAGAATCTGTGCTTATGGAAAAAAAAAACAACAAATGCTGGAAAACACACCAGGATTGGTAGCATCTCTGGAGAGTAACCAGAGTTAAAGTTGCGTGTCCAGTTACACTTCATCAGAACTCATGGTTTTTGGTACTGCTGCTGCATTTTAACAGTTGAGGATTTGTAGTTGAACAAAATATGTAAAACATAGAACATAGAAGAATACAGCGCAGTACAGGCCCTTCAGCCTTCGATGTTGCTCCGATCCATGCCCACCTAACCTACACTAGCCCACTATCCTCCATATGCCTATCCAATGCCCGCTTAAATGCCCATAATGAGGGAGAGTCCACCACTGCTACTGGCAGGGCATTCCATGAACTCACGACTCGCTGAGTAAATAACCTACCCCTAACATCTGTACTATACCTACCCCCCCTCCCTTAATTTAAAGCGATGCCCCCTTGCTGACTCCATAGCTGACTATGTTTGGTCATCCTTTTAATGGATTGGAGGTGATGCCAATTTTACATTCTTTGTTGGATGTTAACTTTTTTTAAAATAAGAATAATGTGTATTTTGTTTCAAGCCAAGTAGCTTGAAGAAATCGTACACATCTGGAACACTACACGTTTTGCATGCCTTTAAATCAATACAGGTCAAGGTCTAGGGTATCATCTTGATAAATTTTGAACGGAGCTTGTCCAGTTCGTTATACTTCCCACACCTATCACTGGACTAGATTCTGAAGTTTCAACTTAATCAAATATTCATCACAGGAAAGATTGAAAATCAGAATGAGAAAATTCAGGAAGACAATGGAATCGGTCTCACTCTGTGAGTGACTTCTCTACTTTTGGCAACTACAACAGTAACATTTTTAAAAGAAGTTCAAAAGATGTGTACTGTCTGTAAAATGTAAAAAAAATAAACAAAATCTGTATGGGAAACTCAGCAATTCTGGCACCATTCTGTGGAGAAAAAGCAGAGGCAACGTATCGAGTCCAGTGACTCTTCATCAGAAACGTCATTGAGATAAGTTGGTACCATGAAGCTGCCCATCATTGTTGAGGGATCACTCCTTAACGAACTCCGCTATGCGTGCTTTGCTCGGGAAGTTTTGTCATCAATTTGTGTTTTTACTTCTTGAGCAGTTATAACATGTTTTTGAAAACAGTATCATAGCAGCTGATGTCATGTTTTTGGTCAAGTAAGTGCAACGCAGTTCAATGATGAGATTCACAGCCATGTTAGTGAGGATGTTAGTGAGTTCCAGGGCCCACTTGAATGGATCAGTTCAGAGAATCTTGTTAAACTATCACTTTAGATTATGTTGTATCAGCAACGTGTTTGCTTTATTAATTTCTAGCATTCAGTCCGAGTTTAACAAAAGGGACATACTTCTTTCAAAAATGTGCTAGTTCTTCTTCTCTCTGTGGCGGTTGTGAGTCTTCAGAATTCTGGGCATCAAATAATAAATGATTCTTTTTATGAGAAGAAATCATGGTGGCAGAGCTAGTTTCTTGATAAACAATGAAGTGAAAGAAAAGCAGAGATATTCAGAAATATTCAAGAAGTTCGAGACGAGGATAAACGTGTGTGAGTTATGAAATTATCGAATAGCAAAGGATGCTCTAAGGGAAAAATGATCAACTTATGGAATATTGGTTGTATCTTCAAATGGTTAACGAAATGTGATTTTCCTTGAGTGTTTGTGTTTAGAAATGGCTTCTGGTCAAGTGTCAGGGAGCGGGGAATCAGCAATTCTTTCGACATTTTACTTGTGAGCCTGGCGATCAGAATAAAAATGATCAAATACCTTTCGTGTGGAAGCAGGCCATTCGGTCCACGGAATCCACACCAATCCTTCTAAGAATATCCAACCTAGCTACCCAAAGCCTGTAACACGGATTTCACACAGCTGATACATCGACACTGCACATCCCTGGATATTATGGGCTATTTACCAAGTGTAACCCACGTTCTGTGCACATCCTTGCACTGTGGGAGGAAATCGGAGCTCACGCAGGAAATCCATGCAGACACAGGGAAAATGTACCAACTTCGCGTGGTCGCCTGAGGATGACGTGTCTGGCACAGTGAAGCTGCTGTGCTAACTACTGAGACACTGCGACAAGAAAAATAGTTTAATATAAATACTTTCAGAAAGAAATCTGTGCTTACCCGTCCCAAAATTATGCAGACGAAGCTGGAAATCGTCTCACCCTAATCAGAGGCTTATGTGTATTAGGATTTAACAATATTGACTATCAGTCTGATCTTATATAATATTTTTCATAACTAAGCCTGAAACAGATTGGCGTAAGATTTCAAATAAGGTGAAACAAAGATGAGAGATTAATGTAAGTTAGAAAGAGAATAACGTAGAGCACCTGCAGGCACAGAAATTGATCAGGAAGAAGTCAGTACAGGTATGGATCTGGGTGGAGCGAGCATGATCAGTAACAAATTAGGAGAGATCATGGATGAAGAAATCACACAGACAGAGTGAAGAAAGACACAGAAGGAAGCAAATGCTGGTTTGAGAGGAGACTGTTTTGCAGAGTTGAGATGCAGACGCAAAAAGGCAATTGTGAGTGCCTGAGAGAGAGTGACAGCGAGGGATGGAGAGTAATTTCGAGGGATAGAAAGACATGAAAAGGTATTGAGATTGATGGGAGAAGCTGTGAAACTAACAGACCATGCACAGTAATTCACGGCAGAAGCTGTGTTTTTTTCTGTTTCTTGACAGAATCCTGTCTTATTGAATGATATTGCAATTTGGCATTACTTGCTACAACTATGTTCCTTTCAATATGGCAGGCTCTTCCACAAACCTGTTACCATTCCAAACTCTAAACCGCATTTGTGTCCAATGTCGGATCAATTCTTCATAACACAGGATTTGAAACTGAACATAAAAAGGCCTTTCCCACAGAAACCGAAAACAGCCCAAGTCTGATGGGCTGGAAAGCAATTTAATTCTATAAAAGTCCGCCGTGTGGAATTAATAAACTTGGTTTGCACCCTTCGCTTACCTGTCACTAACATCAAAGGCCATAGCGATTAATGATTGATACGGCTCTTGAACCATTTACTGTTAGTTTAGTTAAAGAAGCACGGCTGCACTTTAATCCTTCACAGATTGCAGTGTGGAAACAGGCCATTTCGCCAAAACGTCCACACCGACCCTCCGAAGAGTAACCAGTTCCCTAGTCTATTACTCTAACTTTACTCCTGACTTTTGAACTAACCTACATACCCTTAAACTATGTACAATTTATCATTTACAATTCACCTTACCAGCATATCGTTGGATTAAGGAGGAAACCGGAGCTCACAGACGAAACCCGCACACACAGGGAAAATTCTTCTTTCTCTTATTGTTTTAAATTGAATCGTGTGGAAACAGGCAACTTGGCCCAACAATTCCACTTTGATCCTTCGAGGAGTACCCCATTCAGATCCAACCACTGGCCCGATTACTCTGAATTTCGCCTCAGGAATGCACCTGAATTGCACATCCCTGAACATTATGGACAGTTTCGCTTGGCCAATTCACCTGACGTGCACATCTTCGGAATGTGGGAGGAAAAACACTCACGTGCAACCTCCACACAGGCTGTCGCCCGAGGCTGCAACTCAACGTGGTTCTCTGGTACTGTGAGGTAGCAGTGCTCACATATTAGCCATCAGGCCACTGAGCTTTGATTGCGTTGAAATATAAGCAAATGTGCCAGAATTGTGGGAGCACCACAGATATCGTAATCTCAGCGTCTCTGTACGGACATCGATTCTAATCCATTCATAATAGACACATTTGAATTTAATGATTAAATAGACTCGTATAATTGGCGAGTTTTCTCCCTTGTTTAATTTCATGGAGGAAATCAGTCGGCCTACGTGCGACATCAGAAGAGACAAACAAAAGGCAGATGCTGAAATCCAAGGCAGACAAGCAGGAGGCTTGGAAAACAAAGGAAGTCAGGTAGCATCAGGAGGTGAAGATATCAAAGTTTCGGTGTAACCTTCCTTCAGTCATTGGGCTGGGTGCAAATGGATCCGCAGATTAAGCGGGGTAGTGGTTGAGGATGGCAGTGGTTGTGTTCAGGACAGGTGAAATAAAATAGAGGGCATGGCCTGGTTGGTTGATTGGAACAATACATTTGTTTATTTCTGGAGGAAATGCTTGATTAGAGGAATGGAAGATAGGGAGAGGAGAGGGGCTGGGAATGCTGCGAGCGGATAGGAAAGGAAGCTGTTTGAAGTTCGAGAACTCAATGCTGCGTGTCCGGGATAAATTGTCAACAAGCAGAGGACGAGGTGCCATTTCCCACAACCTGCAGTCAGATTCGCTGTGACAAAGAAAGAGGCTAAGGATGGTCATGTTGAAAATGAGTAGGAAAGGGAATTACAACAGACAACGACGAGGAGGTCAGGTCGGCTCCAGCAGGCCAAGCTGAGATGCTGAGTGAAACGTGGACTCAATTTACGCTTGCTCTCATTGATGACGAGTAGACCAAATCGGGACCACTAGATACAGTAAACTAGTTTGCAGGAGGGGCAGGTGAACATCAGTTTCACCTGGAAAGGGTGTTTGTGGCCCGGGATGGAGGTGAGTGAGTGGCGGTGCGCCAATACGTTTTGCATGCCTTTCAGTCGTATGGGAAGGTACCTTTGGGTTCAGGAGTGTTTACAGGGCAATGTCCCCAAACATTTGAGGAATGGAACGATACTTGACGTCCTCAGGAGAGGTGGTGAGAGCAAGGTATTCTTAATGTTGTGGTCTAATTAGAGTTGTCAGAAGAGTTTAAGAATGTTTGGTTGAATATATAGACTTGTCAGCTGTTGGGTGAGAACAAGGTTGAACTTATCTTTACTGTGTGTAAATTGGTTTTGAGAGCAATGCAATGGGGAATGGTGGAGGTGCGCCCGTGTGCTCTCTGGATGACAGGGCAGAGCAACATGTTTACCAAAATGGATGGGCATCTGTGACATTTGAGAGTGGAATGTCTCCTCATCCACGCAGATTCGGTGGAGGCTGAAGAATTGCGTGAATGCTGTGGACTGCTTGACGGTTATTGGCAGGGAAAAGTTGTCAGTCAAGTAGCGATGAGAGTCTGTGGGTTTTCTTATACTCATCCGCCTGGAGATTGCACCCGAGATAGAAACGGAGATGTTAAGGCAGGGGAGGATGATATTCAGGATGGATCATGTGCCTCATTGTTAACTGACCTGATGCAGTTGTAGGTGAGTGATAAAATACTACATATTATACTACTCAATGCATAAACTATTAATAGAACATTTCCATTTTTGCTTCAAGTATTTGGAACTACCTAATTTAGTCAAGCTGACTTCACTTGCGTTTCATAACCGTTGCTCTCTCGAGAAACCCAATGTTCGTTTCAAAGTTACAAACCACACAACACCAAGTTATAATTCAACAGGTTTATTTGGACGCACTATCTTTCTGAGCGCTGCTCATTCATCAGGTCTTTGCGGAGTTTCAAACATCTTAGAAAAGATTAATTCAATTTGCACATTTCTCATGCATTCTGCCTTGGCAGAACGCAGTCTCCTCTTCTATTTAACATGTTGAAAGGAATATTTTGCCGTCAGACTTCACCAGCTTTCAAACTGGTGCCAAATCCGAACTTGTACCATTGGATAATCTGATTGACAAAACATTTTCCAGTTGCATTGTCTACTGCATTTTACTTCAGCAATTCAAGTGGATCCAATGCAATTTTAAAAAAATAAATTACGGTACTGAGTAATTTTTTTTTTAATCAAAGCAAATTGGACAGAAATAGAGAGAAAAATATCATCGTTCATAATAGAAATCGCGAAAAACGATAAAAAAAAGTCATCCTAGAAATGTTAATTGCGACTTTGAATCTGCTTACAATCCAAGTATATTTTGTCTCGTTGGGATAACCTCAGTTTAATCTTTTTCCTGTCCCGCTGAAAGTGTGCTTTGATACTGTCGAATAGCCTGATTTATAAAACATTTAATCTCTACCTCACTTCACTGCACCTGACTTCGGCCATTCAAATGGATCTCGTGCTTTTCTTCCTCATTTCCGGTATTAAGTAAATCAATGAGAAGTGATTTCCCATTTCCACCAAAGGAAATTGAACAGAAATACAAAATAAAATTTTACTTTCCTCATTGAAGGTGCAGACTTTCGTCTAGACATGTTAATTGCGTCGTTGGCTTTGTATCTGATAAGAAAGCTCTGAGATTTTTTTCAGTCTCCTTCAGTTCACCACATTTCAGTTGTCATCCTTTCCCCCGCAGCAACTGTTCTTTCTTCAAAAACGTCCTTCACAATCGTCTGGTCATTCTCACGGGTGTGAGAATTTATTTCCGAGATTCATCCCTGCTCATCACACCTGTTTGTTCTCTCATGGCCACTTTGAACTTTGCAGCCACCGTTGTTTCACTGGCTCACTGTGGTTTCCCCTCTGATTTATTTTTCTGGCCATTTGCTGTGAAAAACTTAAAACAAAGCTCTGCACTGAAAAAAGGAAAGCAGCGATTTTGCGTCTAACAACAGTGAGCGTACTGGGCTCTTTGGAACTTCTTCCCCGAAGGTTTACACAAGAAGCTCGATTTATGATTGGTATTATTCCCTGGAAATGCAGTTTGAAACACAAACTTGTTGGTTACAAGTCATGGCCCGCATTTATCATGTTTCATTGCTCCCGTCCGCTCTTGTTCTGCTGCTCACGACATTCACAACGTAGTTACCACTACAGAATGACATGGGCACCAGGACTGCACCACTGGAGAGAATGACAAAGAAAAACAAATGGTAAAGGGAAGGATATACATTATTTTACTCTTCAGTATATCTGAATCTTTCATGCTTTCATTGGCTACTCAGCTTGTTTATGATATGTACGTGCGAATTGAAAGCATTGAGTTTTATCCCTCTGATTCAGATCACCGAATGATAACACTACGTGGATCTGCCATGATACAGCTCATCAGTATATGTGCCATCATTTCCATTGCACTGTAACACAGCAACAATTCTGAAATGAGCTCAATTATACTCTGAAGTACCTATGCAAATGCATTGTAAAATTAGTAATAGCTTCTGACCGTTTACAGCGATTGTAGACTTGCTCCTGGCTCAAATATGCTGACCACAACACTGGAACAATGTCGAAGACAGAGTAATCCTCAATGTGCAAGCAAGTTTACATATCACTGCAGTCATCAGCTTTTGTCTTATTGAGTGACAAGTATGAGGCGGTGAATTCCTTGAATGGACAAGTTACGAGTTGAAACCTGCGGTGTGAATGCGGCATTTAGTGTGTCGTATATTCGGCTCTGCATTGTTTCCTTAATTCTTTTTGTTGTTTTTGTAGTTAATATTATGCATACTTAAGTAATGTATTAAATATTTATCTCGATACACATTTAGCCTGTTCTCTTCAGTCACTTCCGACTTGATTTTTTTTTATTCATATCCCCGAAAGCAGACACAATTACATGAGGCAGAGATGCATTTGGAGATTCGAGAACAGCGGGATTCTGTCTGAAGAGGGGTGCAAGGGACTGATAATATCGAACGGTTGATTTTAAGAAGGAGGATGCGCTGGAAAATGTTTCAACATGATAATGCATAAATCCCTTGGGGAGACGGGTCGTATCCAGGGTTTTCACGAGAAGGGAGGGAAGACATTACTGTTTCAGCTATGATCTTTTTCAGTCCACTTGAACAGTGCTAGATGATTGACGCTGGCTCATGCACTTCCGTTGCTCAAGAAGAGGAAGAGGAATAACCCTGGAAATTATGGACAAGTAGGTCTTATATCATTGGTGGGCACAATATGGGAGAGGTTTCTGAGAGTTAGGATTTCTGATTGTTCGTTAAAACATAGTTTTGTGAGACGAAGAGTGTGGTGCTTGAAAGCCATAGCAAGTCAGGCAGCATCCGAGGAGCAGCGGAAATGACGTTTCAGGCATAAGCCCTTCATCAGGATTGTGGCTGGGAAAGGAGCTGAGTGATAAATGGAAAGCAGTCGTGTTGAGGTGAAGTTCACTGGGTAGCCAATAGGTAGATTCAGATAGGGGTGTGTGATTGTGATAGGTAGGAACAGAAGGTGGTGTGGATAGCTGGGCAGTAACATGGAGAGGTGGAACGGGTCAAGAGGGCAGTACCACGTTCAAGGTTTGAATGAGGGACGTGGTGGAGGGAGGGGAGATAAGAAAACTGGCGAAGTCTACGTTAATGCGTGTCATTCAATGGTACCAAGGCGGATGGTGAGGTGTTCTTCCTCCTGGCGTTGTCTGGCAAGTATTTGGCAGAGAAGGAGGTCCAGGACTTACATGTCCTTAGTGGAGTGAGAAGGGAATTTGAAGTGATCAGGAACAGGACAGTGGGACTGTCTGTTGCATCTGTTCTGAGATGTTCACTGAAGCATTCCAAGCATTGCCGCCTTGTCTCCACAAAGTAGATGAAGCCATATCACCACCAATGGACAGAGTAGATGGCGTGTTTGCAAGTACAGGTAAACCTCTGCTGGATGGGAAGGATCGTTTACGGCCTTGGATAATTTGGGGGGGGGGGGGGGCGGAGGTATAGGCGAAGGTTTTACACCTCTTGCTGCGGCAAAGGGATGCTGCCGTGAACAGACGATGAGTTGGAGGAATGCGTGGATTTAACGAGGGAGTCGTTGGTGGCATCATCTCTGCAGAAAGGTGGACAGGGAAATGTATCTCTGGTGGTTGACTCTGCCTTTGGTGGCGGGTGTGGCAGAGGATTATGCGCTGTATCTGTATGTTTGGGGGTTGGAAGGTGAGGTGCAGTGGCGTTCTATTCTTATTATTATTTGGAGGCTTGGTGTTGAAGGGCGAGGGTCGGAAGTGGAGAAGATGCGCTGGAACGAATTCTGTTCCTGTGGGAGGGGATGCTGTTCTCCTGAAAAAGAAACGATCTGTCGTGATCTTGAGTGGAGCTGCTCCTGCTGGATACAAATATGGCCGGGACGGAGGACTTGGGATTAAAGGAACAGCGTTTAAACAGGAGGTGGGCAGGGAACAATTGTAGACAGTTAGCTGCGGGAATGGTTAGGATTGAACCTCATGTCCGTGTTGGAAATGGACATGGAGACGTCCAGGCAGAGAAGGGAGTTGTCTGAGAATGTCTGTGAACTTGAGGTCAACGTGGAAGGTGCTTGTGACATTGATAAACTGTTAAACTTCCTCACGGTCGCACAAGGTGTAGCCCACAGAGTCATCAATATAACGAATGGAAATACATCAGAAATGGTGGAATGTTAACTCCTGAAGGCGGGTTGATCCATTATATCTGATGAAGAAGCAAGCATACCTTTGGCTCACAGTCTGACCATGGCTGCTGTTTTGGTCTGAAAATAAATGGAAGGATTCGAAGGAGAGGTTGCTGAGATTGAAGACCATTTTCGCCTCTTGAATGAGTGTGTAGGTGGAGGGATAATACTTGGATCAGCGGGAAAGGATGAAACGTTGGTTTTAGAGGTTTGCACCACGGTGAAAGGATGTGAGTATGGAGTGATTGTCCATGGTGAAGATGAGGCTTTGTGAGCACCAGGGAAACGAAAGCCCTTGAGGAGGTGAAATGCGTGGAGTGTATTTCCAATTTATATAGGAATGTATTGGACCAAGGGGGATAGGACATTGGCAAGATAAGGAAAGGTAGGATCTGTTGGGCATGGGTTGGCGGAAACCGTGTTTCGACAGTGGCAGTAAGGTTTATGAATTTGGGTTCAGAGATAGAAACAACCACCATGGATTTTCAGGACGATGAGACTAAAGGGTGTGCAGGAGACATCCCTGAGATGATGAGGTTGTGGATAGTATGGGAGATCATGGTTTGCTGATGGAAGGTGCGGCCGTAGCTGGGGGGGCAGTAGGAGGAGGTGAGATGGCAACTGGCTTCCATGGTTTCGAAGTCAGGACACCAAATGAAGAAAGCGCACCCACAACCTCCCGTCACATGGTATGCTGACTTTTGGCTTGGAGTGAAGGGAACTGAGGACTGAGCACTGTGAGAGTGAGAGTTCGGAGTGCGTTAAAGGGGTGGACAAGTTGAGGTGACCAAAGTGATGGCGGCAGTTTGTGGTGATGCGGTCTGGGGCGGGCAACAGTCCAGTATAATGTATCCAGCTGATACAGTATTTTGAAGATCGCAGAAGGGATCCACGGAGGTTGGATGGACAAAGTAAGGGCGTGGTTAGAAGCAGAACAAGAAAGTGGGATGTTGCAACACCTGTTGAACTTTTGTATCCCGGAAAGTAGTGCAATGAAGGTCAGAAATTTACTGAGGACTGAACGTTCATGCTCAGCAAGGGGAAGGTGTGAGGGATGGTTTCAAGAAGGACTCATCAAGGCTGCAATTAAGGACCTGGTGCAGAGTTAGAGTTAGGAGTTGTGGCAGAGACTGTCTCGGTAGCGAATGTGATCATGGCATTGTTAGAGACATCATCAAATGAAGTACAAATAACCATGTTCATTGGTGGGCGGAAGTGCTGCGTTCAGTGGCATCCGAGGCAATGGATGTGTCCTTACTAATGACTTTCGTGGTGTCTTCAGCCGTGGCTGCGTTGATTGACATCACTGAGGGTGGAAGTGCCTTAGGGGCCAGCAACATCTGGGCTGCAAGTGGCGTTGCGTATAGTCTTGGCAGTGATTTCATCAGAGGGGGACAATCCTGTCTTCAAATTATATTATGGTTCCTGCAGCGTGATCGAGTTTATCTCTCGGAACGCCCTCCCTATTGGAAATGAGGCTGCTCTGAAAGCTTAAAACTCTGGCCCTCTGTCACACGTAACATGCCTTTCCAATTCTTCAATTCAGTCTTTTTCTAGTCTTAGCCTTATTCCTTCTCAGCCTTTTCTGTGACAGCAAAATACTTGCATGTCAGCCTTGTCTTCTCTTCATGTATGTTGCTGCTTGACTCTCCATCTATCTCTCTGTCCCCCCCCCCCCCTCCCCTCTCTCTCTCTGTTTTTCCCTCTGTCAGTGCACCTCTCTGTCCTTCAATGTGTTTTGTGCCTCTCTCCATCAGTCTCCCTCCATTTGTAAATAATTTGATGTATCACGTATGACAAGTATCCACTTCGGTACTTTATAACTCACAACACGACCCTTCAGTATTCCAGAACACACAATATTACAGTGCAGATACAGGGTGCTTAATCCCTCGTGTTTGTGCCGTCAATGGTGCAGTTCAAATTAATCACAAAGTCCTACACAACGCCCATTTCCCTCGACGTTCACGTCCACGTTCGCCACCGACTGTTCAAGCGTCTACCGATATGCTCCTTAAACGCTGAGACCATATCTGCTTCTACCGCTACCCCGGAAGCTAGGTCCACGCCCCCTACCAACATCTGTGTTGATAAAAAAATCTCTATCCTATCACATCTGCTATAAACGTGTCACCTTCCACACTAAACATTGCATTTGACACTTCCAGTCTCGGACAAGAGATTGTGATTATCCACCCGATGGATGTCTCTCATAATTGTAGGGGCTTTTGTCCGTTCCCAGTCAGCTTCCGACTCCCAGCGAAGATAATCCAAATTTCTAAAACTTCTCTTTTCAGATATTATATTAAATTCCAAGAAACGACCAAGAAACTTCGATTGCACCCGCCTGAAAGCAACCAGATTGTTGTTCTGCTGTGGTGACTAAACTGTACTCATTGCAACAGTTTGCAAATATTATGGAGCTGCAACATGACTTGCCGAGTTTTGTACTCAGTGCCCCAACCTGATTAAGATAAGCATGCTGTTCGTCTTTGTTACCTTGTGCAATAATGATATATCACATCAAGGAGCTACGGACTTCTAACAAAGGCCCGTCCTGTGTCAATAGTCCTCTCTGAGTCATACTGTTTTTTTCATACTGTCTACTTACAGTCAACGTCCTGAAGTGCGTCTGCTGCCACTTGCACAGATGATGTTTCATCTGCCATTTCTCCATCTATCTTCACACCCACACAAACAAACTAACTTATAGAGCAGAAGTCCCAGCACTCCTTACAGATTACCATTTGTTACATAATTAAAGTCAGAAACAACCCACCATAACGATACGTTCTTCCTCTGACCAAGCAAACGTTTCTAACTTATTATTTCATTGACATGCCACCTCAGTTAATGCTATGTCCCAGTCTTCCATGCTTGCTTGAAGTTTTCGAAAAGCCCACTCAGGTAATATTATGCAAGTTAATCTGGCAGTTATGTATGTAACTTAGTGATGTAATGCATACCCGGGATCATATCACAGGGCGCCAGTCACAGATAAAGGTCGTGCACTGTGATAGGCTAGTTAATTCACTGCGAGATAAGCTACTGCTGAAGGTGATGGTAGGACAATGTGATAGGTTACGTGTAATGTGGGGAACCAGTCTGGTAGACGATTATTAATTTAGAAAGGTAATGGAAGCCAAAATGATTTGTTATGCTAATGTCATCCGATAGGCCAGGGAACAACAAATGTATCAACTGCAGTGGAACAAAGGCTTGTTGGGCAATCATGCAGCGATTAGATGATTGCCACACCTTTTCCTCGCAAATTTAATTTTCTCCAAGTAATTTTTGGAAAATATTGAGTGATTCAACGACAAAAACGTTAGCATGCCAGATGAGACTCGGAGAATCATTCCCCTCTGAAAAGATGCTGCAGCTACAAGGCACTCAAAGTTGTGCTGAAAGCTCTCCTGAGAAAGACAGAGTAAAAGTGCTGTCTACACACAAAAGAATGGCAAACGTTTTGCTGCTAATTTGACGATATTCTGTCAAATAAGGGAGGTTTTCAGAGTCGAAGAAGTGCAGAGAAAGCTGCTGGTGGGTCAGTCTGATCCAAAGAATGAAAGGATGAACGGTAATTTAAAGTTTGACGATGTTCAGCAAAACTGCGCGGGGATGGGGGTGATTATGTATAGAAAAGAGAGATTGTGACAAAATTCCATGTCGTGCATATAAATTCTGTTTGTTCCGCCCTGAAATAGTAACGGTAAATAAAGAAGAAAAAAAAAAGATCAGGTGACTGAACCCTCAGAGCTGGTGAGGACTGTTTTGTTGTTAGTACTATTGAATTTCAATGAAATTGAAAGCGGGCAGATTGGTAGTAGACTTAGAAGTAAAATAATAGAAACGAGACAAGTTTTCTAAAATGCTACTGGATGCTTGAAAAAAAGACTGGATGATAATCAGACCGATGTAATTCTACACATGAACAAAGGATCTGCTAAGACAGAAACGTTATCTGTGTAAGAGAGAGAGAGAAGCTCTGACTTGCAGAATTACTTTGTGTGCGTCTGTGTGTGTGTTTGAGAAAGAGAGACTCTGGAGTATAACCATTGCGGTCTGGTTTTTGTGAACAATTTCTGGTTCGTTAAATGGTCTTATTCCCCAGAGCTCGATATGCGGGAGTATTTTGATCTTGTTTTGCACTGTAGGAATTCAAGATCGAGTTTTTCTTAAAAGTTTTTTTCAAGGAATCATCAGTGATTACTGTAATCTGCAGATGCAGTCTTGGAGTAGTATAGGTAGAACGAACGAAAATAGAATGTCTTTATTAATTAGTTGAAACTAAGAATGTTTTGGGACTGATGAACTGATGAGGGATGACTGTGATTTGTAGAGTTATGGAATATTCACAATAATGGTCGACTTGCTGCCGGATATGAGAGGTATAAGGGAGTGAATTGTGAGAATAGAAGCAATAGATCAGCTGGACTGTAATATATGTCAGGATGAACAAAGTTGAAATACTGCGAAAGAAATTACCAATAGAAAGAAATGATATCATAAAAACAACCTGAACAATGGGAATAAAGAAATGAGGGTTTAATACCTTAATGGCCAAAAGAGTGTACTTAGGATGAAAATCTGTGCGATGAAATGGAAGGATTAATTAAGAATTCCAGACCTCAGGATCAATGCTTCCGTGAGTTGCTTTGGGGGTACTTGTCTGCATACGTTTAGTATTGTGACTGCGGTACCTTTACGTGGCCGTGTGATACATGATGAGCTCATTATGAACTCTCAGTTTGTTCTCTTGGCCGATACCTGATAATTGTGTGGTCTCGAAGTTTGGGATGTATCTGACTCTTCCCTTTGTTTGGCATGGCACCCGTGTGATGCTTCTCCTTGAGATTGTTACCTTGCCACGGGTTTACTTTGATGTTCTGTCCCCGCTGATATTGCATCGACCGAAACGGAAGAGTGTCCTGATTCTGCGGTGCCAATGGACAGTTTTGATCAGCGACCGGGTATTCCCAATGTATTCAAGGCCAAGAATGAGATATCTGTGGGCTGCGAGTCACTTATCCCTATCATTGGTACTAGCAAGAATGCTGAGTGGATTAATTATATCTATTAAAATCATCCGAGATTTATTTATTGCTTTAATTATGGCCTTTCCGCATTAGCTGCGCAGCTGAATGGTGTGGCAGACAAGGCAGTCCTTCGACTCATTGTTGGCTGAGAAAGGTGCGCTCTGAGTACAGATTTGGGGACATTCATAGCGCGGAGGGATACTTTACACGGGCTGTAGCGAGGCTGTGGAATTTATGGAAGGAGCTTAAGGTGGATGCTGGGTCTGCCCATCGGGTCTTTTGTCTTGTTGAATTGTATTTTGAGTGGATGGGGAGCTTGGTTCGTTAAGACAGGGGTTGTTGCGGGTATCCTGGTGCTTGTTGTCTTTTGCTGTCTTATACCTCTATTTGAATCTTTTCAGTGTGTCTTGATGCGTGACAATTCTCTGTTGTTCCAGTGGACTCTGGCCCGGTCCGTGCTCCACTATGGATCCACTGCTTGACCACTATGATCTGAAATCTGGTGCAGTGCTGAAGTCTTCTTCCGATCGAGACACCTGACTTGCATGTGCTTCACGCGCATTTAGATTAAGCGGAGTCTTTGGGGTTTTTTTTCTATGCCAGTAATTGTGGGACAAGTTTTTGACCTGTGCTTCCAGGTGCAGAGGAAGGTTCCTTTGAGATCTGCAGCCTGGAAATTGTTCTTGACCGGTTTTGCAACTATGCGAATGGATTTGGTCTTTGTGCATTCAGTTTCCTTTTATTCTTTATCTGAATGAGAACTTTTAACCTCAAAGGGATAAATGCATGGATGTTAATTTGGCAGTTATACCGCTAAGTTAGTGTTGCAATGCATGCGCAGGATCTATCAGATAAGCACAGGAAAAACAACTCTCTCAAGTGCAGCGAAAGAAAAGGCGCGTAGACAGACAGGGAAACGATTTTATAGCTATCACAGCTTTGATTTCACAAGATTAAAGTTTAATTTTTGAAGGATATCCCGTGTCTACTGGTTTTTCTTTGGAATATTGAGTGATTCTCCCACAACAGTACACCGTGGACCCCATGCGACTTCATCTTCTCCATCAGCCTACCATGAGAAACCTAATCAAAATGTTTTATTGAAACCCATGGAAATGACATCAAGGGCGCTTCCCTCATTCATCAACATTGTCACTTCCTTAAAGAATTCTATGAAGTTGGGAAGACATGACTTTTCCTGCACTAAAGCATGTTACCTGTCAATGCTAGCACACTTTATTCCAAGTGGGAATGGATCCTATCCATCACTATCTTCTCCAGCAGCTTCAATACCACTGACGTCAGGATGACTGGGCTGTAATTACCTGGATTATCCCTGCTAGCTTTCTTCAACAAGGGTACAAAATTAGCAATTTTCCAGTCTTCCGTATCCCCACCCATCTTCAAAGATGTTGCAAAGATATCTGGTAAGACCCCATTTATTTCCTCTCTTGCATCCATCAGAAAACTGTGACAGATCCCATTCAGATCTGAGGACTTTACCACTTTAACGCCTTTTAGAATATGCACCACTTCCTCCCTGCTTATTCCGTTTTGACCGAGAGTAATCAAACATCTATCCCTCCCGTCAGCATCCGTCATACCCTTTTCCTCGATGAATACAGATGTAAAGTACTCGTTAATAATCTCACTGGTTTTCTCAGACTCCACGCATAACTTTCCTCCTTTGTCCTGAAGTGGGCTAACCCTTTTTCTATTTCACCTCTTCCTCCTTATGTATGAATTTAAACAAATGGAAAAAAGTTTTCCTTAACCCTGCTTGCAAAACTGATTTCATGACACCTTTTGACCCCCTAAATCCTTCGTTTCAGATTGGTCCTACATTCACGATATTTTTCCAAAGCTTTGTTTGTTTTCAGTCGCCTCGAGCGTATGTACGCTTCTGTTACCTCATTGCTAGTCTCACGATTTTACCTGTCATTCAGGTTTCCATAACCTTGCCATTTCAGTGCCGCATTTTGTTTGTAAGAGCCAGCGTGACGAGGATAAAGATTCTCTTTAATTCTAGGTTATAGGTGCACGGCAGGAGATCAAATCATATCGTCATGCATAACCAGAATTGGAGGCAAATTATTAGAACATATGCCCACTGTTGTTCAGATTGGAAAGCAAAGTTTGAAAAAAAAACTTCTTAGAGAAGCATAGATCTTACAGCTGCTCCTGGAACGACAGACATAGTTAAATATTAATTATAGTTTTACTGCAGTTAATACACTCATTATAGTCTATTTATAAAAGATTTGTTTTGCATTTTGTTTAATTAACATGCAAAAAAGCAAAAATCCAAAACATAATTCATAATTATTTTCAAACGGACATCTTTTTTTAAGCAAGGTGGAATATAATAATATGAGAAATGTCTGTATACGTTTTAAATTGTTACTTTTTTCACTGCAAATGTTTTATTTTTGTTTTGAAAACCAAACACTTTAGTGTTAATTAAGAAGTTGTGCCTAGTCCTTTCTGTCTGCCAGCCAATATCATATTCATTCTATTCCTGAATCATTAATCCTTGAGTTTTAATAAAGATGGTTATAGTACGTAGGTATGGAGCAGACCCGACCACTGCATACATTTTCAACCTAATAGTTCAGACCATAACTTCGCCATTTGTTTTAGGTAAGTGTATCATGGATATCCCCAGAGAGAATTAGCTGGTCCGACTGCCGAATTTTAAGCAATCAGAACTTACTTACAAAATTATGGAATGAACACAAAATACAATACCGGATAACTTAACCTATCCAAACTTGACAGGCTATACAGACTTAACAATGCTGTTCCATACTATTTACAACATTCCCAAAAAACAAACCACTGAGTACAAAGAATAAAAAATGGCAAAAAAATTACAGGTGACGATGTCAAAATGACAGAAGGAGGGGGAAAAGCGTCCAGTTTCAACTGTGACCCTGACTCAACTAAACCCCGAAGTGACCTTACCTGCGCACTCAGAGTGCTGGCCACTCTCGCTTGGTTGTACCAGTTCATTTTAAGTCATTTGCATGAAACATTATAGGCTTGGTATAAACAAAAGGGCACCAGTGATCCACTCAACCTTCAGACATGCTGGATCCTTGGGTTGGTTTGGAAATCTCTGAAAACTTCAAGGACATTATAACATTTTGAAAGGACTCCCCACCAACCCCCTAAAAAATTGACCATCATTATCCAAAGAATGCTTCATTCGTCAAAACCGACCAATGTTTGGTTAATACTCTAAAAGAACGTATATTCACTCACTGTAAATATGCAAATGTGTGCAACGAACTTCGGATACAGACTTTCGTACTCCAACCACTGAACCCCTTCGGTGTTGTAATCATTAACACCTTCTCCAAATGCTTTCCTTCCTTATCAACATACCGTATGTGCCTATTCACATTCTCACCCTGTGAGATTTCTTTCTTTCTGGAGTTCCTAACAAGAATTTCACCTGTTCAATTTCCTTTAGAATTGGACGTGTACACAAAAACTTGGTTTTAAATGTTCACGTATCCATTGAATTAACAATATCACCTTAACCCTGAGACCAAAATTTCAAATTTTTGATTTCTTGCCCGTTAGCGAGTTCTTTGCATGATGTCATGGTTTAAAATGCGGTCGAGAAAACTCCCCAGCTCTGTTTAATCTCTCCCTAAAATTTGACACAATATCCATTTCTGTGGTACCTGCATTCTGATTTCGGAATTTCTCCTTAATCAATTTTAACGGTCCTTTCAATTCATGCTCAAACACTAATTCAAATGGACTGAATTTGGACGATTCATTTGGTGCATCTCTGATCATAAATGTGACAAACGGATTTCCTTTATCCCAATTCATGGGACATCCTTGACATATGCATCAAAATCGTCTTTAATGTTTGAGGACACCTGTCTAGCCCTCCATGAGATTCTGGATGGTATGCAGTAGATTTGACTTGTTTTATACATAATCTGTCAAGAAGGACTCTGAATACTAGGGATGTGAAGTCTGAACCTGGGTCACACTGTTTCTGTATTGGTAGTCCTTTTCTAATTGCAAATTTGAATAATTCGTCAATAATTCTTTCAACTGTAATAGTACATAATAGGTTGGCCTCTAGAAAACAATTAATACATGCATTATGGTTAAGAAATAGTGATTCCATCTTTTCGTGTGAGTTAGGCCACCGAAGAAATCAATTAAGACTCTTGTAAAAAGATCCTCAAATTCTGAAATCGGTACGAAAGATGCAGGTTTGATTATCGCCAGTGGTTTTCCAATTCTCTGGCATGCATGGCATGTGTGACAAAATTCAACTACGTCCTTCTGCAATCGAGGCCAGTCAAACTGTTTTTGTACTTTAGCCTGTGTTTTCCTAACTCCTAAATGACCTCCAAGTGGTTGCACATGCGCCACTCACAGCACCTCCCTTCCATACCCCACTGGCAAGATAATGTGATGAATACATGCCCATTTGTCATCAGGTTAAATATGTGATTGTCCGCATTTCCTCATTAAGACATGATTTTTTAAATGATGACACCCAGGGATACATCCAGTGCCACCCCAACCCCACTGTATGAGTTTTTTGATACCAGTGCTTTAAATGTTCATTTTTCTCATGTAACTAAATTAGTTTAGTTGAGTTAAAATGTTACATGGTCACCTGTTTGTTCCTGTTTTGTTTCAAATAGCTGAGCAAAGTCTCTGCTGATGCGACATCAGCTTCATTATCTGAAGCTTCTCTATCCTGTTTAAAATGGTGAATTTGTGACCTTGTTAAAACACAATCAGGAAAGATTCCAGAATGAGTGCCTGACTTGCTTCAGTTTCCTGCGTCTCCACTGGCTTTTCAACCACAGTAGGCAGCACTCCAACTGGTCAATAAGCTACATCATTCAGAAGGACAAATTAGATTCCCGGAGGTGAGAGTTTGTCCAGTTCTCCTAACACAAATTCTCAATTTTTTCTGGACGTTCTCACGTCACGTTTCATAACTAAGCTCTTTATTTTGGTCTTAAACGCTCTCTGTTTTTCTTTTTCCTTTTTCTTCAACTAAATCCATTTGTTGTTTTACTATTTCTTCTGCTAAAACCGTTCTCTTGCTTTCTCTTCTGATTTTCATCGAAATTCAAAATGTTTTATTTCTGGAGCAAGCTCGAGCTACTCTATTTTCATTTGAGGTTGTGCCATCTCTACAGATCCTGATGGATTTTCAGCAAATTTAAAAGCTGAGATACTGCAGCGAACCTCCCATTTGTCCTCACGTTAGGAATTAGCTTCAATGCCAGCTTGTCTCCTAATTCCAGAAGCTTGGTCTTATTAGGTTTTTGTGAAAACCTCAATGTCACTGCTTGCACCTCCAGAACGTTCTTGCTGACTGAAATATTCATTGCTGTTCGAAGATATTTTTACTCAACCAAATGAACACCTGAAATAAAAGACACCAACACCTCCCACTCTCTACCTAAATCCGGCATTGAACCCACAATGTATTATGGACCAGGCCCAACGGCTGAAAACAGTTTTAAGCTGGTTGCACTTGCCGTAACTTATCTTTTTGTTGAAAGTAAGTGTACAGTGTCTACTGCTGGAGTGAATTAGCTGGTCAGACTGCCGAGGTTTAAACAAACAGAAATCATTCTGAAGGAGACGGAATGGAGCACAACGAACCGAAAACAGTATACCCGAACAAACCGTCCTCTGAGAACATGACAGACTACCCTGAAGTAATAACGTTGCTCGAAAGTACGAGCAAAAATCGCAATAAATGAACCCCTTTACACAAAAAATATACATGACACAAAAAGAACACTTGTCAGAAGCGCAGAAGGAGGCGTGACCGTTCAGTTTCAAGTGACATTCTCTCAAAGAACTCCCGAACTGAAATGAAATGCCCAGCTGCAGACGTGTCCATGTTCCCTTGATTATAAGTGTTTCTTAAGGCGTTGAAAGCCTTCTGACTGCGGCATTATCTGTTGGGTATAAACAAACGGACCCCTAATTACCATTCAAATATTTTAAAACTTGGATCGTTTAGTTCCTCCCTGAAAAAAAATCAAGGATAACATAACCTTGTCAAAAAGACCAGCTTTGTTACAGCATGCTACATTTGGCTTTATTTAAGATAGAAACTTGCCTCTGAGATGAATGTCCAGCGAAATCCACACTTCCTGTATCTCGTCAGGACAAATATGTCCACTGTAAATCTATTGGTAGGTAGGTGTTCCAGTGAAGGAGAGCTCAGCACAGTAGCAACATCGTGATTGATTTTTTCGGGGGGGGGGGGGGGCGTGGTATGGGATCAGGCAACTGTGGCATTGAAAACGGAAAAAAACAGCACTATCATCTAGCCAGTGATAAGAAACATTTATCATTCTCCCTCCCGACTAACGTCACGACGGAAAATGGGAATGGAAGATGAAACCAATTGACAACGATCTGGATTAGTGGTGATGGAAGAGCACGGCAGTTCAGGCAGCATCCAAGAAGCAGTAAAATCGACGTTTCGGGTAAAAAGTTCTTCATTACCAATAGAGGCAGAGAGCCTGAAGGGTGGAGAGATAGGTGAGAGGAGGGTGGCAGAAAGTAGTATAGATTACAATAGTTGAGTGGGGGAGGGGATGAAGGTGATACGTCGGGGGGAGGGGGAGTGGATAGGTGGAAAAGAAGATAGGCAGGTAGGACAAGCCAGGACAAGTCATGGGGGTAGTGATGAGCTAGAAGTTTGGCACTGGGGTGAGGTGGGGAAGGGGAAATGAGGAAACTGTTAAAGTCCACATTGATGCCCTGGGGTTGAAGTGTTCCGAGGTGGAAGATGAGGCGTTCTTGCTCCAGGCGTCTGGTGGTGAGGAAGCGGCGGTGAAGGAGCCCAAGGACCTCCATGTCCTCGGCAGAGTGGGAGGGGGAGTTGTAATGTTGGGCCACAGGGCGGTATGTTTGATTGGTGCGGGTGTCCCGGAGATGTTCCTAAAGCGCTCTGCTAGGAGGCGTCCAGTCTCCCCAATGTAGAGGAGACCGCATCGGGAGCAACGGAAACAATAAATGATATTGGTGGATGTGCAGGTAAAACTTTGATGGATGTGGAAGGCTCCTTCAGGGCCTTGGATGGAGGTGAGGGAGGAGTTGTGGGCGCAGGTTTTGCAATTCCTGTGGTGGCAGGGGAAGGTGCCAGGATGGGAGGTTGGGTTGAAGGGTTGTGTCGACCTGACAGGGAGTCATGGAGGGAACGGTCTTTGCGGAAGGCGGAAAGGGTTGGGGAGGGAAATATATTCCTGGTGGTGGGGTCAGTTTGGAGGTGGCAGAAATGTCAGGGAATGATTTAGCTTATGCGAAGGTTGGGAGTGTGGAAGGTGAGCAGCAGGGGCGTTCTGTCCTTGTTACGGTTGGAGGGGTGGGATCTGAGGGCGGAGGTGCGGGATGTGGACGAGATGCGTTGGAGGGCATCTTTAACCATGTGGGAAGGGAAATTGCCATCTCGGACGCCATTAGCCATGCGGCTGCTGCAGCTACCAGCCCTACGCTGATTGATGATGTCACTTCCGCCCCATAATGGCCACTCCCACAGACACTTCGGCCCCTCACAATTCCTCCTGCACCACACTTGACATCACTTCCGCCCCTCACATCATCGCTGATGTCACACACTCATTGACTTCTGCCCCCTCCACTGCCGTGGTCTCCACCACTTCCGCCCCCACAAACGCCACTCACCTGCATTCTGCTGACACGTCCCCCCACAGATACAACTGTCACCGACCCCGCCCCAGAACCCTGAGGGGAACACTACCCCAGCTCATGACTCCACCCCGTTACCCCCATCACCACACCCACTCCAGTTACAGGTTATGTCCCCACTCCAGGCTCCACATTCACACCAGATCCCAGCTCCAGCCCTGCCGAGTGTTTATCATCCCTCCAGACCTTCCCCTCACTGAGAGCAAACGATCAGTCCTCAGCAAAGGACTCACCTTCATCCCCCTCCGTCCACGCAACAAAGAATTTAATACACGCCGTGACGTCGAACTATTCTTCCGCTGCCTCTGCCTCCAGGTTTTCTTTCACAATCAGGACTCCACGCCCACCATCCGAGGACACCTTCGCCTACCTCCAACACATTGCATCCACCTGGACACCCTGCGCTGGCCTATTACCTGCCCTCGACCTCTTCATTTCCAACTGCCGCCGGGACATTAACCGCCTCAAACTGTCCACCTCCTTCTCCCACTCCAACCTCTCAGCCTCACAATGCGCAGCCCTCCAATCCGTCTGCTACAATCCTGACCTCACCATTAAGCCAAAAGATAAAGGGGGCGCAGTGGTACTCTGGCGCACTGACCCCTACACCGCTTAAGCCACATGCCAACTCGAGGACACCTCTTCCTAACGCCCCCTCGACCATAACCCCACCCCCATCACCAAACCATCATTGCCTAGACCATACAGAATCTCATCAGCCCAGGAAATCTCCCACCCACAGCTTCCAACCTCATAGTCCGGGAACCCCGCACTGCCCGTTTCTCCCTCCTTCCCAACATCCACAAGCCTGACCACCCTGGCCGACCCATTGTCCCAGCATGTTTTTCTGCCCCACTGAACTCATTTCTACGTACCTCGACACTGTCCTATCTCTCCTCGTCCAGGAACTCCCCTCATACCTTCGATACACCACCCAAGCCCTCCAGCTCCTCCAAAACTTCTGTTTGCACGGGTCCAATGCCTCATCTTCACCATGGGTAGCCAATCCCTCTACACTTCCATTCGCCATGATCAGGGCCTCCAAGCCCTCCGTTTCTTCCTCTCCTGACGTCCCCAACAGTACCCTTCCACCGTCACTCTCATTCGTTTGGCCGAACGCTTAACCATTTCTCTTTTGAATCCTCCCACTTCCTACAGACCAAAGGGGTAGACATGTGCACCCGCAAGGGCCCACCTATGCCTGTCTCTTTGTTGGCTCCGTCGAATAGTCGATCTTCCGTAATTACACCGGCCCCACTCCCCACCTCTTCCTCCGCTACATTGATGACTGCATTGGCGCCACCTCGTGCTCTCGCGAAGAGGTTGCGCAATTCATCAAATTCAACAGCACATTCTCCCCTGACATTAAAGATACCTGGACCATCTCTGACACCTCCCTCCCCTTCCTCGACCTCTCCATCTCCATTAATATCGACCGACTTGATTCCGACATTTTTTACAAACCCACCAACTCCCACAGCTACCTGGATTACACTTTTTCCCACCCCACCGACTGCAAAGCTGTCATCCCGTATTCCCAATTCCTCCGCCTCCGCCGTATCTGCTTCCAGGAGGACCAGTTCCACCATAGAACACACCAGATAGCCTCCTTCTTTAGAGTTCGCATCAATGTGGACTTCAACAGTTTCCTCATTTACCCCTCCCCACCTCACCTCAGTGCCAAACTTCCAGCTCAGCACTGTCCTCATGACTTGTCTTGACTTGTCCTACCTGACTATTTTGTTTTCCACCTGTCCGCTCCACTCTCCCCACCCGAACTATCACCTTCATTCCCTCCCCCACTCACCTACTGTACTCTATGCTACCTTCTCCCCACCCCCACCCTCCTCTCACTTATCTCTCCACACTTAAGGCTCTCTGCCTGTATTCCTGATGAAGGGCTTTTGCCCGAATTTCGATTTTACTGCTCCTCGAATGTTGCCTGAACTGCTGTGTTCCTCCAGCACCACTAATCCAGAATCTGGTTTCCTGCATCTGCAGTCATTATTTTTATCCAATTGGCAGCGATTTCAGCATTCATTCCAGTACAGTTCTTATTGTCAAATACATGTGCCATGTTGCAAGGGGTTAACCAGAAGTGTTTCCACTGTGACTGTGATTGATGTCAGTCTCCATGGATTCTATTTTTTTCTCTGGAGGGTTTACCTTTTCTATGAGTTAGGGGGTTCTTGAAATGTTTACTCCCTTTGTAACAGTAGATGTATGACCTCCGACACTGACAGGGATCAGCAGCTACAGATACAGCGAAAAGAGAAGTCAGACCCTGGGGATAGTCTGGAATGCTACAGCAATAGATCAAAATCAGAGAACAGAAGCTTGGTATGTTGGAACAATGGAGCAAAGTTTGAGAACAGCAGACTGCAATGTTGCATAAACGGATCGGAATCTGAGAACAATAAACTGGGAAGTTACTAAAGTGGATCAGGATCTGAGAATAGCAAACTGGAATGCTGCAGTCAGAGACAGCAGGTTATCCACGGCTATTTTCTATCTTTCCTAGGGTTGGTCGACATTATCCAATCGGATATTCGGTGCACTGCTGATTATTCCGTTGGGCTACTATCCCATTCTCGCTACTGTTGTTGTTTCTGATATGTTTCTCCATCACTATTAATTTCATAATCCCAAACACCTGTGGTGAACTTCTTTGCAATTTCATTATCTTTCTTTGGCAAAGATGGAAAAAATTGCCATCAGTTCCAATTGCAAACGACATTTATAATCACATATTTGAGAAGGCCCACACCACCCCGCCCACGCCTGTCAAACATCTGAGAAGAGGACTGGTAGCATTCCCAAATTTCAAAGGCCCTGATCCGAAATTCGCGGCTCCACACCCACCTACAGATGACAGCGACACTGTCTGAGAGTAGTAATTTCGTTGGAGATGTAATAGAGAGGCGCAGGATATTACATTAAAAACAATGGTCCACATCCTCTCGCAGAAGATAGAGACACTGTGCCAGAGTAGTTAGGTCACTGGAGACGTAATTAAAAGGGAAAGGTTATTCCACGAAAGACACTGTTTCACATACTCCCACCAACGATATTGACACTGTGTCAGTGTATTAATGTCGCTGGAGGCATAATTCAGACAGATTTTTACTCGAAAGATACAGTTTCGCATCATCCTATAGATGACAGGAACATTGTGTCAGAGTAGCAATGTCGCTGGAGATGTGATTCAAAGGAGCAGGTTATTATACTAAAAGCACTGTTTACCATCCCCCAACAGTAACAAGAACACTGTATTAGAGTAGTAACGTCGCTGGAGATGTAATTTAGAGGGAAATGTTTTTACACTAAATTTTGTGTTTTGCATCATCCCATAGATGACAGTGTCACTCTGTCGGAGTAGTATTAACGCTGGACATGTACTTCAGAGTCCCAGGCTATTAAAAGAAAGGTACTGTTTCACTTCTTCCACAGGTAGGAAGGAAACTGTGTCAGAGTTTAATGTTGTTGCAGACAAAATTCAAATGGAACAGGTTATTACGGTAAAGACACTGTTTCATGTCCTCCCATAGATCACAGGGGCACCTTGTCGGAGTCAGGATGTTGCTGGAAATGCAGTTCAGAGGGAAATGATATTTCACTAAAGGAACTGTTTCATAGTATCCCACAGCTGATACGGGCACTGTGCCAGAGTAGAAACGTCTCTGGAGATGTCATTCTCAACGAAAGACTATTGCACGAAAGATACGTTTTCACATCTCCTACAGATGATAGAGACACTGTGTCAAAGTAATAATATCACTGGAGATGCAATTCGCAGGCCCAGGTTATTACACAAAGGACTCTGTTTCAAATCCTACCATAGATGATATGAGTACGTAAAATCAAATGGCAGCTACTGGAAATAAAAGCGAATTGCATGAATATCAACCATAAGACTGCCAATATTTTCTCCAATTTTCAATATTTTTCAGTTCTATCATGTGGAAAATAAATCTTTCATTATTACCTAGCCTAGCTTAAGACTGATTGCAGACCCACAGAAACATGCTTGGCTCTGGACCGATCTGAAGAAATAGTTTCATAGTAAATGGCATTTAGTGAGGTCAACAAACGTCTGCGATCCGAGCAGCCCATATAATAACAACATTACTTATGAATTAATGAAAGAATGATGCTAAATATAGGAAACAATAAAGACGAGCAAGTGCCGGAGAATCTAATTTGGCAGGCTCGAGTGAAAAAAAAAACACAGGTGGCACTGTGAGTCCGATGACCATAGATCAGAACTGACCGCAGCTGGAGAAGAGCGTGATTGATACTGGTCACAAGGACGTCTGTTCTGAAGTGGAGCAGGAGCGATTTGAATGGGTAGAGAAAGATAGAGATTAAAGAAAAATCAAAAACCGGGATGATTGACAATCAGTTAGAGTGGAACTGAAAAACGCGATTAATTTAATTTATTTTTCTCCGGTTCCCATCTTCGAGAATATCGTGCCCATGTAGGTTATACATTAAAATCATTGTTAAAGTGAGATATGTCCCTTTGCCTCTATTCCCTGAGTGTGATCACTTTATTTTGTTCATTAACGGGATGCTGTGCCAGCATTTAATTTCCTTTCACAATTGTTCCTTTGAAAATGTTGGTGAGCTGCCTTCTTGACACATTGCAGTCCGTGGGTTTTAAGTAGTCAGTCAGTGCTTAGATACATGTGGTTTCATTTCTTTGAAGCTTTGTAGTGAAGTAATATAACTGAGTGGCTGGCCTGCCATTTCAACGTGAATTCCAAAGTCAACCACACTGCTGGAGTCACATGTCAGTCCAACCAGGAAAAGGTAGTAGATTTTCTTCCATGGAGGATGTTAGACAGCCAGGTAGGTCTTCTTTACGACCGTCAGCAAAGGTTTCATAGTTTCGTTTGATTCTTCAATCCCGATATTTTATTTAATCCAAATTCCACCATTTGCTGTCGTGGGATTCGAATCCGTGACTTCGGACATTACCAGGGTTCCTAGATTAATAATCTTGAAATAATACCGTGAGGCCATGTTCTCCCCAGCATCTCCAACCGTCTTCATTGGCAACTTTGTTGTTGCTGATAATGTAGTTGTGCTTGAAGCAGTGCTGTTTGCAAGGTAGTTCAAATGTTTTGGCAAAATATACGATCATTCCTAATTTTTTATTTACTAGAAGGTTAGAGAATCGGACGTGGTCTCGGCGAAAATGAACTGGTTGGCCTTCGTGATGACTCAATGACAGAATTCACAAAGTAATCTGCACATTCCATGATGTGCTGTCCTTCGTGGCAAAATTATTAAAGTATAGGGGTGAATATGCCTTCCTATAGTAGTAATGTGTTGTTATGACAATACTTGTGACACTGTGTACAGATGTCCCCATCATTTAAAGGAATGATATTTTTTCCACAGAGGGACAATGTAAAGTAGCTTCACCAGAATAATCTCTTTGGTGATGGGCCCATGTGGTAAGCGTGAAGTAAACGTGGTTTTAGTCTGGATGGTTATAACTGAATAAAAGGTGTTTATATTAAAACTTGAGTGCTTTGTACCAACAGAGTTAATTCAGAAACGAAACATTGATAGCGTGAAATGTAACACATGTTTTCACGCAATTCGCGTTTTAACATTTGGACAAAGAAATAGAAAGGAAATGTTTAAAATGTGGGTTCAAGGGCAGGAAAATACTGTAAGCGTGGATGTACATTTTCGTCGACAAGGACCAGTTTGGGCTGAAGAACCTGTCTCCGTTCTGTAGCACTGTATGACTGTAAGATATTTGCTGCGTAGAGCCCAATGTTGTGCGAGTAAGAGCTTCAGGCTCTAAATGTCTCCCACCGTCTCAATGCGCAGTTGCTGTGTGTCCCTGCATCGAGCGTCATATTTTTTCCCAAGTCTGTCAACAACCACTCTCTGAAAGAGTTAAACATTCCCACCCGCTTCTGACTTCCAAACCGAGCACTAACCTATCTTCTCCGAGATGAAAGATGCCTCGTTGTGACTTGGCACAAACTATATTAACGTAACACGTATGTACCATTAGCATCAGAGCCAGGAGGAGTAATGTGGAGAAGTCTTCCTGTGCAGTCTCTGTTTCATTGGATTGTCATCTCGGAGCATCAATGTCAACCTCCTGCTATTGTGTTTCAATGGCCTCTTCAGTTAATGTGTTAGTGTCTCAAGTGGCTGAATGACCTCCTCCTTGTCCCAGGGAAGACGTTCAATGACAGTATTGGACGTCCCGTGGTTCCTCCTTATCAGCGTGCTGGACTCACTGGACTCCTTAAATTCCTTTGTAATTGGTGGCAAACAGGAAATTGAGGGACTCTGCACGATAGGCAGCAACATGAGGTGGAGAAGTCAACATTTCAGGTAAAACCGTTCTTCAGGACTTCGGGTGGTTTCGGAGCACCTGCAGTTAAAGAGGGAAGGAGTGGTTCGGGTGGCGAAAACAGTAGAATGATGAGGTAGGAATAGGTGAACAGACGTCGTGGGTTCAACTTGATCGGTTGATGGGAGGGGTGAATCTGGTAGGTAGCTGGGAGACAGAGTGGTTCGGTGGAATGGAAGGCAGGACGTGAGACTGGAAAGGGAGTTGGGGCATGGTTGGGAAGAGTATTTGAAATTGGAGAACTTACTGTTGAGTCCTCCAGATTGTAGACTGCCAAGGTGGAATGTAAGCTGTGAGAACATTGAACATTGCAGTACAGTTCAAGTCCTTCGGCCCTCAATGTTGCTCCGATCTGTGAAACCAATTTGAAGCCCTTCAAACCCACACTATTCCTTTTTCACTCGTATGTCTATCCAGTGATCATTTTGACTAGTTTGCCACAGTTGTAGGCAGCGTATTACACGCCCATTAGACTGTCCCAGTAAAGAAACTACACCTGGCATCTGTCCTACATCTATCGTCCCTCAATTTAAGCTATGCCCATCGTGCGAACTATCACTATCCAAGGAGAACACTTTCACTTCTCCCCCATCTAACCCTCCGATTATCTTGTATGTCTCAATTACTTTCCCTCTCAACCTCTTCTCTCTGACCAAAACAGCCACAATCTTCTGCGTTTTTACTATTAAGAACTTCTCTCCGTAACAAGCAACATCGTCGTAAATCAATCTCTTCTGAACCTACTCCAAAGCTTTCGCATCCTTCCGATATTGCAGTGACCAGGGCTGTACACAACACTCAGAGTTTTGTAAAGCTCAGCATGACTTAGTCGTTTCAAAACACAATCACTCTGTCAATCAACGTTTAGGGCACCGTATGCATTCTGAACAAATGCACCAACCTGCGTGTAGAAGACAGTGCATGGATCAAGACCATGAAGAATTTGAAAATATACATAAGTTTAAATTTAAAACGTGAGATGGCTCTGAGCCAGTTAAGATCTCAGTCCTTTCTCGATAAACACAAATTTAAGTTTACCCGCCTTGTCCAAACAACATTAAATGGGACTTGTATTTGCGCTGTGCATATCTCATGATTTCACAAAATATCGTCGTTTTATGAATGGAATAAAGTGCGATTTCCAACGTTTCAGCAATATATTAAATTGCAGTTAACATAAATGATCAATTTTTAAAAATTATCTTCCAACATCCAGACTGATACAATGGTCAAAGCAGATTTCTAAGAACAGAATAGGTTTTTCAAAGGGTTAAACCATTCCGTGTCCTTAACCTAGATTCCGTTTTAATCATATCAGTTGTATTTGGATACCCCATTTGCAAAACGTTCCCATATTCAAATCCACATCTTGGGTCCTGCTTTAAAATAGCACATGTATTGCTCCAGTTTTTTAAAAATCTTACTTTCATCAGGATAGCTGCAGGAATATCAACACAAAGGGGAACAATATTTGACACTGCACAAGAAAAGAGTTCTGATGGGTTGGAAAGTGTGCACCATGATTGATGGAAATGTTATCAATGGAAAACGGACGAGTTAGATGAGGATGGACAGTTGACAGCTTACCGTTGCTAAATTTTAAAAGGGCAGGTTGACTGATTAGTCAAGGCATTGTCCTGCCAAATAAAACTGAGAATGGAAACCGACGATTTGTTGAATCAGAACAAACAACAAGGCTTGGCAGTTCTCGTTCAATCTCTATGCTTTTACCAATCAGCACTCATTGCCTCGAGAGTTTGAACGTTTTCTCCCGTTGTGTTGCTACTGTTGAAAATATCCTGATCAGTAAAGGCTTCCATTTTTTTTCCATCAATACTCAAACTTCTAAGTAGCACCCCAGATTGCAGGTGAATCTTAACCAAAACGTGTAGGGCTTACAATTAACTTGGAGAGTTTTGCACAGATCTCAGCGAACACGAGCAACAATGTCCTTGTGGAGAGAGAAGAACGGCAACATTACATTGCCTTTGAGCAGATACAGCAAGAATTGCAAGCTACTGAGGAACAGAAATAAATAGAAACAAACCAAACACACATCGACACAACACACAATTATTTGAAGCAACAAAGCTGGTAAAAGGGAAAATCTCAGCAGGTCTGGCAGCATCTGTCAGGAGAGAAAAGAACAGAAGTTTCGAGTCTAACTGACCCTTTGTCAAAGCTTTGACAAAGGGTCAGTTAGACTCGAAACGTCAGCTCTTTTCCCCTTACAGATGCTACCAGACCTGCTGGGATTTTCCAGCATTTTCTCTTTTGGTTTCAGACTCGAGCATCTGCAGTAATTTGCATTTATAAAGCTGATAAAAGTATTTTCTCTTCGAGTAATTGTGGACTAGCAGAAATATTAAGTGTAATTCTGAATATTGAGTGTGGCATCAAAGAACACCCTGGTGAGAACAACAGTTTGAAAATCTAGCCCTCATTGGATTGCAGCAGTTGAAGCGTTTGTCATACTATTTTGTGCCATGTTCAGTTCCTATACCGTTTTGTGACCATATATTCAGATATTTTGAGAAGCAGATATCAGCATGAAGTTGCAAGTGAGCAGAAGCAGGGCTATCATCTGGACAGCACGAAGGAGATCCCACACGCATTGGCTTTTTATTAAAATAGTGGGGTGATATTTAACTGGTGAAGGCCAATACAAGAGGAAATAAATGGGAAGAGAGAAACCACTTCCACGATTTAATCTAATCAAATAGTAAGCGATACCAGATCACCAAAATCAGCTGCCATCTTTTGAAAAGATGCAAGAAGTCCAATGAAGAGATAGGACAGCTTTAACTTGAATCTATATCGCATTATTTCAACAGCTTTTATAGTTGCCTTCCAGCAGGCATTTTTTCCATAAGCTACATAGGTTTTACATAAAAACATTGGTTCTGCTCACAGATCAGAGCCGAATAGTACAAAACCGCATCATAATTAATTTTGAGAAACTGTATCAATGGGCGTTTGGGGTTGCAGTGCCTCTGTGTTCTGAGCTTCGACTGCAATCTCTTGCCATTCCCTAGTTTTTCTGGGTACGTTGCAGTTCCAGTCTGTTTGTATTTCATCATTCCTGACACAATATGTCGACAAGTAAATAAGGGTCGAGGACACATTGAATTTGGAACTGGGGAATGAACCCGGCCAGTTGTTAAATTTGAAGGTAGGTAAGTACTTTAGTGACAGTTCCCACAATTCGGTTATATTTACTTTAGCGCTGGAAACGGATGTGCATATACCGCAGGGCAGGAGTAATAGCTGGGACAAAGCTATTATGATGTGATTAGGCAAGATGTAGGATGAATAGGATGTTGGAGGAAACTGTAGGGCATGGCACAATTGAAATGTGAAGCTTATTCGAAGAACAGCCACTGCATGTCCTTGATAAGTATATCACTGTAAGGCAGGGATGAGGCTTTCGAGTGAAGGAACCATGGTTTACTCAAGAAGTTGAATCTCTTGTCAAGAGGAAGAAGAAAACTTATGTTTGGACTAGATGTGATGCCTCAGTTAGGGTACTGGAGAAGTACAGGTTAACTAGGAAAGACCTAGATCGAGAGCTGAGGAGATCCAGGAGTGGACATGAGAATCCATTGGCGGATAGTATCAAGGAAAACCCGGAAGGTTTATCAGGAATAAAAGAATAGCTCTAGTAAGATTAGGTCCAATCAAGGATAGTAGTAGGAAGTGTATGTGGAATCATAGGAGATAGTTTAAGCACGAAGTGAATATTTTACATCAGCATTCGTGATGGAAAACGACAATGTTATTGAGGTGACTATTGAGATACGGGCTACCAGACGAGATTGAATTCGGGTTCACAACGAGGTGGTGTTAGCAATTCTCGAACGTGTGAAAGTAGATAAGACCCCTGGCACAGATGGGATTTATCCGATGATTCTCGAGGAAGCCAGAGACGAGATTGCAGAGCCTTTGGTTTTGATCTTTATTTTGTCATTGTTTACAGGAATAGTGCCAGACAGCAGGAGGATGGCAAATATTGCTCCCTTGTTCAAGTAGGGGAGTTGAGACAACTCTAGCAATTATAGGCCAATGAGCCTTACTTCGGTTGTGCGTAAAATGTTGGAAAGGGTTGTAAGAGATAGGATTTATAATGATTGAGAAAAGAATATGTTAATTAGGGATAGTCAACAAGGTTTTGTGAAGGGTAAATCATGCCTCACAAAACATAATGAGTTTTTGGAGAAGGTGATGAACAGGTGGGTGAGGGTAAAGCGGTTGATGTGATAAACATGGATTTCCTAAGGCGTTTTATAAAGTTCCCTACGGTAGGCTATTGCACAAAATATGGAGGCATGGGATTGAGTGTGATTTAGCGGTTCAGGTCAGAACTTGGCTAGCTGAAAGAAGACTAAGGGTTGTGGTTAATTGGAAGTGTTCATCCTGGAGTTCATTAACTTGTGTTGGACCACAAGGATCTCATTTGGTGCCAGCGGTGTTTGTCATTTTGACAAATGACTGGGATGAGGTTGTAGAAGGATGGTTTCGTGAATTTGCAGATGACACGAAGGTCGATAGAGGTATGGATAGTGCCAAAGGATGTTGTTCGTTCCAGGAGGACATAGATAAGCTGCAGACCTCGGCTGAGAGGTGGCAAATGGAGTTTAATGGTGAAAACTGTGAGGTGATTCACTTTGGAAGGAGTAACAGGAAAGTAGAGGACCGGGCTAGTGGTAAGTGTCTTGGTAGTACAGATAGACAGAGAGATGTCGGTGTCCATGCACAGAAAGTTGCTATCCAGGTTGATAAAGATATTAAGACGACCAACGTTGTTTTGGCTTTTATTAATAGAGGAATTGTGTATCGGATCCATGAGGTTATGTGCAGCTGTGCAAATCTCTGGTGCGGCTGGTGTTGGAGTATTGCACATAGTTCCGATCACCACATTGTAGGAAGAATGTGGATGCTTTGAAAAGGGTTCACAAGATATTTACTGGGATGTTTACTGGTATGGAAGGGAGGTCTTACGATGGAAGGCTGAGGGACTTCAGGCTGTTGTCATTAGAGAGAAGAAGGTTAAGAGGAGTCTTAATTGAAACATATGAGATGATCAGAGGTTTGGATAGGGTGGACGATGAGAGCCTTTTTCCTCAGATGGTGATGGCTTGAACGAGGGGACATACCTTTACATTCGGGGCGTGATAGAAATAGGACAGATGTCAGAGGTAGTTTCTTTACTCAGAGAGGTGGAGGGTTGTGGAATGCCCTGCCTGCAACAGTGGTACACACGCCAATTTTAAGGACATTTAAATGGTCATTGGACAGACATATGGATTAAAATGGAATAGTGTCGGGTCGACTGGGCTTCAGATTATTTTGACAGGTTCACACAACATCGAGGACCGAAGGGTCTGCATTACACTGCAATGTTGAATGTTCGATTCTCTATTTTCTATGTATGGAACGAACTACCAGAGGAAATGTTAGAAACAAGTATAACTAAAACATGGGGGAGACACTTGAGCAGGTACATGGAGTGGAGAAGGTTTGAAGAGATATGGGCCAAACGCTGGCAAATGCGTTTAGGAAACCTGGTTCGCATGGACGAGATGGATTGCAGAGTCTGTTTCTGTGCTACATGTCTCCAGTTACTGGAAGAGAAGGATACCGAGACAAGACATGCTATGGAATCAATCACAATTTACAGAGATAGGGATGATCGTCTGGGTTGGAGTACGTTTCAAATCTGTGGAGAAATAAGCGAGAGGCGAGAAGGTTACAACGATGGTAATTGTTATAGGAGTGAGAATGATTGAAGACACTGGTCGACAAAATGTGCCACAGATACAGTTTCAGAGAGGGAACACAGAACACAAGGATCCCTGGAAGCATTGCCACCGTCTCTTGGTAGCGCTGCTTTCACCTGTGTTGTACTGATGCTCACTAGACAGTACAGGACTGGATTGATGACTGTGAACTCCTTATGCCGTCTTACTACAACATACATTAAATTAGGGATGGTGATTAAGCTTGGAGTGTGTCCGTACTGTGCTCCACCTCCAGAAATGTATCTATGCCACACTTTGTTAGCCGATGATTGGAGCACTCCTAATGATCTCTGCTCTGTTCACAGTGAGTGATCTTACCTCGCTGCAGGACTTATTGAAAGCTCCAGGCCTCCATTAACGTTTGTCTCCCTGGATAACAAACCATCTTCAATGACGTGATGGACGATACACTCAGCAACTGTGAGATCTATGGAGACAGGAACTTCCTGAATACATACATGAGACAGGGAGATAGACAGAATGGGAAATTAGACTGATGAAGTAAGGCTGACATATAGATAATGGCACTGAGTACCACAGAGACCCTGATAGACAGAGGTAAGTTTGGAAACAGAATTGTTAGGAGTTATCAGTTATCTGTAAGAATAATAGGATGGTTATGGTAGGTGATTTCCAACCATTGACTGGGACTGCCAAAGTGTTCAGGGTTTAAATGGAGAGGAAATAATTAAGTATGTACTAGAAAACTTTCTGATTAACTGTCTGGAAGCACATATTACAGAAGGTGTAATACTTGACAGAATGTTCAGAAATAAGGCAGGGCAAGCGACTGGGCTGTCAGTAGGGGAACACTTTGGGGGCAGTAATCATAATAGTATTAGTTTTAAACTAGTGGTGGAAAAGGGTAGACCAGATCTAAAAGTTGAAGTTCTAAACTGGAGGAAGGCTAATTATGATTATATTAGGCATACACTTTCAAAAGCTGGTTGGGGCAGATATTCACAGGTGAAAGGATGGCTGGAAAATGGGAAGCCTTCAGAAATGAGATAACGAGAGTCCAGAGACAGCATTTTCGTGTCAGGTTGGGAGGAAAGATTGGTAGGTGAAAGGAATGCTGGATGAGTAAAGAAATCGTGGATTTGGTTAATAAAGCAAGGTAGCATATGTCAGATACAGACAAGATAGATCGAATGAATCCTTGGAAGAGAAAAAAGGCAATAGGAGTACACTTAAGAAGGAAATCAGGAGGGCAAAAAGGGGGCATGAGAGAGATTTGGCAAACAGAGTTAAGGAGAATCCAAATGCAAAACATGAAATGTATGCAGTGTGAAGCAGAGCGGGCACAGTCTCGGATGAGAAACTGAGTTCAGGTTTCAAATCAAATCAAAGATATGTTCATTTTATTTTGCTGGATCTCTATCAATACTTTTCACACGACTTCCAGGGGAATGAATTCGCTGGCTCAACTCTCATGCATCCACATTGGAGTTATCATATAACCTCTCATCCTGTTAGCAACGTGTGCAGCAATATCATAGAGCCAATAGATATGGACAGCAGGGAAAACACAGACTTCAGTCCAACTCGTCCATGTCCAACAGATCTCCTAAACCGATCCTGCCGCGATTGCAAGCACTTGGCCCATGTCTCTCTAAACCGTTGCCATTCAAATACACGTCCAGAGTACTTCAGAGTATTGGAATTGTACCAGCCGCAATCAACTCATCTGGTAACTTATTCCAGACACTCACCACTCTCGGCGTGAAGCCGTTGCCCCTCACTGCCTTTCGAATTTTCACCCTCCCACACAAGATCTATACCCTTTATGTCTGCACTGCCCCACCTGAGCGGAAGGAACTTGTGTATTTACCCTATTCATGCCCATCATGATCGAAAAACCTCTATAAGATCAGCTCCCAGCCTCTGACAGGCTACTCAGCCTATAAATGTTTCCATCTTTTCCACTTTCAAATGTAGGATGGAGCACTGTCTGAAGCATTCATCTTAGCAGCTGATCTGTCGCTGACAAACGCTGCAGGAAGGCGTGATAACTTGCTGAATCTGCTGTCAAGCGAAGATTACATAAGCAACATGAGCCACTGAACAAAACGCGCAGCTGAGTTCTGAGCTGTTGCTGACACCAAAGTAACTGTGTCATTCGGGAGCGAAAAGAATCCCACTGTTAGATTACAATTCAAATGCATTTGGCATAAGGGTCGTAGCAGTTGCTCAGCAGCATATCACCATGACTCCAAAGGTCTGTGAGTACCAAGGAGCACAGTGTGTGATCGTTGAAGGTACGGTTCTCCTGACGATATTTGTCAACATGACAAGCTGTAGCTGGGCTGGTGGCATTGCGATTGAAATTGCATGTGTCTGGCATTTGTGGACAATTTTATATATCAGAGCAAATGGTTATCTCGAGTATGTGCGTTTGGAAAGGTAATATGGAAGCATTGGAAAAGTTGCGGAGGTGATTTACCAGTATGTTGCCTGAGAGATTTGGGGCTGTTCTCATTGTAAAGAAGAAGGCTAAGGGGGATTTGATAGAGACATGAAAGAGGATCATGGGGTTAGATAGGGTAGACAGTGAAAGCCTCTTTCCTACGATGATGATGTCAGATTGTATGAGGGGACATAACTACAAATTGAAGACTGATAGATTTAAGATGATATCAGATGCAGGTTCATTAAATAGAGAGTAGTAAGTGCATGGAATGCCCTACCTGCCAATGTAGTTAACTCAGCCACATTAGGGAGATTGAAACAATCCTTGGATGAGCACATGATTGATGATGGAATAGTGTAGGGAGATGAGCTGAGAATAGTTCATAGGTCGGCGCAACATTGAGGGCCGAAAGGCCTGTTCTGCGTCGCATTGTTCTGTGTTCTATGTTCTGGAAGAGATCCCCTCAAATATCAACAAGGCGGCCATTGTGTGGCGTTGCTGGCGATGGAGGAAATAATAAACGAGTGTTTTGCGTCAGTGTTTACTGTGGAAAAGGACATGGAAGATATAGAATGGAGGGAAATAGATGATCACACCTTGAAAAAGATCCATATGAGAGGAGGAAGTGCTGGATGTCTTCACACATATAAAAGTGGATAAATCCCCAGGTCCTGATCAGGTGTACCCTAGAACTCTGTGGGAAGCTGGGGAAGTAATTGTTGTGCCCTTACTGAGATATTTGTAACATCGACAGTCACAAGTGAAATGCTGGAAGACTGAAGGTTGGCAAACGTCGTGTCACTGTTTTAGTATGGTGTTAAGTACAAACCAGGGAACGATAGACCAGCGGGCCTGACGTCTAAGACAAGAGTAAAGGAGAACAGTTCTGAAAAATATTTTCACACTTAGAATAAACTATCGTGATGCAGCATTGGTTGAAATAGTTTCTAATCTAGGGATAGAACTCATCGCGTTTGAGTGGACAGTGTTATTGCTGTAAAATTCCAGATTCTATGTTTTTTTTCTTATTTCATTATGATGTACTGAGCGATAACATTGGCATTAAGCTTGTTATTGTACTTAAATTGCTCATTGACAGAAAATTGAAAATCAGCGAAAAAAAAGCTGCGAAATAGAGTCAATGTGTAACATCGATCTCCCCAAGGAGCTTCAACACAGTAATAAGGCAACATTTCGGGGAATGCATCAGCTCAGAGTTTCAAACAATGAGCTTGCCAGTTGCCTGAAGGGACTGATCATCTCGCATGGAAGAAATGTTTCGGCCAATTGATCACCTGGTCTTCGACACCACCCTTGCCTTTGCTGGCATTCCTGGTATGGCTTCATGTCAATTGAATTTGTTTAAATCTGCTGCTGATATGCTCTCCACTTTTTGCTGTTGAAGAATAACATCTCCAATTCACTACAGGTTAGCCTTATGAAGACACCAGAACAGTGATAGCAATTCACTGAGCAGCATTCTTGGTACAATTCTCCACTGACAGAGATGCCCAACTCCACTGCTGCAGCAGCATTTTCAGATGTCAGTGTTGTATCAACTGTTCCACTTTCGCATGATTTGAAGTTATGCGGAGCGATCAGACAGGTTAGTTCTGAAGAAGGGTCACTGGACTGGAAACATTAACTCAGCTTTCTCTCATATAGATGTTGTCAGACCCACTGTGAAATTTCTGCTTTTGTTGTCCAAATGGAGACTGATACCGCTAGAAAATTGAAGTTTAAGGGATGATCTGAGTGAAATCCTTCAAAATATTAATGGGAAAAGACAGGCAAGAATAGCTATTTCCATTTCTTGTAGATTCTACAATGAAGGAGCACAATATGAATATTGGGGAGAGAAAGTTAAGAAGAGATGCTAGGAAGCACTTCTCCACACAAACGATGGGAAATGTTTGGAATCTCTTCCGCAAACAGCAGTGGATGCTTGATCAGTTTTGAACTTTAAATCGGTTGTCATTTTTTTCTGTAAGCAAAGGAATCGAAGGATATGTCCTGCACGGTAGTTTGCAAAGCTTTATCTAACTAACATATCTTCTGGAAAATCTTTCTTCCTCACTGTCTTTGGTCAAGTAATTCCAGGCTTGATAGGTTTCCCTCCTCCTCCCTGCATGTTGAGATGCTTGTCATGTACAGATGTGTAGATTTACAGTGTAAATATATCATCAGTCCTAACACGCACAAATTGTCCTTAACCAGCCCATGCATGCTGTGGAATGTTGTCCTGTGTGTCTTGTTTGAAACCTTGTGCAATTTTTGACAATCATATTTTCCTGATCCTGTTGTGACTCTGATCATAATTTCATTCAGTAATCAGAGCGGGAAATAACCCAATCAAAGGAGGTTTGAGTTTGCTTTATTGACAGTCCAATCACCAGCCCTATGAGTGAGGTGGGAGTGAGTTTTCTAATGGGGTTCTCCTCTTGCCAGAGTTGGAGCTGAGAACTTAAAGAGTCTACTCCAATCATTCAAATAGTTACTTGGAATTCCTTTTGCTCGCCTAGCATGCGCTCAACTTCAGTCAAAACTCCATAATCTCTGAAACAACTGGGCTGGAGGAGCATCTGAGGTGGCTGCAAAGCCCTTCGACTTCAAACCCACTCAACACCAACCACTTCCACTCACACAGTGCACTGGGTTTCGGTGGTAAAGTCATACTGTTTTTCTTTGGAACAGGCGAAGTAGTTTCTAATCGATCATTCATTGCTTCTTTTCCCATTTGTCTTCCACAGTTAATTTGCTGGTGATTGTTATCCTTTCCCGGGGAAATTGCGGAGTTCCTCGTTCCACTACTCGTTACCTGGTGCTGATGGCAGTTGCCGATCTGAAGGTCATTATCGCTGGTGTTATACTGAGGAGATTTACCTATTATTATTACCCACTCTGTTTTTTGGCCATCCCTCCTGTGTGTAGCATTGCGAGGGTTCTGTCTGGTTCACCGTCAATTTCTCCTTTGACAGATTTGTAACAATTTGTTGTCAGAAGCTGAGAACAAAATATTGCACTGAGAAAACTGCGACTGTGGTTCTAACAACAACATGCACCCTGTTCTTTTTGACAAATATCCCTATCTATTTTACAATTGAGCCTCGGTGGATTATCATTAATGTGCCATTCTACTGTAAAACAAAGTCAAGCTACTATACTGAGACTTGGTGGGTGGCATTCGATTGGCTTGATACGGTTTTAACCCCTTTACTGCCATTCGTTTTAATTCTGTTGCTGAATGCTCTAACAGTCAGACACATTTTAATAACCAGTCAAGTCCGGAAGGGGTTAAAGTGTCAGATCAAAGGAGAGAAACGCAGAGACCCAGAGATGGAGAGCAGAAAGAAATCTATGATTTTGCTCTTCGCCATATCTGGGAGCTTCATCCTCCTGTGGTTAATCACTGTTGTAGATTTCTTATATTATGTCATTCAAGGAATCCATCCTGATGATTACTCGCCTTTTCTATTTCACTTGAGGAAAGTTGGTTTCATGTTGCGGAATCTAACTTGCTGCACAAACACATTTATTTATGTAGTAACATTGTCTAGATTCAGAGCAAAGATCAGTAACACATTAAACTACCTGATTACGCGAATTCCTTGTGTTATGAATACATAAAACTCATTAAGCAAACGCACAGGAGGGTCCTTTTGTTTCCCGACTGATAAATGAGTTTTAGAAGTTCACTTATTGGATATGGGCATCGCTGGCTGGGTTAGTGTTTATTACCCTTCCCTAGCTCCCCGCTGGGAAGTTGTTTTGAGCTGCCTTCTTGAACTGCTGCTGTGCATATGCTATATGTCAACCCACATAATTAGTAGGGCGGGTAGTCCGGGTATTTAACCCAATTTTACGAAACAACCCGTGCTATATTTGCAAATCAGGAATGTGAGAAGCTTGGAGGGGAACTTGCTGGGGTGGTGTTCCCATGTATCTACTGGCCTTTTACTTCTGGATAGAAGTGGTCAGTTGCTGTCTGATGATTTGTGGTGAACATCTACCGTGCACCTTGTAGATGGTACACACCGCTCCTCCTGAGCATTGGTTGTGGAGGCACTCGATGCTTGTGGATGTGGTGTGAAAGAAGCAGTTTACTTTGTCCTGGAAGGTATCGAGCATCTTGAATGTTTGTTGGAGCTAGATCAATCCAGGCAAGTGGGAAGTATTCCATCACACTTCTGACGGAGTGTCTTTATACCAATGCAGGCAAAGCGTGGAGCTGAGAACGTGCGGATTCCCTATTGTAGCACAATGCAAATGAATTGGCCAGGTAAATAGAATTTCTTCCTGGGCAATTCCTTCAGCTTAGAACCGTCTGTAACCTTCCATCCAAATTACATTATTCAGTGGGTTCGAATGAAACTAAACAGAATGGGTTAAACAGAAAATGTTTCATTATTAAATACATGATCTCACTGTTCAGTAACAGTTCAAGAAACCACATACAAATTCACACAGAGCAACATATGAACTGTTTCGACGTGTGAAATCGCAGCATGCTATCACAAATCGTTATCAGGACCCAACCGCCAAAGGAATGATTACAAATGCCTTTGCTCCCTATTTTTCAACGTCAAGCTGGTCAGTTCCAATGGGCTGCTACTCCAATGTGGTCTAATCAGAAATTTTCTGTCCCCGGGAGCAGAGTTGAAACAGTGCAAAAAAGTTCCTCTCTACTGGCCTTCCCATGCCATTGCATGGAGTTGGTGGCGGGTGAAAACACTGAAGGATTCAGTCAGAGAGGAATGATTTGGAAGTGCCAGTGTTGGACTAGGGTGGACAAAGTTAAAAATCACGCAACGTCTTGTCATAGTCCAACAAGTTTATTCAGAAGCCCTAGCTTACAAGGCGCTGCCTCCTCATCAGGTGGCTGTGGAACATGATCGTACAACACAGAATTTACACCAAAATTGTTACAGCGTAATGACAACTTTAGTTGTTTAAACAAGAAATCACACAACACCATGTTATACTTCTTAAACAAATTTAAATTACGCCTATCATCTTTTGAAATGGGATGTGATGGTTTAGGTTCTTTAATATGTAAATATCAGATTTGCATTCTCAAGGTGGCGTCAGCTTATCTAATAATAGAACATATGACATAGAACATAGAAAAGTACAGCACAGAACAGGACTTTCGGCCCACGATGTTCTGCTGAGGCTTATTCCTAATCTAAAATAAAATAACCTAACCTACGCACTTCTCAATTTACCGCTGTCCATGTGCGTGCCCAGCAGTCACTTAAATGTGCCTGATGATTCTGCTCCCACCACCGCCACTCGCAATGCAGTCCATATGCTCATAACTCTCTGTGTAAAGAACCTATCTCTGAAGTCTCCTCTGTAACTTGTTCCTAACACCTGAAAACTATGACTCCTCGTGCAGTCAATCATACCCTGGGGAAAAGTGTCTGACTATCATCTCGATGTTTGCCTCTTCAGAGAGAATTGTCCGAGCTTTATCAATCTCTCTTCATAAGACAGCCTTCCAGTCCAGACAGTATGCTGGTAAACCTTCTTTTCACCCTCCCCAAAGCCTCCGTATCTTTCCTATAATAGGGCGACCAGAACTGGACACAGTATTCCAAGTGTGGTCTCACCAGGGCTTTGCTGAGTTGCATCAAAACCTCGTGGCTTTGAAACTCAATCCCACGTTAAAGAAAGCCAAAACAGCATATCCTTTCCGATCAACCCTATCCACTTGGGTAGCAACTTTGAGGGTTATCTGCATTTGAACACCAAGACCCCGCTGTTCCTCCACACTGCCAAGAATCCTGTTTTTAATCCTATATTCTGCATTCAAGTTCGACCTTTCAAAATGCATCACTTCGCATTTATCCAGGTTGAACTCCATCTACCATTTCACAGCCCAACTCTGCATCTTGTCAATGTCACGCTGCAGCCTGCAATAGCCCAGGATATTATCAACGGCACGTACAACCTTTGTATCATCGGCAAATTTAATTACCCACCCCTCAACCTCCTCATCCATTTCATTTATAAAAAGTACAAAGCGCAGAGGCCCCAAAACACAGCTCTGCGGGAAACTATTCGCCACTGACCTCCAGGCAGAATACTTTGCATCGACAACTACTCTCTGCCTTCTGCCAGCCAAGTAATTCTGAATCCAGGGAGCCAAGCCTCCCTGTATCCCATACTTGCTGTCTTGAAGAATGAGCCGACCATTGGGAACCTTACTAAATGCCTTGCTGAAGTCCATGTAGACTACATCCACTGATCGACCTTCGTCAACCGGTCTCGTCACCTCCTCAAATAACTCAACAAGCTTTGTGAGGCATGACCTGCTTCTCACAAAGTTATGCTAACTGCCTTTAATCACGCTATGCGTCTCCAAATAATCATGAATCCTACCCTTCAAAATTATTTCTAAAGCCTTGCTGACCACAGACATAAGACTGACTGCTCTATAATTGCCAGAGATTTCCCCATCACCCATCTTGAAAAGAGGAATAACAAGCGCCTCCCTCCAATGCTCTGGTATGACTCCCGTGGAGAGCGAGGAAGAAACGGTCTTCGTCAGCAGGTTAGCAACCTCCTGTTTCTCTTCCCAGATCAACCTAGGAGAAATCTGGTCTGGCCCTGGAGGCTTATCAATCTCAATGATTGCCAAAATTTCCAGCACATCAACTTCCTCAATCTCTATCTGTTCAAGCCTATTTCCCAGCGCCTCAAAGTTCTCATTAAGGCCCCTTTCCTTCGTGAAAACTGAAGCAAAAAAACTCATGTAGGGTTTCCCCTATCTGCTCAGACACCACGCACACAAGTTCTCCATGCTATCCCTGACCGGCCCTACCTTCACCTTGATCCTTCTTGTATTCCTGACGGATGAGCCTTTTCCATGCCAACTCACCCCAGCTCTCCTCATTCCATTTCTGAGCTCTTTTCTACAGCTTGTAATCCTCTGAAGCTGTGCTAGATCCTTGCTTCCTCCACCTTACGTAAGCTGTCTTCTTTCTTTTGATGAGAATCACCTCTGGTCTCGTCATTCAAGGCTCCTTAATCTTACTCCTTCTTGCCTGTTTCAAAGGAATAAATTTATGCATCACTCGCACCAACTGCACCTTAAACTTTCTCCACATGGCTGTTGTGCCCTTTCTGTGGAACAATTGCACACAATCTGCATTTTCCAACTCCTGTCTGATAGCGTCATAATTGCCTTTTCCCCAAATAAATACCTTCCCATGGTAACAGCTCCTTTCCCCTTCCATGGGTATGGTAAATCTGAGGCAGTTGTGATCACTGTCACCAAAGTCTTCTCCATTGCTCATTGCCGTGCACCGAATCCAAAATAGCCTCTCCCCTTGTCGGCCTGTCTATATAGTGAGTAAGGAAACCCTCCTGAACACAGACAAAAAACGGCTTCATTCAAACCATCTGAATGAAGGAGGTTCCAGTCAATATTGGGAAAGTTGAATTCACCCATAACAACAACCCTGCTCCATCTGCATTTTTCCAACATCTGCCGGCCTTTGAGTTCTTTGATCTCCCTCCTGCAATTGGGGAGTCGACAAAAAATGAGGTAGCTGCTCATTTGCTGTTCCTAACTTCCACGCATCTAACTCAGTAGACAAGCATTCCTCGACAATCTTCATTTCAGTAGCTATGACGTATTCACTGATTAGCAATGCTACACACTCTCCACTTTTTCCACTCTCCCTGTTCTTTTTAAAAGTTCTAAATCCTGGAACATGTAGCAATCATTCCTGCCTCTGTGCAACACATGTCCTCGTTATGGCCACAACATCATATTCCCAAGTACTGATCCATTCTATAAGTTGATCAATCTTATTTCTGACACTCTTTGCGTTTAAGCAGACACACTTTAACCGATCCCTTTGTTTCATTGCATGAAAAACCTTCCCGATAGATTCACTACATCGTGTCACTGCCTCATCTACAATACCCCCCTCTCAGATATGTAACTCTGGTACCCAGTCCCCTCCTGAACCACAAGAGCAAATCGCATACACAGGAGATGTGTGCCCCTCCAGTTCAGATGCAACTCGTCTTTCAGGTACATGTCGCACCTTGATGAGAAGGCAACCCAATGGTCTAAATACCTGAAGATCTCTCTGCTCATCGACACTACCAAGAATCTTACCATTACTGCAGTACTTTTTATTCCGAGTACTCAATCCAAACTAAATCACTTCACACGTTTCCCCGTTAAATTCCTTTTGCCACCATTCAGCCCGTCTCTGCAGGTTATCTAGGTCCCTCTGTAATCCATAACATTCTTCTGTACTATCTACAACTCTACTCACTTTGAATCTGCAAATTTAGTATCCTATCCTTTTAGACTCAACTCAAGTCGTTCATAAAGATAACAAACATCAGTGAACCCAAAACAGATACTTGAGGTACACCACGAATAACTGAATTCCGGGATGAACATTTCGCATCAACCACGACTCTCTATCTTCTTTCAGCTCGCCGATGTCTGACGCAAACCGCTAAATCACACTCAATCCAATGCCACCAAATTTTGTGCAATAGCCTACCGTGTGCAACTTTACCAACACCTTCTTGAAATCCATATACACCCCATCAATCGCTTTACCCTCATCCACCGGTTGGTCACCTTCTCAATGCACTCAATAAAGTTTGTGAGGCAGGTCGATATTTCACAAAATCGTGTTGACTGTCCTGAGTCAACTTACTCCTTTCAAGATGATTATAAATCCTGTCTGTTGGAACCTTTTCTAACACTTTACCATAACAGAAGTGAGGCTTAGTGGTCGATCAAAACCAGCATTTTCTCTACTCCCCTTCTGATACAAGGGGACAACACTTGCTATCCTTCATTCTTCAGCACTGTTCCTGCAGACAATGACGACATAAATTTCAACACCAAAAGCTCTGTGGTCTCCTCCCTTATTTCTCAGAGACTCCGAGGGCAAATCCCAAATGGGCTCAGTGGGCTTATTTATTTTCACACTTTCCAGAATTGCTAACATCTCCTCCTTGTGAACCTCAATCCCATCCAGTCTAATAGCCAGTTTCTCAGTATTCTCCTCGACAAAATTTTTCTTTTCCAGGGTGAATGCTGATGAAAATTATTCATTTAGCTATTCCACTGTCTCCTCTGACTTTACACACAATTTCCCACGACTACCCTTGATTGGCTCTAAACTTACTCTGTCATTCTTTTATTCCTGATAAACAGCCAACAAACATTGAGGGATTTCCTCGATCCGACCTGCTAACAACTTCTCAAGTTCCCCAAACCCCCCGACTGTTCATAGCTCTCTCTTTAGGTGTTTTCTGGCTAACATGTTACTCTCAAGCGCAGTAACCTAGCCTCCCCGTCTCAGCCTTCCATAAGCCTTCTTCTAACTCTTTCAGGAGAGTCAACTTCTTTCATGAACTACTGCTCCCTCGCTCGGCCACTTCCTCCATGCTTGACAGGTACATAGTTATTAAGGACACGCAGTAGCTGTTCCCTGAATCAGCCACAAATTTCAATTGTGCCATTCTCTAAAGTTTCCTTCCCCATTCTATCATCCTAAATCTTGCCTAATCCTGTCATGATTGGCTTTATCCCAGTAATAACTTTTGCTCTGCTGTATCTAGTTATCCCTTTCCATCACAAAGATAAACAGAACCAAATTGTGGTCACTATCAACAAAGTGCTCACTTGCCTTAAAATATAAGATTTGGCAAGGTTTAATATCCAGTACCAAATTCAACGTGGCGCCGCACCTTCTTGGCCTGTTACACACGGTGTCAGCAAACATACCTGCACGCACTGAACAAAAATTGACCGATTTAATGTTTCGAACTATTGTATTTCCAGACAATATTTGGAATGTTAAAGATTCCCATGACAACTACCCTGTTACTCTCGTCCCTATCCAGAATTATTTTTGCTATCCTCGCCTCTACATCTTTGGAACTATTCGGAGGTCCATAGAAAACTTCCAACAGGGTGAATGCTTCTTTCTTGTTTCTAACCTTAGCCAATAATACCTCAGCAGGTGATTCCTCAACCATTTTCTGTACTACCGTAATGCTGTTCTTGACTAACAATGCCACCCCGCCCCTTTTACCATCTTCTTTGTTCTTTACAAAACAACGAAACTCTGGAACCTGTTACAGGCATTCCTGTCCCTCTTCTATCCATATCTCTGCAAAGGCCACAACATCAAAGTCCCAGTTGAATACCTATACTGCCTGTTTACTCACCTTACCCATGATGCCCCTGGCACTGGCGTAGACACACTTTAAACCACTTTCCTTCTTGCCGGTGCACACTTGCAACCTTGAAACCATATTTCTCACATCACTTAAACCATATTTCTCACATCATTTAAAATGAATAGGGAGGGGGGAAGAGGTGGGGTGTAGCACTACTAATCAGAGAGGGTATCACAGCGACAGAAGCTTCCATTGTCGAGGAAGATCTGCCTACCGAGTCAGTATGGGTGGAAATTAGGAACAGCAAGGGAGCAGTCACCTCGTTATGGGTTTACTACAGGCAGGGAGATGGAAGAAAGCATAAGTCGGTAGATTTTGGAAAAAGAGTGGACGTAGTAGGGTTGTTGTAATGGGTGACTTTAACTTTCCCAATATTGATTGGAACCTCCTTCGAGCAGAAGATTTGATTGGAGCTGTTTTTGTAAGGTGTGTTCAGGAGGCTTTTCGAAATCAGCACGTTGATAGGCCGATGAGGGGAGAGGTCATTCCAGACTTGGTGCTCGGAAACGAGCAGGGGCAGGTATCATATCTTGTGGTGGGAGAGCATTTCGGAGATAGTGACCTTAACTGCCTCACATTCTACATAGCTATGGAGAGGGAGAGGATTAGGCAAATCTGGAGGATATTTAATTGCGGAAGAGGAAACTATGATGCGATTAGACATGAGTTAGGAAGCATGGATTGGGAGAAATTGTTCCATGGTAAAGGCACTATAGACATGTGGAGACTGTTTAAGGAACAATTGTTGCAAGTGATGAATAAATATGTCCCTCTGAGACAGGCAAGAAGTGGTAAGACAAAGGAACCTTGGATGACGATAGCGGTGGAGCTTCTCGTTAAAAGGAAAAAGGTAGCTTACGAAAGGTGGAGGATGCTAGGTTCAAGCTCAGCTCTAGAGGATTGCAGGCAGGCGTGGAAGGAGCTCAAAAATGGTCTGAGGAGAGCCAGGAGGGGGCACGAGAAAGTCTTAGCTGAGCGGATTAGGGAGAACACAAAGGGATTTTACACTTATGTGAGGAATAAGAGAATGGTCAAAGAAAGAGTAGGGCCGATCAGGGATAGCATAGGGAATTTGTGTGTGGAGTCTGAGGAGGTAGGGGAAGCCCTAAATGAGTTTTTTGCTTCAGTCTTTACGAAAGACACGAACTTTGTAGTGAATGAAACCTTTGAAGAGCAGGTGTGCATGTTGGAATGGATAGAGACAGAGGAAACTGATGTGCTGAAAATTTTGTCAAACATTAAGATTGAAAAGTCGCCAGGCCCGGACCAGATTTGTCCTCGACTGCTTTTGGAAACTAGAAATGCAATTGCTTCTCCACTTGCGAAGATCTTTTCATCCTCGCTCTCCACTGGAGTTGTCCCTGAGGACTGGAGAGAGCCAAATGTTCTTCCTATCTTCAAGAAAGGAAATATGGAAACCCCCGGCAAATACAGACCAGTAAGTCTCACGTCTGTCGTCTGCAAGGTGTGAGAAAGGATTCTGAGGGATAGGATTTATAACCATCTGGAAGAGCATGGCTTAATTAAATGCAGTCAACACGGCTTTGTGAGTGGCAGGTCATGCCTCACAAACCTTATCGAGTTCTTTGAGGATGTGACTAGAAAAGATGATGAGGGTCGAGCTGTGGATGTGGTGTATATGGACTTCACCAAGGCATTTGGTAAGGTTCCCCATGGTAGGCTCATTCAGAAGGTCAGGTGGAATGAGATACAGGGGAAGTTAGCTGTCTGGATACAGAATTGGCTGGCCAACAGAAGACAGCGACTGGCAGTAGAAGAAAAATATTCTGCCTGGAAGTCAGTGGTGAGTGGTGTTCCACAGGGCTCTGTCCTTGGGCCTCTACTGTTTGTAATTTTTATTCATGACTTGGATGAGGGGATTGAAGGATGGGTCAGCAAATTTTCAGACGACACAAAGGTTGGAGGTGTCTTTGACAGTATAAATGGAATTTGCAGGCTGCAGCGGAACATTGACAGGATGCAGAGATGGGCTGAGAGGTGGTAGATAGAGTTCAACCTGGATAAATGCGAGATGATGCATTTTGGAAGGTCGAATTAGAATGGTGAGTACAAGATTAAGGATCGGATTCTTGGCAGTGTGGAGGAACAGAGGGATCTTGGTCTGCAGGTACATAGAACCCTTAAAATGGTCACCCAAGTGGACAGGGTTGTTAAGAAAGCATATGGTTTTGGCTTTCATTAACATGGGGATTGAGTTTAAGAGTCGTGAGATCTTGTTGCAGCTCGAAAAAACTTTGGATAGACCGCACTTGGAATACTGCGTCCAGTTCTGGTCGACCTATTATAGAAAAGTTGTGGATGCTTTGGAAAGGGTTCAGAGGAGGTTTACCAGGATGTTGCCTTGACTGGAGGGCTTATCTTATGAAGAGAGTTTGACTGAGCTCGGACTTTATTCATTGGAGAAAAGGAGGAGGAGATGGGATCTAGTTGAGGTATACAAGATAATGAGAGGCATAGATAGAGTCGACAGCCAGACACTACTTCCCAGGGCAGAAATGACTAACACGAGGGGTCATAGTTTTAAGCTGGTTGGAGGAAAGTATCGAGGGGATGTCAGTGGCGGGTTCTTTACACAGAGAGTTGTGAGAGCATGAAATGCGTTGCCAGCAGGAGTTGTGGAAGCAAGGTCATTGGGGACATTTAAGAGACTGCTGGACATGCATTTGGTCACAGAAGTTTGAGTGTGCATACATGAGGATCAATGGTCGGCACAACATCGTGGGCTGAAGGGCCTGTTCTATGCTGTACTGTTCCATGTTCTATGTTCTACTAATTTCAACCTCCTGAACGCTGGAAGAACAATTTACGTTACCATTTCCCTGCTGCAATACTTTAAACCCTCCCAAATAGCATGAGGTTTCTGGACATTAATATGGCCGTCGCTGAGCGGGTAATTGCTGAGCAGACGCGGCTTGATGGCACTGTTGATGACAGCTTTCATCACGTTACTGATGATTGAAAACAGACTGCTGGAGGCGAAATTGGCCAGGTTGTATTTGTCCTGTGTTTTTGTGCTGAATATACGTCGGTGATTATCCACACTGTCGGTAGATGCCAGTGCCGTCCTGGTACTGAAACATCTTGGCTTGGCAGGTGTCAAGTTCCAGAGCACACGTCGTGAGTATTATTGCCAGAATGTCGGTAGCATCCAGTACCTTTGCACTATTTGTCCATTTCTTTGTTATTATTTGAAGTGATGGCGAGTCAGCGTCAGCTACCTTGGGCGGCAGAGGATAAATCTGAAAGTGTGAAATCGAGCGCCACGCTCGGTACATTCATTTTACAGCTTAGTTTTCCTAATTGGAACCCAGCGCTCCATTCCACTGTCAATGTCACCAGCCGAAACATGCTCTCTCTTTCTCTCTATCACTCACTCTCTCTCTGTCTCTCTCTCTCTGCCCCTCACCCCCTGTCTCTGGTGCTCTCTCTCTTTCTCTCTATCTCTCTCTCTCTCTTTCTCTCTCTGCCTCTCTCTGTCTCTCTCTCTGTCCCTCTCCCCCTGTCTCTGGTGCTCGCTGTCTTTCTCTCTCTCTCTCTCTCGTGCGTTATTTCTTTCACTCTGCCTCCTGTTTCTGAGTGAAAACTGACCCCGCTTTACTGGAAATGCTAGAGACAAGTTTGTAGTTGTACCCGAATGTAAAATGCAAGGTATCCCCTTCAAGGGTGCAAGTTCCACTCCAAAACTTTACCAAGCAGAATGTTCAGAGTCGCAAAATGAGAATGATTACTTCACCACGCTGCCCCCAGTACCCTCTATATCTGCAGCTTCCCTTACACTCAACACCTGATCCCGAAGAAGGGTTACACCCGAAACGTCGACGTCTCCACCTCCTGATGCGGCCTGGTTTAGTGTGTTCTCCCAGGCTCTTGCCTGTCTATTTTGTATTCCATCTTCTGTCGTTTTTGTTTTATTGTGTCTAATGGAATTAGAATGGCCGCTTCCTGAGGGGGGACTAACAGTGACGGCTGCATCCCAAATGGAGCTGAACTAGAATTAACTGATTCAGAAGGTTCCGATACAAAGCTACGGGAACTCTCCCCGAACGTGACGCAGATCACACGGAAAGTAGTCTTCTTTTGTGACTGTGTGGGTTTACACAATGAACGGTTTATTCTCCGAGACGGAAGGACAGGATTACGAGGTTTCAGTGTGAGGCAGAAGTGACCTGGGGAACGGGGAAATCAAACATTCCCACAGCAGAGAGAGCTGATTGATACACGAACCCTCTCCCATCTTCTGTTTCTGAAACAAAACCCGAAATTGCTGTAAATTCCCAGCAGGCCTGGCAGCATCTTGGAAAGGAAAGCAGAGTTAACATATGGGGGCCAGTGATGCTTGTGATTTCACATCCATCTCCCTCTGCCTTTCAGCACCCTCCAATTTTGGTTGAATCTCTCGTGTCTGACACCTTCACACTGAGCTTCTCTTTCATTATTTCCCTTATTTACCTCATAGAAGGTTTTAAAATCACAACGGTCACACGTAGAGACAATAGTCAAGGATGTTTATTTCCTCAGGCAGGTGAGTTCAAAACTAGAGGGTTTCAGGTGAGAAGGGTAAAACTGAAATGTGATCAGAGGGACGTTTTTCACATGAAGTTTGTGCGTGTGTGGAATAAACCTTCAGAGGAAGTTGCAGAGTCTGTTACACTCACATCATTTCAACATTTGAATGGGTACATGGGTAGGAAGAATTGAGAGAGATATGGGGCGAGAAATGGCAAATAACACAAGAATAATTTCGAACATCTTGACTGCATGGACGAATTGGACAGGAGGGCCTGTTCCTGTGCTCTGCACCTTTGTGATACTCCAACTGTTGAAGACTGACTTTAATAGATTGTTGGCAGGAGCGTTGGGCGCCAGGCACTGTGGTGTAATAATTCAGTGTGTTCGGCGGGTTTATCAGAAGGTCCATGTTTCCAAACTGTCCAGAGCCGAAGGCTTTCCTGACTTTTGCTGCTAAAAGATCATTACCCTTGCACATTGTCAACTTCTCAGTGAAAACCTTTGGCTGCAGAAAATATCTCTGACCCAAGTGTGAATGCTGTCTGTGAGACAGTTCGAGTAGTCTGGGTTACGAACTGCTCAAACAAATGGCAGAGAGCCAATTCCAAACCATGCTTCCAAACATACTGAAAGTGTTGAAGTAACATCAGAACGAATATAATAACAGTTAACCATGAAAAGTGAAGATTATCAATTCCAGTCGCGATCAGATTAGATCGACAATGTGCTGGTGCTTCCACCGGATCGAGAAGACAAGTCATCAGCCTCCCTCACCAGGACAGAAATGGAGGAAATGAGAGAAATTTAACAAAGTTTCACAACAAAATTGCCCTCCTTTCCACCACATTACCAAATAATAATGAGTAGATTCAATGCAGGATTTGGTTTCACAACAGAGGTGAAATAATAATCTCCATTCACTTTCAATGATACTGGTGAATATAGAACATAGAACATAGAACATTACAGCGCAGTACAGGCCCTTTGGTCCTCGATGTTGCGCCGGTCTTTCATATTAATCTGAAGCCCATCCCACCTATACTATTCCATGTACGTCCATATGTCTGTCCAAAGAAGAATTAAATGCACTTAAATTTGCTGAATCTACCACCGTTGCAGGCAAAGCATTCTATACCCTTCCTACTCTCTGAGTATAGGAACTACCTATGCCGATCTCACCTCACTTTAAAGTTGTGACCCTCGTGTTTGCCGTCCACATACTTAGAAAAAGGCTCTCCCTGTCCACCCTATCTAACCCTTTGATTATCTTGTATGTCTCTATTAAGTTGCCTCGCAACCTGCTTCTCCCTAACGAGAACAGCCTCAATGCCCTCAGACATTCCTTGACCGACCTTGACTGGAATATGAAACAGCAGCGCAGCCTGCATGTGCCCGGGATTATGCCAGGGGACTTTCGAGTCGGAGGTGAAAGTGAAAACCACAGCACCAGGGGAACACAGCGTGGAGACTGACTGGTTGGAGGTTCTGTGCTCTCCCACTTCACAGAATGGTTTGGAGGTAATGATTATGTTTTACTGCATTGAATTTCAACACAGCTCCCCCCCCCCCCTCACTTCTTAACGTTGCCATCATAATCAGTCAGCGCAAGTGGGACTCAAGGCCCTGTTTTCTTTGAAACTGGAACCTGGCCTCAGCGACTGACATTGCTCAGCCAGGCTACCAAACACGCAAAGCTCACACAGCGAAGCAGGTCGGCACCCAGATGATACCCTCCACCATACAGTCATTTCAAGCGCCTGTTCTGCAAAATTAGCGGTTCAAAGGAGGTCCTCCGCCTCAAATCTAAGTTAGCAGCAGAATCCTAGATGGAGAGATCATATTTCGAGGTTGTTGGATACGGTGCTGGTACAAATTGGTATTTTCCAGATCTTTGCCCTAAACCAGGCGTTTCCCTGCGCAGCTTTCCACATCAGGGCACGATCAATTGTCACATGGCTGCCAGCTGAGTTGGAAACCAATATGGGAACCGAAGAGAAGCGAACTCACTGAATGTTACTAAATCCCACGGTTCTTACTGAGAGATATACAAAAGGCAGTGTCTATGCGTATTGACAGAAGGATTAAAGTCATTGCAAGATCTCAAAGAACTGCAAACTGCATGTGATTGCTCTTTTATTGGAGGTGTGAAAAGCTCTCCTGACTGAGTCACAGCTGAAAATCACGCAACACCATGTTATAGTACAACTGCCTTATTTGGAGACACTAGCTTTCGAAGTGCTGTTCTTCATCAGGTGACAACTTCCTGATGATGAAGCAGTTGGTCGAAAGCAAGTGATCCCAAATAAAACTGTTGGACTCTCACCTGGTATTGTGTGAATTTTAGCTTGGTGCAAGTGGGTACTGCAGATACTGAAGATTAGAGACAAAATAAGAGTAGTGCTGGAAAAACACAGCAAGTCAGGCAGACTCCGAGGAACAGGAAAGTAGACGTTTTGGGCCTGATGAAGGACGTTTGCCTGAAAGGTGACTTTTAAATTTGTCCAGCCCATTCCAACACTGGCACCACAGAACCACGCCTGAATCACCTTCACGTCTCTTGTTGTTGACTGAATCAGAAAGAAGATATTTCACCAGAGCATAGATTAGAGTGGTGCTGGAAAAGCACAGCAGGTCAGGCAGCATCCGAGGAGCAGGGCAGGGCTTTTGACTGGAAAGTCGATTATCCTTTTTCAGCACCACTCTAATCTAGACTCTGGTTTGCAGCATCTGCATTCCTGGTTTTTACCTATTTCACCAGAGCTGCATGTGGTCCACTTTCCTATCCCTCTCAGTTTAGACGTTCCTGCTCCTCTGTGATGTGAAGGAAAATAAAATGGGTCCAATGTCATTCAGCAGCCTGTCTGTCATTTCCTCAGCTTCACTTCCCACACGGCTTAGATTTCAGAGATGAAAATGTGTTGCTGGAAAAGCACAGCAGGTCAGGCAGCATCCAAGGAGCAGGAAAATCGACGTTTCGGGCATGAGCCCTTCTTCCGGATTTCAGAGCACATGTTAATATTAGCGACTGTATGAGAGCACGAGTTAAGAGGTTCATCTGAGACTGTGAATCCCCACATTCAGGTTGTTGACTGAATGAGCTGCAAACAAAGCCGGTGCTTAAAACTCTTGAACATGTGAACTGCTCCAAAGCATGATTGAGGATTTCTGGTTTTGATTCACACACGTTGACAAACAGCACACAGCATCCCAATGAGGCCATAGAGAGCCTACTTTGGGAAACAGTTGGAAGAGGGTGTATACCAGTAATCAAGTATTCACTGCGGGATCTCCTTATCTCTGAACTGGGCCGCTTTTGCACGCATGCGAAATGCAGTATTGCTGTTACATAAATGTCAGTGTCCAGCAACTGCGCTCTTAAAATAGGATGCCCATCGGTGCCATACACATTGGAGCATATTCATGGACCAGTGAGGAGAGAAATTTAACAAAATTTCACTCAGTAATTAATCGGAATTGTATTCCTTGTCAGCACTGCAGCAGATATGCGCGAGCAAATTCAAAGCAAGGTTCGCTGCTGAGATCAACGAGAAAGAACGCTCCTTCCACGTCAATCCCAAAAGCTACCACTATTAACAACAGAACATGCTTGTCACATTGGGGACTAGAGCCAGATACATTTGCGCATGAGGCAAGCGTGACGACCACTACACTGAAGTGCAACTGTACTCGCTGTCCTTCCCAACTCACTGACATTTGCGGCCATTCAAAGCATTAACTTTCTCTTTCAAGGAGATCATTGTCATTCAGCATTATTGAAAAATTAAAGGACATCACGTGAAATTGCTCAGGAAATGTTAGCAGGGATGTTGTCAGGTTTGCACGGTTTGGCCTGTTGGCGAGGCTGAATAGAACAAAGAACAAACAACAAATAACCTTACCCCAGTGGAAGAGGCCTTTCGGCAATCCCAGCCTGTGCCAATCCAGATCCTCTATCTAAACATGCTGCCTATTTTCTAACGGTCTGTATCCCTTTGATCCCTGTTTATTCATGTATCTGCCCAGATGAATATTAAATTATGTTATTGTTCCCACCCTTACCAGCTCCGCCGGCAACGTGTTTCAGGAACTCACCATCCTCTGTGTGAAGAAAGTACCAAACATATCTCCCTTAAACATCGCCCCCTCCTCCCCTCACGTTGAATTCGTGACCCTTCGTAATTGAGTTTCCCACTCTGGGAAAAAAAAGCTTCTTGCTATCTTCCCTGCAAACCTCTCATGGTTTTGTAGACCTTTATCATTTCCTCCCCCAACCTCTGGCTTTTTAATGAAAATGATCCTAATCTACTCAACCTCTCCTCATAGCTAGTGTCCTCCATGCCAGGCAACACCCTCGTAAACTTCCCCTGCACCCGCTTCAAGCTTTCCCGTCCTTTCTGGCAATGTGACAATCAGAACTGTACACAGTGTTCCAAATGTGGCTGAACCAAAGTCTTAAACAATTGTTACACGAAATCTCAACTCTTGTACTCAATACTCCGTCCGATGAAGGAATTAATGCCGTATGTATTCTTGACAACTCTAATGACTTGCGTCGCTACCTTCGGTTAACAATAGACATAAACACCCAGATCTCTCTGTCCATCAATTTTCCCCAGGGCATGTCATTTTTCTGCACAGATCGCTATTGAATCAGATCTTCCAAATGCATTACCTTGCATTTGCATGGATTGAACTCCAACTGCCATTTCTCTGCCCAACTTTCCAACATATGTTTATTCTGCTCTATTCTCTGACAGTCCCAATCATTATCTGCTACTCCAGCAACCTTAGTTTCATCTGCAAACTTGCTCATGAGGCATCTATACCTTCCTCGAAGTCAATTTTATATATCACAAAGAACAGTGGTCACAATACGGATCCCTGTGGAACCACTGTCACATATCTCCATTTTCAGAAAGTCCATTCCAACTACTACTTTCTGTCTCCTGTTGCCCAGCCAGTTCTCTACCGATCAAGTTCAAGCATCCTGGACTCCATGTGACTTCACCTTCTCCATCTGCGTACTTTATCAAAAGCCTGGCTAAAGTCCATGTCCATGGCAACTGCATCCTTTCCCTCATCAATTAACTTTGTCACCTTTTCAAAAATTTCTATTCTGTTTGCAAAGAACAATGTTGCCTGATTAGCCCATTTTCTTTCAAATGGAAATATATCGTAATCTTCTGTATCTTCTCCAGTAACTTCCCTGTCACTGACAACAGGCTCACAGGGCTGTAATCACTGGATTATTCCTGCTAACCTTATTAAACAAGGGGAGACCATAAGCAATTCTCCAGTACTCCAGGTCCTCACCCGTGTTCAATGATGTTGCAAAGGTATTTGTTAAATCCCCAGTTATTTCCTCTCTCACTTCCCTCAGAAACCTGGGAGAGATCCGATCCAGACTTGGAGACTAACCCACCTTTATGCCTTTTGGAATACCCAACACTTCCTCCCTCCTTTTTCAAACTTGATCTAGAGTAATAAAACATCTATCACTAACCTAAACATCCACCATATCCCTATCCTTGGTGAACAGCGATGCCAGGTACTCAATAGGAATTTCACCCATTTTCCCTGACTGCACGCATAAGGTTCCTCCTTTGTCCTGAGTGGGTCAATACTTTCTCTCGTACCCTCATGCTCATTATGTCTGAATAAAGGCACTTTCCTTAACCCTGCTCACTGAGGATATCTCATGACCCCTTTCAGGCCTCTTAACTCATCGTTTCAGATTGGCAGTACATTCCTCAAGTTCGTTCAAACGTTCGTCTGTCTTCAGTCACCTGGACCTTAAGTACGCATCCCTTTTCCTCTTAGCTAGGCTGGCATTTCTCCTGGCATCCATGGTTCCCTTGTCTTGCCATTTCTACCCCTCATTTTCCAGGAACATCCTCTCCCCTGAACGCTAATCAACCTTTCTTTAAAAACCACCCACATATTGAATATGGATATACGTTCAAAACACCTGTTCCCAGTCTGCATTCCCCAGCTACAGCCTAATGCTGACATAGTTGGCCTTCCACCAATTTAGTCCTCTTCCTTTAGGACCACCCTTCTCTTTCATGGGAAGTGGACCGAATCTGTCGCATTTACTCTCAATGAAACTGCTTCTGCATTTTTATTTTTCATCTTTTCATCTGCAGAGCAGTCTCTACATGCATTCGAGTATTTACAGAGTGCAAAAAGACATTTCAGCCCATCATGCAGTGCAGCTCATCAGGCATCCATCTGGACTAGTCCCAGCTACCAGCTTTGACACATAACCTTGTGTGTTTTGATACTCCCAGTGTAAATGTCAATGAGATTCTCCTTGTGATCGTAAATAATACAGAGGCAGCTTTAGGTGGAACACAAGCCAGTTGCACAGTCAATGAGAGACGTTGCAGTGAGCTGGAATTGAAAATGGGCAAGGGGTCCAGGTGCAACTTTCAAATTCAACAGCACAGTGTTCCAATCGCTGGCTGGAGTGTTTGGAACTGAGCTCATATTCTCTGATTAATGCGTCTATCCCTTCGACCTGAGGTCAGGAGACATTTCTTCCTCAATATATTATCACACTTTTTAAATCAAAGTAGAATTCCTAATCCACCAGGAAAAAAAACACACAATTACACTACAACTATAGGAGCACAATGATGGATTTGCTGTGGTTGTGAAATGAATGAACGGTGACAGCAGAGAATCAGGGGGTCGGCTCTTACCGATATGTGCAGTCCTGTAACCACCTGGTCACTAACTCCGAAAAGTGTTTTCTGTATCAATGTTGCTCAGTGAGAATTGCAATCAACCTACACTTTTACAAAAACAGTTCACAAGGAGAATCGCATTGACATTTACACAGGGAGTATCAAAACACACAAGGTTATGTGTCAAAGCTGGTAGCTGGGACTAGTCAAGATGGATGCCTGATGAGCCGCACTGCATGATGGGCTGAAATGTCTTTTTGAACTCTGTGAATGCTCGAATGCAAGTAGAAACTACTCTGCAGATGAAAAGATCAAAAATCAAAATGCGGAAGCAGTTTCGTTGAGAATAAATGCGACAGATTCGGTCCACTTCTCACGAAAGACAAGAGTGGTCCTAAAGGAAGAGGACTAATTTGGTGGCCAACTATATCAGCATGAGACTGGAGCTGGGGAATGCAGACTGGGAACAAGTGTTAGAACGTATATCCATATTCAATATGTGGGTGGTTTTTAAAGAAAGGTTGATTAGCGTACAGGAGAGAGGATGTACCTGGAAAATGAGGGATAGAAATGGCAAGGCAAGGGAGCCATGGATGCCAGGTGAAATGCCAGCCTAGCTAAGAGGAAAAGGGATGCGTACTTAAGGTCCAGCTGACTGAAGACAGACGAACTTTTGAAAGAACATGAGGAATGTACTGCCAATCTGAAACGATGAGTTAAGAGGCCTAAGGATAGGAATATGGTGGATCTTAATGTTAGGGATAGATGTTTTATTACTCTAGGTCATGCTGGCATAAGGAGGGAGGAAGTGTTGGGTATTCCAAAAGGCATAAAGGTGGGTTAGTCTCCAGGGCTGGATCGGATCCAGCTCAGGTTTCTGAGGGAAGTGAGAGAGGAGATAACCGAGGTTTTAACAAATACCTTTCCAACATCATTGTACACGGGTGTGGACCTGTAACATTGGAGAATTGCTAATGGTGTCCCCTTGTTTAAGAAGGGTAGAAGGAATACTCCAGCAATTACAGACCTGTGAGCCTGTTGTCAGTGACAGGGAAGTTACTGGAGAAGATACTGAGGATTAGGAAAATTTCCATTTGGAAGAAAATGGGCTAATCAGTGAGAGGCAACATGGTTTTGTGCAGGAAAGGTCATGTCTTACAAACTGAATAGAATTTTTTGCAAAGGTGACAAAGTTGAATGATTAGGGAAAGGATCCAGATGCCATGGACATGGACTTTAACCAGGCTTTTGATAAAGTACGCAGATGGAGAAGGGGAAGTCACATGGAGTCCAGGATGCTTGAACTAGATCGGTCGATAACTGGCTGGGCAACAGGAGACAGAAAGTGGTAGTTGGAAGGGACTTTCTGAAAATGGAGATATGTGACAGTGGTTCCATAGCGATCCGTATTGGGCCCACTGTTCTTTGTGATATATAAAAGTGACTTCGAGGAAGGTATAGATGCCTCGTGAGCAAGTTTACAGATAACACTAAGGTTGCTGGAGTAGCAGATCGTGATTGGGACTGTCAGAGAATACAGCAAAACAAACAAACGTAGGAGAGTTGGGCAGAGAAATGGCATTTGGAGTTCAATCCATGCAAATGCAAGGTGATGCATTTAGAAGATCCGATTCAAGAGCGAATTGTTCTGAAAAACGAATTGCCCTGGGGAATCTTGATGGACAGAGAGATCTGGGTGTTTATGTCGATTGTTCACCGAAGGTGGCGACGCAAGTCAGCAGAGTGGTCAAGAAGACATACGGCATAAATTCCTTCATTGGACGGAGCATTGAGTACAAGAGTTGGCAGGTCATGTTACAGTTGTATAAGACTTTGGTTCAGCCACATTTGGAACACTGTGTACAGTTCTGATTGCGACATTGCGAAAAAGGACGGGTAAACTTTGAAGAGGGTGCAGAGGAGGTTTACCAGGATGTTGCCTGGCATGGATGATACTAGCTATGAGGAGAGGTGGAGGAGATTAAGATCTTTTTCATTCACAAGCCGGAGGTTGGGGGAGGACCTGATAAAGGTCTACAAAATCATGAGAGGTTTGCAGGGAAGATAGTAAGAAGCTTTTTTGCCCAGAGTGGGAAACTCAATTACTAAGGGTCACGCGTTCAACGTGAGGGGTGGAGGATGGAATGATTAAGGGAGATATGTTTGGTATTTTCTTCACAAAGAGGGTGGTGGGTGCCTGAACCGCGTTGCCGGCGGAGCTGGTAAGGGTGGGAACAATAACATCATTTAATATTCATCTGGGCAGGAACATGAATAAACAGGGAGCAAAGGGATACAGATCGGTAGAAAATAGGCAGCAGGTTTAGATAGAGGATCTGGATTGGCACAGGCTGGGAAGGCCGAAAGGCCTCTTCCACTGGGGTAAGGTTATTTGTTGTTTGTTCTTTGTTCTATTCAGCCTTGCCAACAGGCTAAACCGTGCAAACCTGACAACATCCCTGCTAACATTTCCTGAGCAATTTCACGTGATGTCCTTTAATTTTTCAATAATGCTGAATGACAATGATCTCCTTGAAAGAGGAAGTTAATGCATTGAATGGCCGCAAATGACAGTGAGTTGGGTAGGACAGCGAGTACAGTTGCACTTCAGATTAGTGGTCCTCACGCTTGCCTCATGCGCAAATGTATCTGGCTCAAGTCCCCACAGGGACACACATGTTCTGTTGTTAATAGTGGTAGCTTTTGGGATTGGCGTGAAGGGTGCTTTCTTTCTCGTTGATCTCATCAGCAAACCTCGCTTTGAATTTGCTCGCGCATATCTGCTGCAGTGCTGACAAGGCATACAATTCCGATTAATTGCTGAGTGAAACTTTGTTAAATTTCTCTCCTCGCTGGTCCTGAATATGTACCACTGTGTATGGCACCGATGGACATTCTATTTTAAGAGCGCAGTTGTTGGGCACTGACTTTTCTGCAACAGTAACTCCGGATTCTCCCATGCGTGCAAAGGCGGCCCAGTTCACAGATAAGGAGATCCCGCAGTGAATACTGGATTACTGGTATACACTCTTTTCCAACTGATTCCCAAAGTAGGCTCTCTATGGCCTCATTGGGATGCTGTGTGTTGTTTGTCAACGTATGTGAATCAAAACCAGAAATCCTCAATCATGCTTTGGAGCAGTTCACATGTTCAAGAGTTTTAAGCACCGGCTTTGTTTGCAGCTCATTCAGTCAACAACCTGAATGTGGGGATTCACAGTCTCAGATGAACCTCTTAACTCGCGATCTCATACAGTCGCTAATGTTAACTTGTGGTCTGAAATCTAAGCCGTGTGGGAACTGAAGCTGAGGAAATGACAGGCATGCTGCTGCATGACATTGTATCCATTTTATTTTCATTCACATCACAGAGGAGCAGGAACGTCTAAACTGAGAGGGATAAGAAAGTGGACCACATGCAGGTCTGGTGAAAGAGGTAAAAACCAGGAATGCGATGCTGCAAACCATAGTGTAGATTAGAGTGGTGCTGGAAAAGCACAGCAGATCAAGCAGCATCCGAGGAGCTGCCCTGGTCTTCGGATGCTGCCTGACCTGCTGTGCTTTTTTCGGCACCACTCTAATCTAAGCTCTGGTGAAATACCTACTTTCTGATTCAGTCAGCAACAAGAGACGTGAAGGTGACTCAGGCGTGATTCTGTGGTGCCAGTGTTGGAATGGGCTGGACAAATTTACAAGTCACCTTTCAGGCAAACGTCCTTCATCAGGCCCAAAACGTCGATTTTCCTGTTCCTCGGATTCTGCCTGACTTGCTGTGTTTTTCCAACACTACTCTTATTTTGACTCTAATCTCCAGTATCTGCAGTACCCACTTGCACCAAGCTAAAAGGCACACAATACCAGGTTAGGGTCCAACAGTTTTATTTGGGATCACTAGCTTTCGAACAACTGCTTCATCATCAGGAAGTTGTCACCTGATGAAGAACAGCATTTCGAAAGCTAGTGCCTCCAAATAAGGCAGTTGTACTATAACATGGTGTTGCGTGATTTTCAGCTGTGAGTCGGGAGAGCTTTTCACACCTCCAATAAAAGAGCAATCACGTGCAGTTTGCAGTTCTTTGAGATCTTGCAATGACTTTAATCCTTCTGTCAATACGCATAGACACTGCCTTTTGTATATCTCTCAGTAAGAACCGTGGGATTTAGTAACATTCAGTGAGTTCGCTTCTCTTCGGTTCCCATATTGCTTTCCAACTCAGCTGGCAGCCATGTGACAATTGATCGTGCCCTGATGTGGAAAGCTGCGCAGGAAAACGCCTGGTTAAGGGCAAAAATCTGGACAATATCAATTTGCACCAGCACCGTATCCAACAACCTCGAAATGTGAGCTCTCCTTCTCGGATTCTGCTGCTAACTTAGATTTGAGGCGGAGGACCTCCTTTGAACCGCTAATTTTGCAGAACAGGCGATTGAAATGACCGTATGGTGAGGGCATCATCTGGGTGCCGACCTGCTTAGCTTTGTGAGCTTTGCGTGTTTGGTAGCCTGGCTGAGAAATCTCACGCGCTGAGGTCAGGTTCCAGTTTCAAAGAAAACAGGAGGAGAAAGTGAGGTCTGCAGACGCTGGAGATCAAAGCTGAAACTTTATTGCTGGAACAGCACAGCAGGTCAGGCAGCATCTAGGGAACAGAAGATTCGACGTTTCGGGCACATGCCCTTCTTCAGGAATGAGCAGAGAGTGTTCAGCAGGAGAAGATAAAAGGTAGGGAGGAGGGACTTGGAGGAGGGCGTTGGAAATGTGATAGGTGGAAAGAGGTCAAGGTGAGGGTGATAGGTCGGAGTAGGGTGGAGGCGGAGAGGTCAAGAAGAAGACTGCAGGTCAGGAAGGCGGTGCCGGGCTGGAGGGATTCGGCTGAGAGAAGGTGGGGGGAGGGGGGATGAAGAAACTGGTGAAGTCCAAGTTCATCCCCTGTGGTTGGAGGGTTCCCAGTCGGAAGATAAGACGCTCCTCCTCCGACCGTCGCGTTGTTGTGGTTTGGCGGTGGATGAGTCCAATGACCTGCATATCCTCGGTGGAGTGGGAGGGGGAGTTGAAATGCTGTGCTACAGGGTGATTGGGTTGGTTCGTCCGGGTGGCCCAGAGGTGCTCTCTGAATCGCTCCGCAAGTAGGCGGCCTGTCTCCCCAATATAGAGGAGGCCACACCGGCTGCAGCGGATGCAGTAGATAATGTGGGTGGAGGTGCAGGTGAATCTGTGGCGGATATGGAAGTTTCCTTTGGGGCCTTGGAGAGAAGTGAGGACGAACCAACCCAATCACCCTGTAGCACAGCATTTCAACTCCCCCTCCCACTCCACCGAGGATATGCAGGTCATTGGACTCATCCACCGCCAAACCACAACAACGCAACGGTCGGAGGAGGAGCGTCTTATCTTCCGACTGGGAACCCTCCAACCACAGGGGATGAACTTGGACTTCACCAGTTTCTTCATCCCCCCTCCCCCCACCTTGTCTCAGCCGAATCCCTCCAGCCCGGCTCCGCTTCCTGACCTGCAGTCTTCTTCTTGACCTCTCCGCCTCCACCCTACTCCGACCTATCACCCTCAACTTGACCTCTTTCCACCTATCACATTTCCAACGCCCCTCCTCCAAGTCCCTCCTCCCTACCTTTTATCTTCTCCTGCTGAACACTCTCTGCTCATTCCTGAAGAAGGGCATGTGCCCGAAACGTCGAATCTCCTGTTCCCTGGATGCTGCCTGACCTGCTGTGCTGTTCCAGCAATAAAGTCAAAGAAAACAGGGCCTTGAGTCCCACTTGTGCTGACTGATTATTATGGCAACGTGAGGAAGTGGGGGGGGGGGGGGGGCGGGGGGGGCTGTGTTGAAGTTCAATGCAGTAAAACATAATCATTACTCCAAACCATTCTGTGAAGTGGGAGAGCACAGAGTCTCCAACCAGTCAGTATCCACGCTGTGTTCCCCTGGTGCTGTGGTTTTCACTTTCACCTCCGACTCGAAAGTCCCCTGGCATAATCCCGGGCACATGCAGGCTGCGCTGCTGTTTCTTATTCCAGTCAAGGTGCGTCAAGGAATGGCTGAGGGCCTTGAGGCTGTTCTCGTAAGGGAGAAGAAGGTTGCGAGGCGATTTAATAGAGACATACAAGATAATCAAAGGGTTAGATAGGGTGGACAGGAAGAGCCTTTTTCGAAGTATGGGGACGGCAAACACGAGGGGACACAACTTTAAAGTGAGGGGAGATCGGTATAAAACAGATATCAGAGATAGTTTCTTAACTCAGAGAGTAGTAAGGGTATGGAATGCTTTGCCTGCAACGGTGGTAGATTCAGCAAGTTTAAGTGGATTTAGGTCGACATTGGACAGTCATATTGACCTACATGGAATAGTATAGGTGGGATGGGCTTCAGATTAGTATGACAGGGCGGCGCAACGTCGAGGGCCAAAGGGCCTGTACTGCGTTGTATTGTTCTATGTTCTATGTTCTCCAGTATCTTTGAAAGTGAATGTAGATCATTATTTCACCTCTATTGTGAAACCAAATCCTGCATTGAATGTAGTCGTTATTATTTGGTGCTGTGGTGGAAGGGAGGGCAATTGTGATGTGAAACTTTGTTAAATTTCTCTCATTTCCTCCATTTCTGTCCTGGTGAGGGAGGCTGGTGACTTGTCTTCTCGATCCGGTAGAAGCACCAGCACATTGTCGATCTAATCTAATTGAGACTGGATTTGGTAATCTTCACTTTTAATGATTCACTGTTATTATATTCTTTCTGATGTTACTTCAACACTTTCAGTATGTTTGGAAGCATGGTTTGGAGTTGGCTCTCTGCCACTTGTCTGAGCAGCTGGTAACCCAGACTACTCGAACTGTCTCACAGACAGCATTCACACTTGGGTCAGAGTTATTTTCTGCAGTCAAAAGTTTTCACTGAGACGTTGACAATGTGCAAGGAGAATGGTCTTCCAACAGCAAAAGTTAGGAAAGCCTTCGGTTTTGGGCAGTTTGGAAACATCGACCTTCTGGTAAACCCGCCGAACACACTAAATTAATACACCACAGTGCGTGGTGCCCAACGCTCCTGCCAACAATCTATTGAAGACAGTGTTCAGCAGTTGGAGTATCACAAAGGTGCAGAGCACAGGAACAGGCCCTCCTGTCCAATTCGTCCATGCAGTCCAGATATTCGAAATTATTCTTGCCATATTTGCCATTACTCGCCCCATATCTCTCTCAATTCTTCCTACCCATGTACCCATCCAAATGTTGAAATGGTGTGAGTGTACCAGACTCTGCAACTTCCTCTGAAAGTTTATTCCACACACGCACAAACTTCATGTGAAAAAAGCCCCTCTGATCACTTTTACATTTTACCCTTCTCACCTTAAACCCTCTAGTTTTGAACTCACCTGCCTGAGGAAATAAACATCCTTGACTATTGTCTCTACGTGTGACCGTTGTGATTTTAAAATCTTCTATGAGGTAAATAAGGGAAATAATGAAAGAGAAGCTCAGTGTGAAGGTGTCAGACACGAGAGATTCAAGCAAAATTGGAGGGTGCTGAAAGGCAGAGGGAGATGGATGTGAAATCACAAGCATCACTGGCCCACAAACGTTAACTCTGCTTTCCTTTCCAAGATGCTGCCAGGCCAGCTGGGAATTTACAGCAATTTCGGGTTTTGTTTCAGAAACAGAAGATGGGAGAGGGTTTGTGGATCAATCAGCTCTCTCTACTGTGGGAATGTTTGATTTCCCCGTTCCCCAGGTCACTTCTGCCTCACACTGAAACCTCGTAATCCTGTCCTTCCGTCTCGGAGAATAAACCGTTCATTGTGTAAACCCACACAGTCACAAAAGAAGACTACTTTCCGTGTGAACTGCGTCACGTTCGGGGAGAGTTCCCGTCGCTTTGTATCGGAACCTTCTGAATCAGTTAATTCTAGTTCAGCTCCATTTGGGATGCAGCCGTCACTGTTAGTCCCCCCTCAGGAAGCGGCCATTCTAATTCCGTTAGATACAATAAAACAAAAACGACAGAAGATGGAATACAAAATAGACAGGCAAGAGCCTGGAAGAACACACTAAACCAGGCCGCATCAGGAGGTGGAGACGTCGACGTTTCGGGTGTAACCCTTCTTCGGGACCAGGTTTTGAGTGTAAGGGAAGCTGCAGATATAGAGGGTAGTGGGGGCAGCGTGGTGAAGTAATCATTCTCATTTTGCGACTCTGGACATTCTGCTTGCTGCAGTTTTGGAGTGGAACCTGCGCCCTTGAAGGGGATACCTTGCATTTTACATTCGGGTACACCTACAAACTTGTCTCTAGCATTTCCAGTAAAGCGGGGACAGTTTTCACTCAGAAACAGGAGACAGAGAGAAAGAGATAGCGAGAGAGAGAGAGAGAGAGAGAAAGAGAGAGAGCACCAGAGACAGGGGGTGTGGGACAGAGAGAGAGACAGAGAGAGAGTGAGAGATAGAGAGCAAGAGAGAGCATGTTTTGGCTGGTGACATTGACAGTGGAATGGAGAGCTGGGATCCAACTAGGAAAACTAAGCTGTAAAATGAATGTACCGAGCGTGGCGCTCGATTTCACACCTTCAGATTTATGCTCTGCCGCCTGAGGTAGCTGACGCTGAGTCGCCATCACTTCAAATAATAACAAAGAAATGAACAAATAGTGCAAAGTTCTGGATGCTACCGACATTCTGGCAATAATACTCACGACGTGCGCTCTGGAACTTGACACCTGCCAAGCCAAGATATTTCAGTACCAGTACGGCACTGGCATCTACCGACAGTGTGGGTAATCGCCGACGTATATTTAGCACAATAACACAGGACAAATACAACCTGGCCAATTTCGCCTCCATCAGTCTGTTTTCAATCATCAGTAAAGTGATGAAAGATGTCATCAACAGTGCCATCAAGCCGCATCTGCTCAGCAATTACCCGCTCAGCGACGGCCACATTGGGTTCTTCCAGTACCACCCAGATCCTGAGTTTGCTACAAATTTGATTCACAATCTGAAAAACGGTTGAATTCCAGAGGTGAACTGAAGGACAAAGTCAAGTTATAGAGAAATTCAATATGAAACAAGCTCTTCAGCTCAGACTGGTCCATGCATATCATGGTGCTCACTCAGCTTCTCCCAACTGCCTGCATTTGATCCATATCCCTATTAACACTTCCCATCTCAAATCTCAAGTTGTCTCGAGACTGTGACTTAAAAGAAATTCTGGGATTTACATATTGATGTCCAGAAACCTCACGCTATTTGGGATGGTTTAAAGTATTGCAGCAGGGAAATGGAAACGTAAATTGTTCTTCTCGCGTCCAGGAGGTTGAAATTAGTAGAACATAGAACATGGAACAGTACAGCATAGAACAGGCCCTTCAGCCCACGATGTTGTGCCGACCATTGATCCTCATGAATGCACCCTCATATTTCTGTGACCATATGCATGTCTAGTAGTCTCTTAAATGTCCCCAATGACCTTGCTTCCATAACTGCTGTTGGCAACGCATTCCATGCTCTCAATAGTCCCTGTGGAAAGAACCTGCCTCTGACTTCCCCTCTATACTTTCCTCCAACCAGCTTAAAACTATGACCCCTCGTGTTAGTCATTTCTGCCCTGGGAAATAGTCTCTGGCTGTCGACTCTATCTATGCCTCTCATTATCTTCTATACCTCAACTAGGTCCCCTTCCTCCTCTTTCTCTCCAATGAAAAAAGTCCGAGCTCAGTCAAACTCTCTTCATAAGATAAGCCCTCCAGTCAAGGCAACATCCTGGTAAACCTCCTCTGAACCCTTTCCAAAGCATCCACATCTTTTCTATAATAGGTCGACCAGAACTGGACGCAGTATTCCAAGTGCGGTCTAACCAAAGTTTTTCGAGCTGCAACAAGATCTCATGACTCTTAAACCCAATCCCCATGATAATGAAAGCCAGAACCACATGCTTTCCTAACAACCCTGTCCACTTGGGTGGCCATTTTCTGGGATCTGTGTACTTGCACACCAAGATCCATCTGTTCCTCCACACTGCCAAGAATCCTATCCTTAATCCTGTACTCATCTTTCTAATTCGACCTTCCAAAATGCATCACCTCGCATTTATCCAGGTTGAACTCCATCTTCCACCTCTCAGCCCATCTCTGCATCCTGTCAATGTCCCGCTACAACCTACAAAAGCCCTCTATACTGTCAACGACACCTGCAACCTTTGAGTCGTCTGAAAATTTGCTGACCCATCCTTCAATCCTCTCATCCAAGTCATGAATAAAAATTACAAACAGTAGAGGCCCAAGGACAGAGCCCTGTGGAACACCACTCACCACTGACTTCCAGGCAGAATATTTTCCTTCTACTACCACTCGCTGTCTTCTGTTGGCCAGCCAATTCTGTATCGAGACATCTAAGTTCCCCTGTATCTCATTCCATCTGACCTTCTGAATGAGTCTACCATGGGAACCTTATGAAATGCCTTGCTGAAGTCCACATACACCACATCCACAGCTCGACCCTCATCATCTTTTCTAGTCACATCCTCAAAGAACTCGATAAGGTTTGTGAGGCATGACCTGCCCCTCACAAAGCCGTGTCTACTGCATTTAATCAAGCCATGCTTTTCCAGATGGTCATAAATCATATTCCTCAGAATCCTTTCTAACACCTTGCAGACGACAGACGTGAGACTTACTGGTCTGTAATTGCCGGGGATTTCCCTATCTCCTTTCTTGAAGAGAGGAATTACATTTAGCTCTCTCCAGTCCTCAGGTACAACTCCAGTGAGAGCAAGGATGCAAAGATCTTCGCAAGTGGCGAAGTAATTGCATTTCTCGTTTCCAAAAGCAGTCGAGGACAAATCTGGTCCGGGCATGGTGACTTGTCAATCTTAATGTTTGACAAAATTTTCAGCACATCAGCTTCCTCTATCTCTATCCATTCCAGCATGCACACCTGCTCTTCAAAGGTTTCATTCACTACAAAGTTCGTTTCTGTCGTAAAGACTGAAGCAAAAAACTCATTTAGGGCTTCCCCTACCTCCTCAGATTCCACACACAAGTTCCCTATGCTATCCGTGATCGGCCCTACTCTTTCTTTGACCATTCTCTTATTCCTCACATAAGTGTAAAATCCCTTTGTGTTCTCCCTAATCCGTTCCTCTAAGACTTTCTCGTGCCCCCTCCTGGCTCTCCTCAGACCATTCTTGAGCTCCTTCCTCGCCTGCCTGCAATCCTGTAGAGATGAGCTTGACCCTAGCTTCTTCCAGCTTATGTAAGCTACCTTTTTCCTTTTGATGAGAAGCTCCACCGCTATCGACATCCAAGGTTCCTTTGTCTTACCACTTCTTGCCTGTCTCAGAGGGACATATTTATTCATCACTTGCAACAATTGTTCCCTAAACAGTCTCCACATGTCTATAGTGCCTTTACCATGGAACAATTTCTCCCAATCCATGCTTCCTAACTCATGTCTAATCGCATCATAGTTTCCTCTTCCGCAATTAAATATCCTCCAGATTTGCCTAATCCGCTCCCTCTCCATAGCTATGTTGAATGTGAGGCAGTTGTGGTCATTATCCCAAAAATGCTCTCCCACCACAAGATCTGATACCTGCCCCGGCTCGTTTCCGAGCACCAAGTCGAGAATGGCCTCTCCCCTCGTCAGCCTATCAACGTACTGAATTCGGAAACCCTCCTGAACACACCTTACAAAAACAGCTCCATTCAAATCTTCTACTCAAAGGAGGTTCCAAAAAATATTTGGAAAGTTAAAGTCACCCATTACAACAACCCTACTACGTCCACTCTTTTTCCAAAATCTACCGACTTATGTTTTCTTCCATCTCCCTGCTGCTATTGGGGGGGCTGTACTAAACTCCTAACGAGGGGACTGCTCCCTTGCTGTTCCTAATTTCCACCCATACTGACTCGGTAGGCAGATCTTCCTCGACTTTGGAAGCTTCTGTAGCTGTGATACCCTCTCTGATTAGTTTGTGCTACACCCCCTCCTCTTTGCTCCCTCCCTATTCATTTTAAATGATGTGAGAAATATGGTTTAAGTGATGTGAGAAATATGGTTTCAAGGTTGCAAGTGTGCACCGGCAAGAAGGAAAGTGGTTTAAAGTGTGTCTACGCCAGGGGCATCATGGGTAAGGTGAGTAAACAGGCAGTATAGGTATTCAACTGGGATTTTGATGTTGTGGCCATTGCAGAGATATGGATCTAAGAGGGACAGGAATGGCTGTAACAGGTTCCAGAGTTTCGTTGTTTTGTAAAAACAAAGAAGATGGTAAAAGGAGGGGGGTGGCATTGTTCGTCAAGAACAGCATTACGGTAGGACAGAAAATGGTTGAGGAATCACCTGCTGAGGTATTATTGGCTAAGGTTAGAAACAAGAAAGAAGCATTCACCCTGTTGGAGGTTTTCTATGGACCTCCGAATAGTTCCAGAGATGTAGAAGGGAGGATGGCAAAAATAATTCTGGATGGTTGTTGTCATGGGAGTCTTTAACATTCCAAATATTTACTGGAAATACAATAGTTCGAAACATTAAATCGGTCAATTTTTGTTCAATGCGTACAGGTGTGTTTGCTGACACCGTGTGTAAACAGGCCAAGAAGGTGCGACGCCACGTTGAATTTGGTACTGGATTTAAACCTGGCCAAGTTTTAGATTTTACGGCAGGTGAGCACTTTGCTGATAGTGACCACAATTTGGTTCTGTTTATCTTTGTGATGGAAAGGGATAGATATATACAGCAGAGCAAAAGTTATTACTGGGGTAAAGCCAATCATGACAGGATTAGGCAAGATTTAGGATGATAGAATGGGGAAGGAAACTTTAGAGAATGGCACAATTAAAATTTGTGGCTGATTCAAGGAACAGCTACTGCGTGTCCTTAATACCTATGTACCTGTCAAGCAGGAAGGAAGTGGCCGAGCGAGGGAGCAGTGGTTCATGAAAGAAGTTGAATCTCCTGAAAGAGGAAGAAGAAGGCTTCTGTTAGGCTGAGACGGGGAGGCTGGGTTACTGCGCTTGAGAGTTACATGTTAGGCAGAAAAAACCTAAAGAGAGAGCTATGAAGAATCAGGGGGGAGGGGGAGTGGGGAACTTGAGACGTTGTTAGCAGGTAGGATCGAGAAAAATCCTCAATCTTTCTCGGCGTGTATCAGGAATAAAAGAATGACCAGAGTAAGTTTAGAGCCAATCAAGGGTAGTCGTAGGAAATTGTGTCAAGTCAGAGGAGACAGTGAAATCGCTAAATGAATAATTTTCATCAGCATTCACACTGGAAAAGAAACATTTTGTCAAGGAGAATACTGAGATACAGGCTACTAGAGTGGATGGGATTGAGGTTCACAAGGAGGAGATGTTAGCAATTTTGGAAAGTGTGAAAATAAATAAGCCCACTGAGCCCATTTGGGATTTGCCCTCGGATTCTCTGAGAAATAAGGGAGGAGACCACAGAGCTTTTGGTGTTGAAATTTATGTCGTCATTGTCTGCAGGAAACGTGCCCGAAGACTGAAGGAGAGCAAGTGTTGTCCCCTTGTACCAGAAGGGGAGTACAGAAAATGCTGGTTTTGATCGACCACTAAGCCTCACTTCTGTTCTGGTAAAGTGTTAGAAAAGGGTCCAACAGACAGGATTTATAATCATCTTGAAAGGAGTAAGTTGACTCAGGAGAGTCAACACGATTTTGTGAAATATCGGCCGTGCCTCACATACTTTATGAGTGTATTGAGAAGGTGACCAACCGGTGGATGAGGGTAAAGAGGTTGATGTGGTGTTTATGGATTTCAGGAGGGTTTTTGTAAAGTTCCACACGGTAGGCTATTGCACAAAATTTGGTGGCATTGGATTGAGTGTGATTTAGCCGTTTGGGTCAGACATCGGCTAGCTGAAAAAAGATAGAAAGTGGTGGTTGATGTGAAATGTTCTCCCTGGAATTCAGTTATTCGTGGTGTACCTCAAGTATCTGTTTTGGGTTCACTGATGTTTGTGAACGACTTGAGTGGAGTCTAAATGACTAGGATACTAAATTTGCAGATTTAAAGTTAGTAGAGTTGTAGATAGTACAGAAGAATGTTATGGGTTACAGAGGGACCTAGATAACCTGCAGAGACGGGCTGAATGGTGGCAAATGAAATTTAATGGGGAAACGTGTGAAGTGATTTAGTTTGGATTGAGTACTAGGAATAAAAAGTACTGCAGTAATGGGAAGATTCTTGGTAGTGTCGATGAGCAGAGAGATCTTCAGGTATTTAGACCATTGGGTTGCCTTCTCATCAAGGTGCGACATGTATCTGAAAGACGAGTTGCAGCTGAACTGGAGGGGCACACATCTCCTGTGTATGCGATTTGCTCTTGTGGTTCAGGAGGGGACTGGGAACCAGAGTTACATATCTGAGAGGGGGGTATTGTAGATGAGGCAGTGACACGATGTAGTGAATCTATCAGGAAGGTTTTTCATGCAATGAAACAAAGGGATTGGTTAAAGTGTGTCTGCTTAAACGCAAAGAGTGTCAGAAATAAGATTGATCAACGTATAGATTGGATCAGTACTTGGGACTCTATGTTGTGGCCATAACGGAGACATGCATTGCACAGAGGCAGGAATGATTGCTACATGTTCCAGGATTTAGAACTTTTAAAAAGAACACGCAGAGTGGAAAAAGTGGAGAGGGTGTAGCATTGCTAATCAGTGAATGCATCACAGCTACTGAAATGAAGATTGTCGAGGAAGGCTTGTCCACTGAGTGAGTATGGGTGGAAGTTAGGAACTGCAAATGAGCAGCTACCTAATCATCTTTTTTTTTGTAGACCCCCAACTTGCAGGAGGGAGATCAAAGAACTCAAAGGCCGGCAGATGTTGGAAAAATGCAGATGGAGCAGGGTTGTTGTTATGGGCGACTTCAACTTTCCCAATATTGACTGGAACCTCCTTCATTCAGATGGTTTGAATGAAGCCGTTTTTTGTCTGTGTTCCGGAGGGTTTCCTTACTCAGTATATAGACAGGCCAACAAGGGGAGAGGCAATATTGGATTTGGTGCACGGCAATGAGCAATGGAGAAGACTTTGGTGACAGTGATCACAACTGCCTCAGATTTACCATAGCCACGGAAGGGAAAAGGAGCTGTTACAATGGAAATATATTTAATTGGGGAAAAGTAAATTATGACGCTATCAGACAGGAGTTGGAAAATGCAGATTGTGTGCAATTGTTCCACAGAAAGGGCACAATAGCCATGTGGAGAAAGTTTAAGGTGCAGTTGGTGCGAGTGATGCATAAATTTATTCCTCTGAAACAGGCAAGAAGGAGTAAGATTAAGGAGCCTTGAATGACGAGAACAGAGGTGATTCTCATCAAAAGAAAGAAGACACTTTCCGTAAGGTGGAGGAAGCAAGGATCTAGCACAGCTTCAGAGGATTACAAGCTGTAAAAAAGAGCTCAGAAATGGAATGAGGAGAGCTGGGGTGAGTAGGCATGGAAAAGGCTCATCCGCCAGGAATACAAGAAGGATCAAGGAGAAGGTGGGGCCGGTCAGGTATAGCATGGCGAACTTGTGTGCGTGGTGTCTGAGCAGATAGGGGAAGCCCTACATGAGTTTTTTTGCTTCAGTTTTCACGAAGGAAAGGGGCCTTAATGAGAACTTTGAGGCGCTGGGAAATAGGCTTGAACAGATAGAGATTGAGGAAGTTGATGTACTGGAAAGTTTGGCAAACATTGAGAGTAATAAGCCTCCAGTGCCAGACCAGATTTCTCCTAGGTTGATCTGGGAAGAGAAACTGGAGGTTGCTAACCTGCTGACGAAGACCTTTTCTTCCTCACTCTCCACGGAAGTCATACCAGAGCATTGGAGGGATGTGCTTGTTGTTCCTCTCCTCAAGATGGGTAATGGGCAAATCTCTAGCCATTACAGAACAGTCAGTCTTATGTCTGTGGTCAGCAAGACTTTAGATTAGATTAGATTACTTACAGTGTGGAAACAGGCCCTTCGGCCCAAGAAGTCCACACCGACCCGCCGAAGCGTATACCACCCAGACCCATACTCCTAGGTTTACCCCTTCACCTAACACTACGGGTAATTTAGCATGGCCAATTCACCTAACCTGCACATTTTTCGATTGTGGGAGGAAACCGGAGCATCGGGAGGAAACCCACGCAGACACGGGGAGAATGTGCAAACACCACGCAGAGAGTCGCCTGAGGCGGGAGTTGAACCCGGGTCTCTGGCGCTGTGAGACAGCACTGCTAAACACTGTGCCACCGTGCCGCCCACTTCAAAGATAATTTTGAGGGATAGGATTTATGATTATTTGATTAATCTAAATAATTATTATGATTATTTAGATTCATTCTCTGACTGAATCCTTCAGTGTTTTCACCCGCCACCAACTCCATGCAATGGCGTAGGAAGGCCAGCAGAGAGGGAATTTTGTTGCACCGTTTCGAATCTGCTCCCAGGGACAGACAATTTCTGATTAGACCACATTGGAGCAGCAGCCCATTGGAACTGACCAGCTTGACGTTGAAAAATACGGAGCTAAGGCATTTGTTATCATTCCTTTGGTGGTTGGGTTCTGGTGACGATTTGTGATAGCATGCTGCAACTTCACACGTCGAAACAGTTCATATGTTGCTCTGTGTGAGTTTGTTGAACTGTTACTGAACAGTAAGGTCATGTATTTAATAGTGAAACATTTTCTGTTTAACCATTCTGTTTCGTTTCATTAGAACCCACTGAATAATGTAATTTTGATGGAAGGTGACAGACGGTTCTAAGCTGAAAGAATTACCCAGAAAGAAATTCTATTTTCCTGGCCAATTCATTTGCGTTGTGCTACAATAGGGAATCCGCATGCTCTCAGCTCATCGCTTATTGGTATAAAGACACTCTGTCAGGAGTGTGATGGAATACTTCTCACTTGCGTGGATATGTCGAGCTCCAACAAACATTCAAGACGCTCGATACCTTCCAGGACAAAGTAAGCCGCTTCTTTCACACCACATCCACAAGTATCAAATGCCTCCACAACCAATGCTCAGGAGGAGCGGTGCGTACTATCTATAAGGTGCACGGTAGAGGTTCATCAAAAATCCTCAGACAGCAGCTGACCACTTCCATCCCGAAGTACAAGGCCAATAGATACATGGGAACACCACCCCAGCAAGTTCCCCTCCAAGTTTCTCACATTCCTGATTTGCAAATATAGAACGGTTTGTTTCGTAAAATTGGGTTGAATTCCCTGACTACGCTCCCTTGTAATTATGTGGGTTGACATATAGCACATGCACAGCAGCAGTTCAAGAAGGCAGCTCACAAACAACTCCCCACATGGGAGCTAGACCCAGCCAGCGATGCCCATATCCCATGAGTGAACTTTTAAAACTCATTTATCCGTCGGGAAACAAAATGATCCTCCTGGGAGTTTAACTCGAATGGTAGTAAAGGGGTAAAAACCGTATCAAGTCAATCGAATGCCACCCACCAAGTCTCAGTATAGTAGCTTGACTTTGTTTTACAGTAGAATGGCACATTATTGATAATCCACCAAGGCTCAATTGTAAAATAGATAGGGATATTTGTCAAAAAGAACAGGCTGCATGTTGTTGTTAGAACCACAGTCGAAGTTTTCTCAGTGCAATATTTTGTTCTCAGCTCCTGACAACAAATCTGTCAAAGGAGAAAGTGACGGTGAACCAGACAGAACAATCGGTAGCAGCAAACGTTAAGAGCCGAGCAACATTACACACAGGAGGGATCGCCAAAAAACAGAGTGGGTAATAATAATAGGTAAATCTCCTCAGTATAACACCAGAGATAATGACCATCAGATCGGCAACTGCCTTAAGCACCAGGTAATGAGTAGTGGAACGAGAAACTCCGCAATTTCCGCGGGAAAGGATAACAATCACCAGCAAATTAACTGTGGAAGACAAATGGGAAAAGAAACAATGAATGATTGATTAGAAACTACTTCGCCTGTTCCAAAGAAAAGCAGTAAGATTTTACCACCGAAACCCAGCGCACTGTGTGAGTGGAAGTGGTTGGTGTTGAGTGGGTTTGAAGTCTCAGACTTTTGGAGCCACCTCAGATGCTCCTCCAGCCCAGTCGTTTCAGAGATTATGGTGTTTTGACAGAAGTTGAGCGCATGCTAGGAGAGCAAAAGGAATTCCAGGTAACTATTTGAATGGTTGGAGTAGACTCTTTAAGTTATCAGCTCCAACTCTGACAAGAGGAGAACCCCGACTCACTCATAGGGCTGGTGATTGGACTGTCAATAAAGCAATCTCAATCTCCTTTGATTGGTTTATTTTCCACTCTTAGTCCTGAATGAAATTCTGATCAGAGTCACATCAGGATCAGGAAAATAATGATTATCAAAAACTGCACAAGATTTCAATCAAGACACACAGGACAACATTCCTCAGCATGCACGGGCTGGTTAAGGACAATTTGTGCGTGTTCGGACTGCTGATATATTTACACTGTAAATCTACACAGATGTACATGATAAGTATCTCAACATGCAGGGAGGAGGAGGGATATCTCCCAAGACTGGAATTACTTGATCAAAGACAGTGAGGAAGAAAGATTTTCCCGAAGATATGTTAGCTAGATAAAGTTTTACAAACTACAGTGCGGCACATATCCTTCGATTCCTTTATTTACAGAAAAAAATGGCATCCGATTTAAAGTTCAAAACTGATCAAGCATCAACTGCCGTTTGCGGAAGAGAGGTCCAAACCTTTCCCATCGTTAGTGTGGAGAAGTGCTTTCTAACATCTCTCCTTATCTTTCTGTCCCCAATATTCATATTGTGCTCCTTAATTCTAGAACCTACCAGAAATGGAAATAGCTAATCTTTCCTCTCTTTTGCCATTAATATTTTGAAGGACTTCGCTCAGATCATCCCTTAAACTTCAAAATTCGAGCGAAATCAGGCTTCATTTTTACAACAAAAACAGAAATTTCACAGTGGGTCTGACAACATCTATATGAGAGAAAGATGAGTTAATGTTTCCAGTCCAGTGACCCTTCTTCAGAACTAACCTGCCTGATCGCTCCGCATAATTTCAAATCATGTGAAAGTGGAACAGTTGATACAACACTGACATCTGAAACTGCTGCAGCAGCAGTGGAGTTGGGCATCTCTGTCAGTGGAGAATTGTACCAAGAATGCTGCTCAGTGAATTGCTATCACTGTTCTGGTGTCTGGATAAGGCTAACCAGCAGTGAACTGGAGACGTTATTCTTAAACAGCAAAAGGTTAAGAGCATATTATCAGCAGATTTAAACAAATTCAATTGTCATGATGCCTTACCAGGAATGCCAGCAAAGGCAAGGGTGGTGTAGAAGACCAGGTGATCAATTGGCCGAAACATTTCTTCCATGCGAGATGATCAGTCCCTTCAGGCAACTGGCAAGCTCCTTGTTTGAAACTCTGAGCTGATGCATTCCCTGAAATGCTGCCTTATTACTGTGTGGAATCTCCTTGGGGAGATCAAAGTTACACATTGACTCTATTTCGCAGCTTTTTTTTTTGCTGTTTTCCAATTTTCTGTCAATGAACAATTTAATTACAATAACAAGCTTAATGCCAATTGTCAAGGAATGTTATTGCTCAGTACATCATAATGAAATAAGAAAAACACGGAATCTGCAATTTTACAGCAATAACACTGTCCACGCAAACGCGATGAGTTCTATCCCTAGATTAGAAACTATTTCAACCAATGCTGCATCAAGATAGTTTATTCTAAGTGTGAAAATATTTTTCAGAACTGTTCTCCATTACTCTTGTCTTAGACGTCAGGCCCGCTGGTCTATAGTTCCCTGGTTTGTACTTAACACCATACTAAAACAGTGACACGACGTTTGCCAACCTTCAGTCTTCTAGCATCTCACCTATGACTATCGATGATATAAATATCTCAGCAAGGAGCCCAGCAATCACTTCCGTAGCTTCCCACAGAGATCTAGGGTACACCTGATCAGGACCTGGAGGTTTATCCACTTTTATATGTGTGAAGACATCCAGCACTTCCTCCTCTGTCATATGGACATTTTTCAAGGTGTGATCATGTATTTCCCCCCATTCTATATCTTCCATGTCCTTTTCCACAGTAAACACTGATGCAAAACACTAGTTTATTATTTCCTCAATCGCCAGCAACGCCACACAATGGCGGCCTTGTTGATATTTGAGGGGCCCTATTGCAGAACATAGAACATACAACAATACAATGCAGAACAGGCCTTTCGGCCCTCGATGTTGCGCCGCCCTATGAACTATTCTCACCTCATCTCCCTACACTATTATATCATCATCCATGTGCTTATCCAAGGATTGTTTCAATCTCTCAAATGTGGCTGAGTTAACTACATTGGCAGGTAGGACATTCCATGCACTTACCACTCTCTATTTAATGAACCTGCATCTGACATGATCTTAAATCTATCAGCCTTCAATTTGTTGTTATGCCCCCTCATACAAATTGACGTCATCATCCTAGGAAAAAGGCTTTCACTGTCTACCCTATCTAACCCTCTGATCCTCTTTTACATCTGTATCAAATCCCCCTTAGCCTTCTTCTTTCCAATGAGAACAGCCCCAAATCTCTCAGGCAACATACTGGTAAATCCCCTCCACAACTTTTCCAATGCTTCCACATTACCTTTCCAAACGCACATACTCGACATCCAACATTGTCCACAAATTCCAGACACATGCAATTTCAATCGCAATGCCACCAGCCCAGCTACAGCTTGTCGTGTTGACAAATATCGTCTAGAGAACCGTACCTTCAACGATCGCACATTGTGCTCCTTGGTACTCACAGACCTTTGGATTCATGGTGATATGCTGCTGAGCAACTGCTACGACCCTTATGCCAAATGCATTTGGATTGTAATCTAACAGTGGGATTCTTTTCGCTTCCGAATGACACAGTTGCTTTAGTGTCAGCAACTGCTCAGAACTCAGTTACGCGTTTTGTTCAATGGCTCATGTTGCTTATGCAATCTTCGCCTGACAGCACATTCAGCAAGTTATCACGCCTTCCTGCAGCGTTTGTCAGCGACAGATCAGCTGCTAAGATGATTGCTTCAGACAGCGCTACATACTGCATTTGAAAGTGGAAAAGATGAAAACATTTATAGGCTGAATAGCCTGTCACTATTTTCCCGGGCGCGTCAGAGGCTGGGAGCTGATCTTATAGAGGTTTTTCAATCATGAGGGGCATGTATAGGGTAAATAGACAAGTTCCTTTCGCTCAGGTGGGGCAGTGCAGAACTAGAGGGCATAGATCTGGTGTGGGAGTGTGAAAATTTGAAAGGCAGTGAGGGGCAACGGCTTCACGCAGAGTGTGTTGCTGGTTTGGAATAAGTTGCCAGATGAGTTGTTGGCGGCTG